>NC_041390.1:159161050-159181085 GCF_002162155.2 Triticum dicoccoides | reverse complement strand
TGGTCGGCGCCCAGATCTGGCACAACCGAGCCACTGCACACCTGCCTCGCAACCCCGGTTGCCCCCAAACACCCTCCGGGAGGAGGGGCTCCACCACCACTTCAAGGAAGGGGGCTCCGCCCCGGCCCCAGTGCACCGACGAGCAGGCCACCAACGCCCCAACCGTAGCCACAAAGCACGCCGACGCTGTCAGCTAGGGTGTGGCTCTGGCCAGCCACCGCGGCCAAGAACAGGAGAGCAACACTTGGGTTGTAAGGTGTATGGAGAAGAGGAGAGGAGGAGGAGCAACGATGGGTGGTCAGGCAGCAGAGGAGGAAGATGAGGGCGGAGCAGGCGATGTGTTGGGGATAAGAAGGCACACAGTGGGCGGTGACATCGGTGGGGATTTGGTGGTGCCTGTTGCTTTTTTCAATCAACTGGACTGGAAGCTGCTGGATGCACACGTGCTCATCCGAGCGGCTGAAATGGGACCAGAGTGTGGTGCACATGCGTGTGCCTAGGATGCAGTACTACTTAGACCAAGATGAGTAGTAAGTAATGTGGTATTTCTGCTAATTGTATTGTTCTACGCTATTCATGGGTGTATATCAATTAAGGGATGGTATTGTTCAGTTTGATTCTGCTTTATCCCATTACTGCAAGATTCAAAATGTTTGTACAATTTTGGTAGTTTTTCGTTTATATTTCGCCCATTTTTCTTCCAAAAATTCAAATTATGGATTGTACATTTCGCATGAGATCTTTCGAAAAAATTCCAAAATTCACTCATTTCATTCAACGGTGTTAAATTTTCGAAAAAATGAACACAAAACCTACAAAACCATGGCTGGATGCTATGCGTGCTATCATCGTTTTCTGGATGAGCACCAATTACAATTACTTGCTGTTGTTTGTTGTTACTATCATAGTTTAATATTCATTATCGGATAGACTAATTAAAAGTGAGTGAAAATTGGAAAAAATATTTTAAGGAAGAAGATATTTGAGGCTCACGGGTACTCAATGGCAGAGGCAGGGGTGCGAGCAGGGGCCCAGCCGAGGCCAACATGTAGGATTTCCACTACATGAGTGATTACCTGCTACTAATATTGTGTTTTACGGTGATTTTGTGACTTTGGTTGTCCATCGCACATTTTGCAAAAAAGCCCCTCTATTTTTTGTAAATAACCATTTTTGCATTTTTAGAAAACCTCCTAACGTTTTAGATAATCAACCCTCCGTTCATATTTAAGTCAACCGAATCGTTTTCGTTTTAACATCAAACCCCCTGACTTTTTGGTTAACCAATCCGCAGTTTATCTAAACAAAATTATCAATATCTTTTAAATCGTAACTCCGATTTTAACATGTTATATATGAAACTTGATTAGAAAAATGTGTAGAATCCAAATATGATACTATTTTTAGCTGTTAAATATTTATAAAATATTATTTTGGTGTAAACTTAATCTATAATGTATGGTTCATTTTTCTTTCTTACCGGTGGAGAGGAAAGTAAACATCGATAACCACGCATGCACACCTGTGAAAAACCTTGCAGGAAAAAACGACATATTTCTCATTTTATTTCGAGCGAGTGTGCGCAAAAGAGAGACGCCTTAGGACTGACCACATTCAAATGCGCTTTCGTTATGTGAGCATTGAGACCACCATCGACAACACAAATGTGATGCCATGTGAAAATAAAGGACGTGAACACATTAGGGTCTTGGGTCAGGGTTATTGGGTTAAGAGTGTGTCTTATTTTCTCTCCCATTGCAACCACAGGCTCTTTTGCTAGTGGGACTAATCTATCCAAAGGTGCTATGGAGGAGTTTTGTCAATGTGAGCATATCCGGCTTGATGTTTCGTCAGTAGCTCACCCCCAATCCAATGATCAAGCTGAGAGAGCAAATTAGGAAATCCTAAAAGGTCTCAAGACCCGGCTTATGGTTCCTTTACAACGGACGCCGGGTTGTTGGGTAGAGGAATTACCCTTGGTGTTGTGGAGTATCAATACCACCCTTGACAGGTCTACAGGTTATACACCTTTCTTCATGGTCTACGAAGCAGAAGCAGTCCTGCCTAGTGACATCCGTCATGACTCGCCTCGCGTGGTGGCTTACGTTGAAGCTGATAATGAACAAGCCCGACAGGATGCACTTGACTTGTTAGATGAGGAGAGAGATTTGGCAGCGGCTCGATCAACAATTTACCAAGAGGACCTGCGCTGTTATCACAGCCGCCGGATTAAGTCTAGAACCTTTCAAGAAGGTCACCTGGTGCTCCGGCTCATCCAGGATTTTTCTGATGCACACAAGCTATCCCCGCCTTGGGAAGGACCCTTTGTGGTCATCAAGAACTTAAACAACGGGTCATATTACCTCATTGATGTTTGAGAGCACAGAGACTTAGGTAAGTCGGAGGAAGAGACCCGCCGGCCGTGGAATATTGCTCAGCTTCGGCCATACTATACTTAAAGCCACCGGCTCTCATCATGTACATACTTTGACGTTGTATATATTATGATAAGTAATAAAGCAGGACCTCTGTCCTTTTCCTCCTCAATGATGATATATCTTTAGTATTCTCATTATTTAAAAATGACCCTTAGGGGGCTGATCGTATCCGAGTCTAGCTTCACCCTTTTGGTCCAGCTCATGATCGTATTCGAATCTAGCCGTAAACCTCATGGTCACTTGGGGGCTTCCTGTTAAAACATAGGTCGTATTCGAACCAAAGAGAACATAGCTATCGTAACCCTCTTGATCGGCGCAAAGCCAAACTCACTAGGGGGCTTCTTGATCGTATCCGAATCATAGCTTCACCCCTTTTGGGTCCGACTTGGATCGTATTCGAATCAGGGTCGTTAAAAACTGCTCAAGGTCATTTGGGGGCTTCCTGTCCGAACATAGGTCGTATTCGAACTGTCGGATGTGGGGTTCCGGCAAACCCTTAAGGATCGAACACTTGGGTGCACGCGAAGTCTCTTCCTCCCACCGATCTATGCCCTAACTCGCTAAGATCTCGCGGACGAACTCGACGAACTCGCAACATAGAAAGACACAATATTTATACTGGTTCGGGCAACCATTGTGGTTTAATACCCTACTCCAGTGTGGTGGTGGATTGCCTCTCGGGCTGATGATGAACAATACAATGGGAAGAATAGCCTCCTGAGGTTGAGGTGTTCTTCTGCTTGGCCAACTTGTGTGGGTGAGAGTGATCCAAGATGTCGTCCCCCTTGCCTATGGTGGTGGCTAGTCCTACTTATAGAGGCCCTGGTCCTCTTCCCAAATCTTGAGCGGAAAGGGAGCCAACAATGGCGGGCAAATTTGAAGGGGGAGAGCTAGTATAAGCTATCCTGACAAAAGTGGTCTTCGCCTACCAAAGGCTCTGGTGGTGACACCGTCCTGGGCTCCACGAAGACCTCCGTCTTTCCGTCCTTCTGGTCTTGGTCTTATTGCACCAAAATGGCAACCTTTGCCTGATGCCTCGGTACTCCTCGCATGCGCTGGTTTCCTTAGCACCAAAGAGGAAACAAGGAGGCTGTGTGCGATGGCGCACGCCTGCGCCCGCCCGGTGTCGATCGTCATGGCTCACGTCACGAGAGCCTCATGAGGTTTGCCTCGCCTCGACATCTCCGCTCCTCGTGAGCCTGTCTGACTAGGCCACTCTAGGGGAGGTCTTGTGTCGTCTGCCTCGCGAGGCTTGGCCCCTCGCGAAGGTCTTGGATGCCTTGTTGATGAAGATGGGCCGTACGTCCTGCTAGCTTAGCCACGCCGCGGGCCGTAGGCAGGCAAGCCTGGGGACCCCCGTTCCTAGGACACGGACAGTAGCCCCCGGGGCCAAGGCACGCTCGAGCTTGGCTTCGCGGCGAAGCCAAGGGCCAAATACAGAGCACTGTGGGCCCCAAAAGCCTGTGGCCTCGGTTGACGTGTGGCAGTTGATTGGACGTGGGCATCTCCACTTCCCCATGGTGCCTCGGCAACTGCCCGACTTGACGAGTCCCTGCGACATGCAAGGAAAACCATCATTACCTGCGATCGTGGGAGGTGCCGGTTGGCCTTCTCTTGCTATAAATGGGGAGGGGGCAGAGCCCCCATTACCCATCTCTTCCTACCTTGCCCCTGTCTTCTTCCTCGCTCCATTGCTCGCTGTGCCACCAATGGCACCACGAAGGAAGTTCTCCGCCACTGAGAAGGGGAAGGCCCCTCGTGAGGGGCCTGGCTCGCCGGCGCCCAAGCGCAGGCGTGGCCGTCCGTGCAAGCACTCCACGTCCCCTGTCGCGGACCACTGTCAGAGCGGCGCCACGGCATGCGGAGGGGGTCGTCCTAGCCATGGCGATCCAGTTGACAAGGGGAGGCGTGCTTTGGTGGCGCGCCCTCCCGTCCGCGTTTCCACACGATGGAGGTGTCACCGGAGTTTGTCGTCTGGTCGGAGAATCCGGCCGACAACTGGCTCCAACTTTCGCGCTTCTTCCCCGACGAGCTGCCGGCCTCTGGTCCAGGCGGACTCTGGCTGCAGGCGGATGGTTGCTGCAGCAAGGCCTCTTGGGTTGCAGTCGTGACGTCCGCCACAGGCAACATAGCCCTAGCCCGTGGTTGGCAGACGTTCGCCCGCGCACACGGCTTGGGCCGGCGGTGCGCCCTCCACTTCAAGTACGATGGCGAATCAACCCTCTATGTGAGGGTGTTTGGGGAAGATGGTCGCCGCGCCTGGATGCTGCCCCGAGGCGAACGATGGTGAGGAGGTGCCTGGCCTCGGGGACGGTCGCGACGAGGGTGAGGGCGAGCCTGCCCTTGGGGGAGGCTGTGTCTTGTCCAGCTACAGCGGCTCTTCCTCCGGTGACAGCTCCAACAGCAGTGGCCACGACCAGCCGCCGCATCGCCACGCCCGCTTTGAAGGCGGCAGTGGGTCATCTCGTCGCCGCGCCTCCGTGAAGCGCGAAGAAGGATCCGGCTAGGCTCGGGGTGCCGCTAGGGGTCTGCCTCCGCAGATTGCCGCAACGCTGCTTTTGTTTTACTCTTTTTCCTGCATCAAGAATGTAACCAGTTTGGTCCGAGGGGGCGTGTAACGAACTATGGTTCCTCGGTTGTGGCACCGTGCGTGTTGTGTCGCTATTTCGTGCAAAGATAACTTAGCTTGGTATATCCGGGACGCCCTCTTCCTCACGAGGCGCTCATTTCCTCGCGTCCATCTTGCCTTGGTGGCCTGCATTTCCTCGGGAACTGCAAAAGCTCGTTAGGAGGTGCGTTAAAGGATTTGCCGTTTGCCCTGGCCCTGACCTGGCGCCTTGTATCGCGGTACCCGAGGGGAACAGACTAGGAGAGGCACGCCAGCTTTTGGGCTGAATCAGGGTGGCTCGCGAGAAGGCAGAGAAGGGAGAAAAATGCTCGTGAGGGCACCTGCCCAGCCCCCTCGCGAGGCATGCGAGAGAGAGAACACGAGCTAACCCGAGCCAGGAAAACGCAGCGAGAGGCGAGGGGGTCAAATCAGCAAGGAATGCCAAAAGCAAATTTTGATTAAGGAAAAGGAAGCCAAATGCGGAAAGCAAATGAAAAGCCACGTCCGGCACCTATTCTAGTCTTCAAGTATTCTCACCAGCGCAGAGCTAAGTGCTACCACTAGGCGTGGGCGGGAGCCCCAGGGCCTGAGGTCAGCGCTCCTCAGACTCCGGGGCATGTACAACCCCAACTCATTATTACATGAGAGTGTCACGGGCGGCGACTCTTCACAGGCACCGAGCCTTCTTCACAGGCTCTGGGCCTTTCTTTACAGGCTCTGGGCCTTGCTTCACAGGCTCTGGGCCTTGCTTCATGGGTAAAACTTCTGGAGGTGCTGGATGTTCCAGGCGTTTTGGACTGGTACTCCGTCTTGTGTCTCCAGACACACGACACCAGGCCTGGAGATGTGGGCGACCTTGAATAGGCCCTCCCACATTGATGAAAGCTTATGCAGCCCTTCCCTGGAGAGGACCCGCCTCAGGACTAGGTCTCCCGTCTCGAGTGTCCTGGAGCGAATGTTGCGACAGTGGTATCGCCGCAGTGCTTGTTGGTACTTCGCCGCCCGTAGCGCAGCTTCGCGGCGACGTTCCTCCCCCAACACGAGGTCCATCCCCGCGTGGCGTCCTGCTGCGTTTTGTCGAACGCCAGGACCCGTGCGGAGCGATGCTTGACCTCGTGAGGGAGGACCGCTTCAGCTCCGTAGATAAGGAAGAATGGAGTCTCTCCCGTTGGCTTGGTGGCGGTGGTCCGGATGGACCAAAGTACGGACTGGAGCTCGTCGTGCCAGCCCCTGCCATAGGCCTCCATTTTCTTCTTGAAGGTCCTGGTCTTGAGGCCCCTCAGGACCTCCGCGTTAGCATGTTCGGCCTGACCATTGCTCCTGGGGTGGACCACTGAAGCGTAGCAGATCCGTGTTCCAAGGTTAGCACAGTAGGTTTTGAAGAGGTTGCTAGTAAACTACGAACCGTTATCTGTGATGATGCGGTTGGGGACCCTGAAGCGGCTCACGAGGCCCTTGATAAACTTGACAGCAGACCCGGCTGGGATGGTACGGATGGCTTCCACTTCCGCCCACTTCGTGAACTTGTCGATGGCGACGTAGAGGTAACGGTAGCCCCCTAGCGCCCGAGGGAATGAGCCTAGGATGTCCAGCCCCCAGACCGCGAACGGCCATGTGAGCGGGATAGTTTGAAGGCCCTGAGCAGGTTGATGGATTTTCTTGGCGTGGAATTGGCAAGCTTCGCAAGACTTCACCAGCTCGGCTGTGTCGTTGAGTGTTGTAGGCCAGTAGAATCCACTGCGGAACACCTTGCCGACGAGGGTCCATGACGACGAGTGGTGTCCGCAGTCCCCGCCGTGTATGTCAATCAGCAACTCCCTTCCTTGGTCGCTATATATGCAGCGCAGTGTGACATCGTTCGGTCGCTTCCTATATAACTCATCGTCTTGGATATAGTATGTCGTGGCTTGCTGGGCCATGCGCTCCGCCTCCTCTTCCTTCTCCAGCAACGTCCCATGTGTTAAGTACTTCTTAAATTCCTTGATCCAGCATTCCTCCTGGGGCTCGAGCGCCAAGAGCAGCCGAGCTCCGGAGGTCGGTCCACAGGTCGGGGCTCCCGCGGCCGGGGGCTGGGGGAGCTCCTCCCGAGCCTGAGTTGTGCTTGAAAGAGGTGGTGCAGCTGATGGCTTGAAGAGCCGCTCCTCAAAGACGCCTGGCTCCTGCGGTTGCCGCTTGGATGCTCTCCTGGCGATGTCAGCTTCCTTGTTGGTGCCCCGGGGCACGTGCTGCAGCTCCAGGCCCGAGAACTGTTTCTCCATCTTGGGCACCTCCGCGAGGTAGGCGTCCATATGCTCGTCCTTCGGCTCATACACCTTGTTGGAGAAGTTGACGAGGATTTGTGAGTCGCCTCTGATGGTGAGGCGCTTCACCCCTAGGGCCGATATAGCCTTCAGGTCGGCTATGAGGCCTTCGTATTCTGTGATGTTGTTGGAGACCTTTTTGCCGTGCTGAAAGCAGAGTTGCACGGTGTAGTAGAGCTTGTCCTGGGTGGGCGAGATGAGCATTGCCCCAGCCCCCACGCCCTAGTGTGCGAAGGCGCCATCGAAATACATGATCCAACCGTCTGGAGCCTCACTTCCTGGGGAGGTGGACCAGTCTTCTCCTTCCTCAAGTGTCGGGGCATCCGTCCATTCTACCACAAAGTCAGCAAGTGCAGCCCCCTTGATGACCCTGGTAGTGCTGAACTCCAACTGGAACGCTTGCAACTCAATGTTCCACTCTGCGACCCTTCCTGCTGAGTTAGGGATCTTAAGTATCCTTTTCAGTGGGTAGGCTGAGACGACCTTGATGGGGTGGCCCTGGAAGTAATGTCGCAGCTTGCGTGAGGCCACCAGGAGCGTGAGCAGGAGTTTCTGGGGCATGGGGTAGCGCGCTCTCGCGTCCCGTAGTACGGTGCTGACAAAGTACACCGGGTGTTCGATGAGGGCTGGCACGCTATCGAGGCTCGGCTCCTGCGGAGATCGGTGCATATCCTGAGGTGGAAGGGTCCCTGAGATCCGACTGTCCTCAGGAGCTTCTGCAACGCCACCCTACCGAGCTTGGCCTTCCACAGCTGATGCCTTTGCTGCGCCTTCCTGACCCCGCGCTACTTCAGCCTTGGCCTGGCGGGGTGCGCCCTTGGCTTGGCGCTCCTCCCGAACCGCCACCAATGCCGCGCTGGCGGAGTACGGGGTGGCAGCAAGGTAGAGTACCAACGGCTCGAGGGGCTGTGGTGCCACCATCACTAGGGGCTAGTAAGGTATTTCTTGAGGTCTTGGAAGGCCCGGTCGGCCTACGGGTTCCACTCGAACGGGCCCTTCCTCTTCATGAGCTTGAAGAATGGTAAGGCACGCTCTCCCAGTTTGGAGATGGAATGCCTGTTGACACACGAACACGTCACGTGTACCCTCGACGCCGGGGGTGATGCACCGCAGCTCACGTCGAAGGAGACCCGGCCGACAGCGCGATACGCAAGACAGTCGACGGGCGCTTTTGCAGACCCGAAAACCCCACACCCCCGGGAGGGACCCCGTCAGGGAGTGCGGCGGCTATGGGCTGCCCTAGGTCGATTCACTCGCCCCTAGAGCCTCGGAATTCGCAACTCTCAAACACGAAGAACAGCGAAGAACGAGATAGAAAAACGGTGGAGAGATAAAACGTATATGAGAAAGTAGTATATTGATTTGTTCGATTGTGTGTTGTTCAATCGGCCGTCACCCCCAACATATATAAGAGGCGGCTGGACTTCCCGTACAAGCAAAGGATTTATCTAGGTTTTCCTTACAAGAAAATTACATCAATTCACGTCCTAGAATCCTAGTTCTGGTCCCACTCGGATTCAGCCCGAATCTGATCCAATCTTCTGTCTTGTTCCTTGCGTGGGCTGTGGAATCTGCATATGACTTCCGATGGAGACGGTTCAAATATCAATTATGTGTGCTTTGACGAGGCCAACAATCCGTATGTTGATCACTTTTCCAAATAAGGCCATCTTGAATACTCCACGGGGTCATCTCTAATTTCGAGTCGGACTCGTTCATGTAGCTGACTGGACCGTCCGACTCTTGCAGCGTCTCTACAGGTCGTATACTACGTCGGATGATGATGACTCCAAAAGCAAAGTTGACCGTTTCGACGTTACGAACAACTCCTGTGTTGAACACTTCTTCATCCGAAGCCATCTAAATAAGTATTTGAGCCCATCTTCAGCATCTGGTCGGATTGGCCTCGACAGTTTCTACTGTTCACGGCAGCAAGCTTTCACGGCAAGGTTACTGTTCACGGCGGCAAGCTTTCCCGGCAGGGTTACTGTTCACGGCGGCAAGCTTTCCCCGGCAAGGTTACTGTTCACGGCGGCAAGCGTTCCCGGCAAGGTTACTGTTCACGGCGGCAAGCTTTCCTCGGCAGGTTACTGTTCACGGCGGCAAGCTCTCCCCCGGCAGGTTAGGTTACTGTTCACGGCGACAAGCTTTCCCCGGCAAGGTTACTGTTCACGGCGGCAAGCTTTCCCCGGCAAGGTTTTTGAGGCAGTAAACGACCTCGGATGAAAATGTGTCCAAAAGCAAAGTTGACCGTTTTGCAGGGCTGCATCCAGATAGCTCTAACTTTTGCATACGAACTCGGATTGAGATGATTTTGTTGGGGAACGTTGCAGAAAATTAAAATTTTTCCTACGGTTTCACCAAGATCCATCTATGAGTTCATCTAAGCAACGAGTCAAGGGAGAGAGTTTGCATCTACATACCACTTGTAGATCACGAGCGGAAGCTTGCCAAGGAGATGGTGATGATGGAGTCGTACTCGAACGTGATTCAGATCACCGATGTCCTAGTGCTGAACGGACAGCACCTCCGCGTTCAACACACGTACGGGACGGGAGACGTCTCCTCCGTCTTGATCCAGCAAGGAGGAAGGATAGGTTGAGGAAGGCAGCTCCAACGGCAGCACGACGGCGTGGTGTAGTTGACGCGACAGTATTCCGACAGGGCTTCGCCAAGCACGTACGGAGGAGGAGATGTGTTGGGGAGGGGAGGGGCTGCGCCTTGAGTTATGGTGTATTGCAGCCCTCCCCTCACCCCTCTATATATAGGGTAAAGGGCAAGGGGGGCCGGCCCTCTAGGGAAAACCCTAGGGGGGGGGGCGGCGGCCAAGGGGTGGGGGGCTTGCCCCCCAAGCAAAGGGGGTGCGCCCCCTTTAGGGTTTCCCCCCCACCCCTAGGCGCATGGGCCCAAGGAGGGGGGCGTGCCAAGCCCACTAGGGGCTTGCTGCTATACCCACGCAGCCCAAGTGGCCCCCCGGGAGGGGTGGCCCCTCCTGGTGGACCCCCGGAACCCTTCCGGTGGTCCCGGTACAATACCGGTATAACCCCGAAACTTTCCGGTGCCCGTTTAACAACTTCCTATATATAAAACTTTACCTCCGGACCATTCCGGAACTCCTCGTGACGTCCGGGATCTCATCCGGGACTCCGAACAACATTCAGTAGTCACATACTAGTCTTCCTAATAACCCTAGCGTCACCGAACCTTAAGTGTGTAGACCCTACGGGCTCGGGAGACATGCAGACATGACCGAGACCACTCTCGGGCAATAACCAACAGCGGGGTCTGGATATCCATGTTGGCTCCCACACGCTCCTCGATGATTTTGTCGGTTGAACCACGATGTCGAGGATTCGATCAAACCCTGTATACAATTCCCTTTGTCAATCGGTACGTTACTTGCCCAAGACTCGATCGTCGGTATCCCAATACCTTGTTCAGTCTCGTTACCGGCAAGTCACTTTACTCGTACCGTAATGCATGATCCCGTGGCCAACACATTGGTCACCTTGAGCTCATTATGATGATGCATTACCGAGTGGGCCCAGAGATACCTCTCCGTCATACGGAGTGACAAATCCCAGTCTCGATCCGCATAAAACAATAGATACTTTCGGAGATACCTGTAGTGCACCTTTATAGTCACCCAGTTACGTTGTGACGTTTGATACACCCAAAGCACTCCTACGGTATCCAGGAGTTACACGCTCTCATGGTCAAAGGAAGAGATACTTGACATTGGCAAAGCTCTAGCAAACGAACTACACGATCTTTGTGCTATGCTTAGGATTGGGTCTTGTCCATCACATCATTCTCCTAATGATGTGATCCCGTCATCAACGACATCCAATGTCCATAGCCAGGAAACCATGACTATCTGTTGATCACAACGAGCTAGTCAACTAGAGGCTCACTAGGGACATATTGTGGTCTTTGTATTCACACGTGTATTACGATTTCCGGATAATACAGTTATAGCATGAATAAAAGACAATTATCATGAACATAGAAATATAATAATACTTTTATTATTGCCTCTAGGGCATATTTCCAACAGATTTTTATATCAAAATCGACCGATTCGACGAGACGAAGACAATTCATGTAGAGCATTACTTCATCCGAGATTGTCCTGGAGGCGTACTTGACCAAAAAGCACTCAGAACACCTAAACATGACAATTTGAGTGTAGTTTTGGTCTTTGACATGATGCCGAATGATTATGGTCCAAACATCAAAGTTGTTCCACTCGGCAATGTGAAATTTCTCATTTAGAATATTTTGTCATTTGAGGCCATCTCCATTGCATTCTGCATTGTGCCAAAATCAGGTGTCAACACAGGCCCCCCTGTTTTTCGGCAAAGCTTGCATGCCGAAAAATAATTTGCACCATGTTTGTTCTAAGGACGATGTCAACACTCCATCGGCCATCTATTCTTCTCAGGGCGATAATTATGTATCGGCCATGTTTGTGCTAAGGGCGATAATCGTATATCGGCCATTGCCTACTTAGGCTTCCTGCCACACACTCGGGTGGTACTTCTTCAAATATTTGCCATTGAGAGCTCGAGGTAAAAATGCCCCCTGTATTGATTCCACCAAATATGAATTTCCGGGAACAACTCTTGTAATCCTAAAAGGACCTTCCCAACTTGGAGACCACTTCCCGAATTTTCTATCTCTTGAACCAATCGGTAGAATCACTTTCCAGACGAGATCACCAACTTGAAAATTCTTCAACTTGACTTTCTTATTGTAAGCCCTTGCCACCCTCAACTTATCTCTCTCTATGGCATTCAAAGCAGCCAAACGTTTATCAGCAACCTCATCAATGTTGTCCATCATCAAGTTATAGAAGTCTATTGCCGATAAATCATTTTGTTTGGCTATTCTCAAAGCATTCAAATTTACTTCCACTGGTAAAACAGCCTCCTGACCATATACTAGCTCATATGGAATCACTTTCGTAGCACCATGCCTTGAGATTCTATGTGCCCATAATGCCTCAGACAACAAGTCATGCCATCTCCTTGGATTATCCTCAATCTTCTTCTTGATGAGCTTGATTAAAATTTTATTGCTAGACTCAGCTTGTCCATTAGCATGGGCATAATATGGGGAGGAATTAAGCAACTTTATGTTATAAGATTCGGCAAACTCTCTGACTTGATGTGACATAAAAGATGAACCTTGATCTGTAGTTAACGTTTGAGGAATACCGAATCTATGAATAATGTGCTCGATTATGAATTTAATTACCTCCGTATGCGTCATGTTCTTGAGAGGTACTGCTTCAGACCACTTAGTGAAATAATCAGTTGCCACCAATACGAACCGATGCCCCTTTGAAGAAGATGGATGGATTTGCCCAATAAAGTCTAAACCCCATCCTCTGAAAGGCCACGGCTTGATAATAGGATGCAACATAGCAGCGGGAGCCAATTGAATATCACCAAATTTTTGACAAGCTTCGCACCCTTTATAATATCTGAAGCAATCATTAATCATGGTCGGCCAATAAAACCCAGCACGTCGTAATAACCATTTCATCTTGGGAGCCGACTGGTGAGTACCACAAATGCCTTCATGTACCTCTCCCATAGCAACTCTTGCTTCGTCCTCATCCAAGCACTTTAAAAGAACATCATCAACTGTTCGGCGATAAAGATCATCATCCCTCATAGTATATTTAAAAGCCATACGCCGAACAGCCCTGTCCACCCTTTCACTCGGATTACGCAAGTAAGCAACAATGGGCTTCCTCCAGTCGGAATTGTCACCTGCACTAGATTTTTTGTTAATGACCGAATCAGTGGGTTCTGGTTCAGCCTCTTCTATACTGGTAAGACAAGCCATCGGATTTTGAGAAATATGAAACATGCCATGATCAACATGGTATCCAGATGCTTGTTGTGCCAACCCATTTGCTTTCCAGTTGTCATGTCTAGATATATGTGCAATGCTAAAACAATCCAAAGTAGAGATTATATCTAGACATTTATCAAGATAAACATTAAGTGATTCGTCCAAACACTGAAAGACTTTGGATATTTGCTGTACCACTAGTAACGAATCACCATAAGCCTCAATATGTGTAACACCTATAGCAAGTAACATCTCTAGGCCGAATAACAATGCTTCATATTCGGCTTGATTGTTTGTGCAAAAATATTCTAAGCGGCATGAGGCTTCAAAAACAGCACCATGAGGAGATATATAAACAATACCAACACCTTGGCCATTGCTACAAACTGACCCATCAAAGTATAATCTCCATGGTACTAATGAAATAAGGTTCATATCAACATCATGCTTGTCATTAATCCGATGTTCAACAATGAAATTAGCAACAATTTGGCCTTTCATGGACTTTAGAGATTCATAAGCCAAATCATATTCAATCAAAGCATAAGCCCACTTGCCAATTCTACCACTAAGAATTGGCCTATGCAACATGTATTTAATGACATTGGTTTGACAAGCTACTACACAAGCACTCGGCACTAAATAATGTCTCAGTTTTGTGCAAGCATAATATAAGCATAGACATAATTTCTCAACAAATGTATACCTTGTCTCTGCGTCCAATAAGCGGCGGCTCAAATAAGTGATGGCATGCTCTTTTCCTTCGGTCTCTTGAGTTAGAAAAATTCCAATAACTTCTTCCTCTGCTGCAATGTAAAGTCGGAAGGGTTCCCTATGCTTGGGTGCTCTCATCACCGGAGGAGTGCACAAATAATTCTTGATCATATCAAATGCTTCTTGCTGTTTTGCCCTCCAAGTGAAATCAGCATCATCCTTTAACCGAAGGATAGGAGTAAATGCATCAACTTTCCCTGACAGATTAGCTATGAACCTTCTCAAATAATTGACCTTGCCAAGGAACTTTTGCGTATCTCTCTTGCATGTTGGAGCCTCCACTTTCTGTATAGCCTCTATCTTTTTGGGATCAATCTCTATGCCATCTTCATGAATAATGAAACCCAAAAACTTGCCAGCTGACACGCCAAAAGCACACTTCAAAGCATTCATCTTCAGTCCATACTTTTTCATTCTTTCAAAAGCTAAACGCAAATCGGCCAAGTGAGATTCAAAAGCATCCGATTTGACAACAATATCATCAATATAAACTTCAAGTATGATACCGAGTAAATCATGGAAAATCAAATTCATAGCCCTTTGATATGTGGCTCCAGCATTTTTTAATCCGAATGTCATCACTGTCCACTCGAATAAACCAACGAAACCAGGGCATCGAAAAGAAGTCTTGTACATGTCCTCTTCGGCCATAAAAATTTGATTGTATCCGGCATTACCATCTAGAAAGCTAATAACCTTATGCCCAGAAGCATCATTAATAAGCATATCGGCTATTGGCATAGGATACTCATCTTTGGGTGTAGCCCTATTCAAATCTTTGAAATCAATGCACACCCTCAACTTGCCGGATCCTTTCTTCTCCACTGGGACAATGTTAGAAATCCACTCGGCGTACCTGCAAGGTCGAATGAAATTAGCTTCAAGCAGTCGACCGATCTCTTCCTTGATCCGGTCATATGTTTTCGGATTAAATTTTCTGGCCGACTGTTTATAAGGTCTAAAACCGGCCTTTATAGGCAACCGATGCTCCACTAGCTCTCGGCTTAACCCTGGCATCTCGTGATATTCCCATGCAAAGAAACAAACATATTCTTTCAATAGCTCGATTAACTTAGCTTTACAATCGGCTTTCAAGTTTTTGTTTATAAATGTCGGTCGAGTGACTGAAACATCTCCAATATCTACCTCTTCTAATGGATCGGCCGACGTAAAACCTTCTCCAAGTTTATCCATGTCATCCAACTCCTCTATAGACTCATACATATCGTTCTCGCTGGACCGATATTTCACAAGACGTTTTTGTAACCACTCAGAGCTAGAATCCATTTAAACATATCATACCTTGGAGTCGATTGCATTCAGTCGGCTTTAAAGAGACGGGCACAAAACCATTCTTGGTTGCACTGAGAAAATCAAACTCTGATAAGTCACGTCCCGTCAAGCAAGTAGCATTGGGATGTTGCCAATCCACCGATGCATCGGCCAAAGCAACACAGGCCGAGTTATCCGCATGAATGACTTCCACTTCATCATCAACCCACTGAATCAAAAACTGGTGCATAGTGGATGGCACGCACTGGTTTGCATGAACCCAATCACGGCCTATTATGACGTTGTAATTACCTTGCACCTCAGCGACAAAGAATGCAGTAGCCAAAGTTTTGCTTCCGACTGTAAGTGCCACATACATCACACCTTTGGCTTCAGTTTTCTCTTTGCCTTCAAACCCGTTAAGCACCATATTGGTCTTGATCAATTCTTCATCAGGCAAACCCAATTTCTTGAAGACCGAATAGGGCATAAGGTTTACCATAGCACCACCATCAACAAGCATCCGAGTGAGC
Organism: Triticum dicoccoides; assembly: GCF_002162155.2. Taxonomy (NCBI): domain Eukaryota; kingdom Viridiplantae; phylum Streptophyta; class Magnoliopsida; order Poales; family Poaceae; genus Triticum; species Triticum dicoccoides. The sequence continues at coordinate 159,165,295 of NC_041390.1, read as the reverse complement.
GGCGGCCCATTGATATGACCTCTGAGATATAATGGTTTCAGATGCGTTACTGGTTCTTTCGGCTTCTCGAATATCGCGTTTTTAGGGCCAAAATCCAGTTGAGCCACCTCCCCTTCCTCATCTACAGCACGAAACTCAGCAGACAAGTAATACACCATATTGATATCCATACCTTCATGAACTGGTGTAGACTCATAGTCTAACATATCAGCCTCCTCCTCAAGTGCATCCACCGATTCAGAAATTTGTCCGAGTGAAGAGGAAGCAATAGGTAATGTAGATGATGCAATGATTGCGTCGTCCTTTTTTGGTAGTGTAGGTGCTGCTGTGATAGGCGTAGAGGCCACTGTATCTTGTATTTGTTTGGGCCTCCACACTTGTTTTGTAGGTACCATAGGACGAGTGTCATTGAACAACTTATCCCTTTGCTTCTCAGCCTCTTGTTCTGCCATCTCTTGGCTCCTTAACCTCTGTAGTTTCCTCTTCTGTGTCTTTGTTAGCCCTGGAGGACACCACTTTGGCTGAGTGTATTTAGGATCTCTCATTTTTACTCGGCTGGCGCTTGCTTCATGGTCATTAGCCGAGTGCTTTGGCGCAATAGAAAGTATCGGCTCAGCCGGTTTGCTATGCACAATTGGCTGCTGTATGGCAAATGTTTTGGTGCCCAAGATAAGTGAGTCGGCATCCGTTTTCTCCTTGCTTTTTTCCGACTCAACTGCTGCAACACTTGGTGACTTAACACGCCATTCTTTTCGACTTTCCAGATGCATGAAATTTCCACTCGGGCGCAGCTTTTTACTCTGATGGAATCCACACGGATGGATGTCACTCGGATGGAATTCACTCGGATGGAATCTACTTGGCCACATTTTTTCACTCGGATAGCTTCCACCTGGGTGCATCCTTACACTCGGATAATTTCCACTCGGTCGCATATTTTGACCAGCCGACTGATAGTCACCGATGTTGAGTCGGCCATTATATGAGTAATCAAGTCGATCCCACACAGATTGCCTCTGCTCTTCTGAAAACTGCACCTTTGGTCCACTCGGTTTTGTATCCCGACTGAACATATCAGCTGATGGTGACCTTGGTCGTTTCAGATGAGTCGGTCGATTGAAACTAGAACCGGCCGACTGGTTAGCATACTTGGACAGCAACATATCAAAAGTTGGCTTGATCCGCTTGCGCTGCACTTTAGCTTCATTCTTCTTCCACTTGCCAACTTCTGGACTCTTGGGCTTGACAAATTTAACACGAGTATTTTCTTGCACTTGCGGTTGCCCCACGAGTGTAGGATTCTTGATGGTGATTTTGATCACTTCCTTGCCATCGGGTTGCTTATCAAGCACAACCTGTCTCCCCAAGACCTTGTTGTCCTCCTTGTCTTTCCTGGGCTCACCGACAATGACATTAGCTTTATTAGCAGATTCGGCTAACTCCGGCCGAATGAGTAGCTTCTTCCCCTCCAAATCCATGGTATTCATTGGAAAAGGCTGTTTATCAACTTGCATTTCAGAAAAGTTCAATCGTCCGTCATTAATGGCCGATTGTATCTGTCATCGAAAAACATTGCAATCGTTAGTAGCATGCGAAAAAGAATTATGATACTTGCAATAAGCGCGCCGTTTCAGCTCTTCAAACGGCGGCAAAGTATGAGTTATTCTAATAATTTTAGCTTGCAGCAAAGCATCAAATATTTTATCACACTTGGCAATGTTAAAAGTAAACTTCATTTCTTCATCACGATTCTTATGAATCGGTTTCAGATCATTGCAAGTAAATGGTTTGGCCTTAGATGGCCAAACAAATTCAGTAGAGAAAACATCACCCTCATTGTCCGAGTGATCACTATCATATTCGATCATATTCATCTTTGGACGATCGGCTTTGTATCTATGCACTTCTTTGAGGTCTTTGCTTCGGCTTTCCTGAGCCAAAGCCCTTTGTAAGACTTGGTTGATATTTAAGAACTCATAGCCTTCTAGCTTTTCTCTGATGGGAGTTCTCAAACCACTCAGCACTAGGTCTGCCAAGTCTCTCTCGGTTATCACCAAACTAAAACACCGGTTTTTTGTTTCTCTAAATCTCTTGACGTAATCGGAGACCGATTCATCATGCTTCTGCTTAACCGATGTTAGATGTGACAACTTGAGTTCATTGTCGCCGCTATAAAAGTGATCATGAAACTTCTGCTCTAGCTGCGACCAAACCCGAATGGAACCATGGGGTAAAGAAGAAAACCATGAAAATGCGGTACCAGTTAATGATAAAGGAAATAAACGCACTTTCAATTCGTTCAATGAGCCTGCCTCACCCAATTGTGATAAATATTGACTAATATGCTCCCATGTGGTTTTTGTGCCTTCTCCATTAAATTTAACAAAATCTGGAATTTTATATCCTGGAGGGCACTGGATGGCATCAAAGTACTCGGGGTACGGCTTTTGGTAAATCCGATTTTGAGGTAACTCAACTCCAAAATTCTCTTGAAGCATCTTAGCCATCTCCTCTCTAAGATTAGCTAGACCATCATCCATAGTGGACGATGACGCTTGTGGCAATGGCATAGGAGGAGTAGGGTTACTAGCTGTAGGTAAGAATTGTGGCATGTATGTCGACCCAAAATTTGGTAGTGGTCGAGTGGTTGTAGGTGTAGGTAGGGTTTGGTTCAGCGCTGCCACCGAACCTGGCATGCTCATAATAGGGTTGATGGGTGAAGTCACAATCTGATTTGTATGGGTAGGATAATAAGCCATCGGCACAGGAGGCGCCGATGCAATAGGTAAAGCCAGATTAGGGTTTTGCACACTAGCAGCTACACCATCATTACCACTAGATGATTGAGATGTATTCTTCTGAGCATTAGTATTTTCTATGAAAGTTTGATAGACTAGATTGTTACCATCAGCAATACGACTTTCAATCTCAGCCCACTGCTCAGGAGAAAAGGCAGTACTTACAGAGGGTTTAACCTGTTCAGTTTGAAGAGGAGGGAACTTGATTTCTTCAATTGGAGTGACGTTGCCTTGGCGATCTTTCTTGAATTTTGCAAGGAACTCCTGCAGGTCCTTCTCCTCGCGCGCCTTCATGTACTCCTCATAGACTTGGCGATGATCGGCCGATATCTCATCAAGACTGGGCTTAATGATGTTATCGGCGTCTACCTCAGATGGCTTGGGAAGATCGGTCATGGTGGATGATGATGATTGATCTTCGTCCCCAGCGGAGTCACCAAAAAGGTGTGTTGACACACGAACACGTCACGTGTACCCTCGATGCTGGGGGTGATGCACCGCAGCTCACGTCGAAGGAGACCCGGCCGATAGCGCGATACGCAAGACAGTCGACGGGCGCTTTTGCAGACCCGAAAACCCCACACCCCCGGGAGGGACCCCGTCAGGGAGTGCGGTGGCTATGGGCTGCCCTAGGTTGATTCGCTCGCCCCTAGAGCCTCAGAATTCGCAACTCTCAAACACGAAGAACAGCGAAGAACGAGATAGAAAAACGGTGGAGAGATAAAACGTATATGAAAAAGTAGTATATTGATTTGTTCGATTGTGTGTTGTTCAATCGGCCGTCACCCCCAACATATATACGAGGCGGCTGGACTTCCCGTACAAGCAAAGGATTTATCTAGGCTTTCCTTACAAGAAAATTACATCAATTCACGTCCTAGAATCCCTCTGGTCCCACTCGGATTCAGCTCGAATCTGATCCAATCTTCTGTCTTGTTCCTTGCGTGGGCTGTGCAATCTGCATATGACTTCCGATGGAGACGGTTCAAATATCAATTATGTGCGCTTCGACGAGGCCAACAATCCGTATGTTGATCACTTTTCCAAATAAGGCCATCTTGAATACTCCACGGGGTCATCTCTAATTTCGAGTCGGACTCGTTCATGTAGCTGACTGGACCGTCCGACTCTTGCAGCGTCTCTGCAGGTCGTATACTACGTCGGATGATGATGACTCCAAAAGCAAAGTTGACCGTTTCGACATTATGAACAACTCCTGTGTTGAACACTTCTTCATCCGAAGCCATCTAGATAAGTATTTGAGCCCATCTTCAACATCTGGTCGGATTGGCCTCGACAGTTTCTACTGTTCACGGCAGCAAGCTTTCCCGGCAAGGTTACTGTTCACGGCGGCAAGCTTTCCCGGCAAGGTTACTATTCACGGCGGCAAGCTTTCCCCGGCAAGGTTACTGTTCACGGCGGCAAGCGTTCCCGACAAGGTTACTGT
>NC_041390.1:159100868-159160782 GCF_002162155.2 Triticum dicoccoides | reverse complement strand
TTACTGTTCACGGCGGCAAGCTTTCCCCGGCAGGTTACTGTTCACGGCGGCAAGCTCTCCCCCGGCAGGTTAGGTTACTGTTCACGGCGGCAAGCTTTCCCCGGCAAGGTTACTGTTCACGGCGGCAAGCTTTCCCCGACAAGGTTTTTGAGGCAGTAAACGACCTCGGATGAAAATGTGTCCAAAAGCAAAGTTGACCGTTTTGCAGGGCTGCATCCAGATAGCTCTAACTTTTGCATACGAACTCGGATTGAGATGATTTTTATATCAAAATCGACCGATTCGACGAGACGAAGACAATTCATGTATAGCATTCCTTCATCCGAGATTGTCCTGGAGGCATACTTGACCAAAAAGCACTCAGAACACCTAAACATGACAATCTAAGTGTAGTTTTGGTCTTTGACATGATGCCGAATGATTATGGTCCAAACATCAAAGTTGTTCCACTCGGCAATGTGAAATTTCTCATTTAGAATGTTTTGTCATTTGAGGCCATCTCCATTGCATTCTGCATTGTGCCAAAATCAGGTGTCAACAACGCCCTAACGCGGTCACCCGCCCTGCCAGCTTCTACATCTCTTTGAGGGTTTGCGGCGGGCTCATGTCCTCGATAGCCTTGACCTTCTCTAGATTCGCCTCGATCCCCATGTGGGATTCGAGGAATCCCAGCACCTTGCCGGAGGGGACACCGAACACACACTTCTCCGGGTTGAGCCTCAAGTTCACATGGCGCGGGCTCTCGAAGGTCTCCTCCAAGTCTTGAATCAATGTCCTTGCCTCGCGAGACTTGACCACTATGTCATCGACGTAAGCCTCTGCGTTCCTCCCGAGCTACCGCCCAGAGTGATGTGCATCAACCGCTGAAAGGTCACGCCCGCGTTGCGCAGCCCAAAGGGCAGGCAGGTGTAGCAGTACACCCCACATGGTGTCAGGAAGGCTGTCTTCTCCACATCTTCCACCGCCATCTTGATTTGATGATACCCTGAGAACGCATCCAGGAAGCACAGCAGGTCACACTCAGCGGTGGAGTCAACAATCTGGTCGATGCGCGGGAGTGGGAACGGGTCTTGAGGGTAGGCTTTGTTAAGATTAGTGAAGTCGACGCACATTCATTCCTTCCCGCCTTTTTTCGGCACCATGATACGTCTCCAACGTATCTATAATTTTTGATTGCTCCATGCTATATTATCTACTATTTTGGACTATATTGGGCTTTATTTTCCACTTTTATATTATTTTTGGGACTAACCTATTAACCGGAGGCCCAGCCCAGAATTGTTGTTTTTTTGCCTATTTCAGTGTTTCGGAGAAACAGAATATCAAACGGAGTCCAAACGGAATGAAACCTTCAGAAACGTGATTTTCTCATCAAATAAGACCCAGGAGACTTGGAACCTCCGTCAAGAAAGCCACGAGGCGGCCACGAGGGTGGAGGGCGCGCCCCCTGCCTTGTGGGCCCCTCAAAGCACCACCGAAGTACTTCTTCCTCCTATATATATCCATGTACCCCCATACGATCGGGGACGGAGCCAAAAACCTAATTCCACCGCCGCAACTTTTTGTATCCATGAGATCCCATCTTGGGGCCTGTTCCGGAGCTCCGCCGGAGGGGGCATCGATCACGGAGGGCTTCTACATCATCATCCAAGCCTCTCTGATGAAGTGTGAGTAGTTTACTTCAGACCTACGGGTCCATAGTTAGTAGCTAGATGGCTTCTTCTCTCTTTTTGGATCTCAACACAATGTTCTCCCCCTCTCTCGTGGAGATCTATTCGATGTAATCTTCTTTTTGCGGTGTGTTTGTTGAGATCGATGAATTGTGGGTTTATGATCAAGTCTATCTATGAATAATACTTGAATCTTCTCTTAATTCTTTTATGTATGATTGGTTATCTTTGCAAGTCTCTTCGAATTATCAGTTTGGTTTGGCCTACTAGATTGGTTGTTCTTGCCATGGGAGAAGTGCTTAGCTTTGGGTTCGATCTTGCATTGTCCTTTCCCAGTGACAGAAGGGGCAGCAAGGCACGTATTGTATCGTTGCCATCGAGGATAACAAGATGGGGGTTTTTATCATATTGCATGAAACTATCCCTCTACATCATGTCATCTTGCTTAAGGTGTTACTCTGTTTTTAACTTAATACTCTAGATGCATGCTGGATAGCGGTCAATGAGTGGAGTAATAGTAGTAGATACAGGCCGGAGTCGGTCTACTTGTCTCGTACGTGATGCCTATATATATGATCATACCTAGATATTCTCATGACTATGCTCAATTCTGTCAATTGCTCAACAGTAATTTGTTTACCCACCATAGAATACTTATGCTCTTAAGAGAAGCCACTAGTGAAACCTATGGCCCCCGGGTCTCTTTCTCATCATATCAATCTCCATCACTTTATTATTGCTTTGCTTTTACTTTGCTTTTACTTTTTACTTTGCATCTCTATACCAAAAATACCAAAAATATTATTTATCATCTCTATCAGATCTCACTTTTGTAAGTGACCGTGAAGGGATTGACAACCCCTAAGCGCGTTGGTTGCGTTGAGCTATTGTTTTTGTGTAGGTACGAGGGACTTGTGCGTGGCCTCCTACTGGATTGATACCTTGGTTCTCAAAAACTGAGGGAAATACTTACGCTACTTTGCTGCATCATCCTCTCCTCTTCGGGGAAATCCAACGCAGTGCTCAAGAGGTAGCAAGAAGAATTTCTGGCGCCGTTGCCGGGAAGTCTGCGCAAAAGTCAACATACCAAGTACCCATCACAATCCCTATCTCCCGCATTACATTATTTGCCATTTGCCTCTCATTTTCCTCTCCCCCACTTCACCCTTGCCGTTTTATTCGCCCTCTCTCTCTATCCTCCCTCTCTCTCTATTTGCCTCTTTTTGCCCGTTTGCCTTTTGTTTGCTTGTGTATTAGTTTGCATGTTGTCGCGATGGCTCTACCTAGATTTGGTGGTCTTCACCTTAAAAGGTTAGAGGAGATCGAAAACAACGTCAGGAAGTTTATGGTTTTGTAATTTGAGCATAATAATTTATTTAGAAATGAGCTTAAGGAACAAAATTTTTTCATGAATCATATGAATAAAGAGCTCGATGATATGTCTAAAGAATTTGATGGTATAAGATCCCAAATTGCTCGTCTTGAAAAATTAACTGCTGAAATCTCGGATATGCAAGCTACCTTAGTCAATAAGATGGCCGCTAAACTGGATTCCTATGAAAATAATGATGAAGATCTAAAATTTATTGATGTGTCCCCTATTAAATCTTTGTTTTGCAATATGAATCTTGATAATAATGGGACTGAATATGATCCAACTCTACCTAGAAGGTGTTCCAATAATTCTGAATCTTTTGATCTTGATGCTAAATTTGATAAAAGTGGGATTGAAGAAATTAAAACCCTAGATGTTTCTAAACCCACTATTATGGAATTCAAGGATTTTAACTATGAAAATTGCTCTTTGATTGATTGCATTTCCTTGTTGCAATCTGTGCTAAAATCTGCTCACGCTTATAGTCAAAATAAAGCGTTTACTAAACATATCGTTGATGCCTTGATGCAATCTTATGAAGAAAAACTTGAATTGGAAGTTTCTATCCCTAGAAAACTTTATGACAAGTGGGAACCAACTATTAAAATTAAAATTAAAGATCATGAGTTTTATGCTTTGTGTGATTTGGGTGCTAGTGTCTCTACTATTCCCAAAACTTTGTGTGATTTGCTAGATTTCCGTAATTTTGATGATTGCTCTCTAAACTTGCATCTTGCGGATTCCACTATTAAGACACCTATGGGAAGAATTAATGATGTTCTTATTGTTTCAAATAGGAATTATGTGCCCGTAGATTTTATCGTTCTTGATATAGATTGCAATCCTTCTTGCCCTATTATTCTCGGTAGACCTTTCCTTAGAACGATTGGTGCAATTATTGATATGAAGGAAGGGAATATTAGATTTCAATTTCCATTAAAAAAGGGCATGGAACACTTTCCTAGAAAGAAAATAAAATTACCTTATGAATCTATCATGAGAGCCACTTATGGATTGCCTACCAAAGATGGCAATACCTAGATCTATTCTTGCTTGTTATGCCTAGCTAGGGGCGTTAAACGATGGCGCTTGTTGGGAGGCAACCCAATTTTATTTTTATTCCTTGATTTTTGCTCCTGTTTAGTAATAAATAAATTATTGAGCCTCTTTTTTGGTTGTGTTTTTTGTATTTAATTAGTGTTTGTGCCAAGTAGAACCGTTGGGAAGACTTGGGGAAAGTCTTGTTGAACTTGCTGTAAAAAACAGAAACTTCAGCGCTCACGAGAACTGCTGTCATTTTTATTTGGAGAGTGCTATTTAGTTAATTCTTTTTGCATATGATTAGTAGATAAATGCCTCACGTCCAGAAATTTATCCTGCCTCGTGGGCCCCTCGAAGCTCCACCGACGTACTTCTTCCTCCTATATATCCACGTACCCCCAAATGATCGGGGACGGAGCCAAAAACCTAATTCCACCGCCGCAACTTTCTGTATCCACGAGATCCCATCTTGGGGCCTGTTCCGAGGCTCCGCCGGAGGGGGCATCGATCACGGAGGGCTTCTACATCATCATGCAAGCCTCTCCATAGTTAGTAGCTAGATGGCTTCTTCTCTCTTTTTGGATCTCAATACAATGTTCTCCCCCTCTCTCGTGGAGATCTATTCGATGTAATCTTCTTTTTGCGGTTTGTTTGTTGAGACCGATGAATTGTGGGTTTATGATCAAGTCTATCTATGAATAATATTTGAATCTTCTCTGAATTCTTTTATGTATGATTGGTTATCTTTGCAAGTCTCTTCGAATTATCAGTTTGGTTTGGCCTACTAGATTGGTTATTCTTGCCATGGGAGAAGTGCTTAGCTTTGGGTTCGATCTTGCGTTGTCCTTTCCCAGTGACAGAAGGGGCAGCAAGGCACGTATTGTATCGTTGCCATCGAGGATAACAAGATGGGTTTTTTATCATATTGCATGAAACTATCCCTCTACATCATGTCATCTTGCTTAAGGCGTTACTCTGTTTTTAACTTAATACTCTAGATGCATGCTGGATAGCGGTCGATGAGTGGTGTAATAGTAGTAGATGCAGGCAGGAGTCGGTCTACTTGTCTCGGACGTGATGCCTATATACATGATCATACCTAGATATTCTCATAACTATGCTCAATTCTGTCAATTGCTCAATAGTAATTTGTTCACCCACCGTAGAATACTTATGCTCTTGAGAGAAGCAACTAGTGAAACCTATGGCCCCCGGGTCTCTTTCTCATCATATCAATCTCCATCACTTTATTATTGCTTTGCTTTTACTTTGCTTTTACTTTTTACTTTGCATCTCTATACCAAAAATACCAAAAATATTATTTATCATCTCTATCAGATCTCACTTTCGTAACTGACCGTGAAGGGTTTGACAACCCCTAAGCGCGTTGGTTGCGTTGAGCTATTGTTTTTGTGTAGGTACGAGGGACTTGTGTGTGGCCTCCTACTGGATTGATACCTTGGTTCTCAAAAACTGAGGGAAATACTTATGCTACTTTTCTGCATCATCCTCTCCTCTTCGGGGAAATCCAACGCAGTGCTCAAGAGGTAGCACACCACGAGATGGTTCGCCAGCCATTCGGGGTATCAGATCTCTCGGATGGCACCTGCCGCTTCCAGCTTGCGTGTCTCTTGGACGATGAAGGCCTACTTCTCGGTGGACTGTCGTCTCGCTCGCTGCTTCACGGGGCGGATGTTGGGGCATACCCTTAGATGATGCTGGATCACCTCCCTCGGGACCCCTACCAGCTGATTGGGCTCCCACGCGAATATCTCCTTGTTCGCGCGCAAGAACTTCACCAAGGCTTCTTTTTGTTCTGGGTCAAGGCCGGATCCTATGGTAAAGGTGGCTCCCGAAGACTCGTCCTCGCTGACCGATACCTACTCGGTTTCCGCCTTGTCCTGGGTGAACAACTGCTTCTTCTTGGTGGGCGTGGCCTCCCTGGCCGCGGGGGCACCGGCGTCGGCGGTTTGTGCTGCTGCCGCGGTCTTGAAGGCGAGCCTGGGCGCCATCACAGCCTCCTTAGTGTCCCCCTTGATGGTGAGGACGCCCTTGCTCCCTGGCATCTTCATGAGGTTGTAAGCCGGGTGAATCGCCACCATGAATTGAGCGAGAGCCGGGTACCCAAGGATGGCGTTGTACGGGAGACCGATGCAAGTGATGTCGAAGTCCACCAGCTCGCTACGGTAGTTATCGCGTGTGCCGAAGGTGACAGGGAGGCGGATCTGTCCCAGGGAGTGGGCAGCTCCACCACCCACTCCCGAGAAGGGCTTACTGAGGCTGAGCTGCTCGAGTGGCACATGGAGAAGGCTGAAGGCTTCCACGGAGAGCAAGTTGAAGCTAGCACCACCGTCGATGAGGGTCTTGGTGATGACCACGTTGTAGATGGTGGGCTTGCAGAACATCGGGAGCCTTCCGGAGCCGGTGGTGGAGTCGGGGTCGTCTTCTGAGCCGAAGGTAAGGTCGGCCTCTGGCGCAGCCCAGCCCGGCGGAGCCCCCGATCGCCTGGAGGTGGCCCCGATCTGACGGGGGAACGGTTTGGTGTGACGGTCTAACGACGGTGCTTGAGAGCCGCTCATCAGGGCCACGACCGCTGGTGCGCCGGCACCGCGTAGCGAGTAGTGAAGAGGTCGCGGAGCTCCTCTGAAGATGCCACCATGGATCCGGGAAGGTTGAGCAGCCAGGCGCGTGGCTCGCCGGCGAGGGCCATGGGAATCCAGTTGGCCATGACCTTGTCATCACCCTCGGCTTCGAGGATGGCCTCCTCATATGCCAGCAAGAAAGCTAACGGGTCAGCCGCGCCGTCGTAGCGCGGAGGCATCTCTGGCCTGAACTTGGGCGGCCACTGCAGCCGCCGCAGGGCGGGGGCCAGGGCTCAGAGCCCCCTGGCCCTGTTGTCAACACTGACCATCGGAGTCGGCGGCAGGGCGCCTGCCATGTGGGCGAAGCGCGGTGGCGACGGAGCGTAGATCGACGGAGGGGAAGCTACGACGCACCCCTACCTGGCGCGCCACATGTCGGATGTGGGGTTCCGGCAAACCCTTAAGGCTAGAACACTAGGGTGCGCGCGAAATCTCTTCCTCCCACCAATCTACGCCCTAACTCGCTAAGATCTCGCGGACGAACTCGACGAACTCGCAACATAGAAAGACACAAGATTTATACTAGTTCGGGCCACCGTTGTGGTGTAATACCCTACTCCAGTGTGGTGGTGGATTGCCTCTCAGGCTGATGATGAACAATACAATGGGAAGACAGCCTCCTGAGGTTGAGGTGTTCTTGTGCTTGGCCAACTTGTGTGGGTGAGAGTGATCCAAGATGTCGTCCCGCTTGCCTATGGCGGTGGCTAGTCCTACTTATAGAGGCCCTGGTCCTCTTCCCAAATCTTGAGCGGGAAAGGATCCAATAATGGCGGGAAAATTTGAAGGGGGACAGCTAGTACAAGCTATCCTGACAAAAGTGGTCTTCGCCTGCCAAAGGCTCTGGTGGTGACGCCGTCTTGGGCTCCACGAAGACCTCCATCTTGCCATCCTTTTGGTTTTGGTCTTGTTGCACCAAAATGGCAACCTTTGCCTGATGCCTTGGTACTCCTCGCCTGCGCTGGTTTCCTTAGCACCAAAGATGAAACAAGGACGTTGTGCGCGCTGGCGCCTGCCTGGTGCCCGCCCGGTGTAGATCGTCATGGCTCACGTCACGAGAGCCTCGTGAGGTTTGCCTCGCCTCGACATCTCCGCTCCTCGTGAGCCTGTCCGACTAGGCCACTCCAGAGGAGGTCTTGTGTCGTCTGCCTCGCGAGGCTAGGCCCCTCATGAGGGTCTTGGATGCCTTGTTGATGAAGATGGGCCGTACGACCTGCTAGCTTAGCCACGCCGCGGGCCACAGGCAGGCAAGCCTGGGGACCCCCGTTCCCAGGACGCCGACACAAACCAAAGAGAAAATTGTTGTCGGTACCCTCTTGATCGGCGCAATGCCAAAACCATTGGGGGCTACATGATCGTATTCGAATCCTAGCTTAACCCCTTTAGTCTGGTTTACTGATCGTATTCGAATCAGAAGCCTCCAAATTACTCTTAATGCTTGATTTACATCATTTTGAAACATCCTATTTTGTTTTACTGGTTTCTTGTTGTCTTAAAGCTAACTGCACGTATGGTTTCAATTTGAACCGGCTCGGTTATTTGACAATGAGCTGTCAAGGGATAACAATCATCTGGCATATCAAGGTATTGGCTTCTACAAACATTAGGGTCGTCAACCTTATGGTCCGGGTCATATAAGCCAGCAATTCGGAGTCAGAGAACATAGGTATTGTTTTTTATAAACAGACTTATCTATATCTTTTCGTTAATCAAAGGTTTTTTTCAGCCTTGTGTATCTTACATCTGGTCCTGTTTTTTGCACTATGATGATTTCATAGTTATGTATCGGGTGTTTTTAACCCGTCCAGCGATCAACCGCCAAGACAGTTTTATCTTTTGCATATAGGAACAGATTCAAAACACTGCAGATGCGACCACGGATATAATGCATATATTGACATCACGGGCAAAAGGTCATATGCAACATCCTATGCATGATGGCATAGGCAAAATATGCAGTTTTCAAACTAACCTATTACAAGGCATTGAGAGCCCAAAAGGTTAGACTGTTTTCTCTCTTAAGCATGTCTTAAGATAAAAGCTGGATTATTCATATGGTTATGACTCCTCCCTGGCCGGCTCACCTCCCTCCACTGGTTGGAAGCTGGGATTGGACCAGTCAAAGTCGTTGAGAGCAATGAACTCGGACTCATCGTCAATTAGGCCGGCGGGTCAATTTCCGGGGCAAAAGTGTGTTGACGAACTGGGGGGATAAGATCCGTCACTTTATAAGAGGGAGTCGCCATCTTTTTATTCTCCATATCAAAACCCGGCTAATATTTGTTGATGTTGGTCTCCTCGCCAAGAATGGTAGCCTGAGGACGAACTCCCCTCACACAGGCAATAAAGTCATCTTGCTCAAACAAAGTCCCGTCTTCCTTCACGGTAGGGTACCCCTTAGCCACGTCCACTGGGTCTGAATCCGGAGTCCAGGCTTTGGAGTGGCTCAGGGCAGTCAGAGCTCCGTCTCGGGCACATGATCGTTTGACCTCTTGAAATTTGGCGGGTAAGATCGATAACTTCTTCAAAACATCACTCAAACGGTTGGGTCCTTGGTTGGCAGGGGAGATAGTAGCAGGTGCTCGTTGAGCACCAGTGTACAGTTGCTCCACCAAGGTATAAACCGCCTTCAGTTTTGTCACACTATCTTGACTCAGATTTTTACTTCATGGACCTGTGAATGTTTTTAACAAAGGTTCAGCAGGCGGCTTATATTCCTGGTCAAAATAAAGTGTAAGTGACTAATGCAAATAACTCATCAAAGATTGCGGAGACCATTTGAGACACACAGTTTTTTAAGCCGGTGAGCTCTTTGGTAACCTCCTCGAGCGCCGCTTCTGCTGTTTCAGCACATTGTGTCAGCAAGGCCTTCTCATCAGCCCAGGATTGCTTCTTTGCATCCAAACTGGTCTTCAGTTTTTCAGCTTTAGAGAGGCTCAGTTGCAGTTTGGAGTTAGCGGTCTTTATCTCCGCTTCTTGATCCGCCAGCCAGGTCTTTGCATCTGTCAATTGAGAGCCCAATTCAGTTAGGGCGGTCTACAAACATACACAGGTGTGTCAAAATTTAAATAAAAGTTATAATGATTAAAGTCCCAAGTGCTTTGCAAACACAACACCACTTGGCACTTGGGGGCTAATGTCTGCCAAAGAAGTTCCTTTTTTCCAGGCTTAAAGTCCCAAGTATTTTACAAGTAATAACACTTGGCACTTGGGGGCTAATGCATGATTTTATGAAAGTTTTTTCATATTGAGCTAGATCACACTATTTGTTTTGACTGATTCGAGACAGCTATGAAGTTAAGTACCGGCTCCTTTGTGATAAATTGAGCCGGCCCCTGGGGACTACAGGTGAAAGTTAAACTGGATTTAAGGAAAAACTATGACAGAGCATCAACCTATATCATAAGTCTACAGATCATTCAGATTCATCATAATCCGGAGACTTGGGGGCTAGAGTTGCATATATAAGATGGTGAAACTTGGTGAACATACCTCATATTTCAGCTGAAGTTGCTTGACCATCTCAATTTCTGAGTCACGGCTAGAATGCACATGACTGAGGTAGCCAGACAACACGTCACTAATGTTAAGATGAGCGTAATGAGAGACATCAAACCGCACCTTCTGCCTCTCTAAAGCTTCTTGCTTAGCAGAGTGACGGGCCAGTACGGTGGGGTTGCCCGGCTCAACAAACCGACTACCAGTAATTAAGACATCAGTGTCAGAAGTTGTCGGCGGGTTGGCAGAGCTAGATGGTTCAGTGATAGCCGGATTAAGAGTGGTTTCATTAGCTGATGGCTCAGGAGGGTCCGATTGAACGTGGACAACCGAGTCTTCTGGTGCTTCAGATTGATCAGGAGTTGGTGCTGCTGGTTCAGGTGCAGGATTTTTCGGGTTTTCTGTCGGCTTAGTCACCTTAGCTTTCTTGGATTTTGCTTGACCGCTAAAAAAGATTTTATGAGACAATTAGTTTAATAATGCAGTTTTTAAAGATGCAGAAGAAAGATGATTGTCCTTACTGAAAGTGCGTTATATCGACTACAGGGGAGTGAATAGGCGATT
Organism: Triticum dicoccoides; assembly: GCF_002162155.2. NCBI lineage: Eukaryota > Viridiplantae > Streptophyta > Magnoliopsida > Poales > Poaceae > Triticum > Triticum dicoccoides. The sequence goes on along the minus strand of NC_041390.1, from coordinate 159,149,995 downwards.
TTTATGAAATTCTTCACTGTGGAATTTGCCGGTGAGGAAATTCCTTAGCGAAGAACTACTAGCAGCGGAATAAGTACTCAAAAGTAAACATAACAGAATACAAGCATAGTCATCATGATGAAATGAAGACAGGCATAGAGTACAGGAAACGTGATCACAGGATAACACAGGATGAAGACAAACAGACTGAAGAAGTTAAACTGAGGAAATTGAGAAAGTCTTCAGTCAAAGTCTTCAAACACAGATATGAACAAACACACAACATAGTTATGAGGAAATGAAAGAGTTGAGGAAATAGAACCAGTAAGCTTGGTGAAGACAATGATTTGGTTGACCAGTTCCAACTGCTGTCTCAGTTGTATGTCTGGTTGGAGCGGCTGAGTATTTAAACTAGAGGACACACAGTCCCGGACACCCAGTCCTGAACACGCAGCTCAGCACACCCAGTCCTCACCGTATTCTCCTTGAACTAAGGTCACACAGACCTCGTCCAATCACTCATGGTAAGTCTTCAGGTGACTTCCAAACCTTCACAACCTTGGTCACTCGGCGATCCACAATTCCTCTTGCTTGCTCTAGACCATGACGCCTAACCGTCTAGAAGAAGCACAGTCTTCAAAGGTAACAAGCGCCAGATCCACTCAGGATCAATCTCTTCAGTGATGCTCAATCACTTGGGGTTTGTAGGTGTTTGGGTTTTGGGTTTTTGGTTTTTCCTCACTTGATGATTTTCGCTCAAAGTCCTCAGAGGATGGGTTGCTCTCAAATGACAAGTGTCAGTTTCTCTCGGAGTAGCCAACCTGCTAGTTGTTGTAGGGGGCGGCTATTTATAGCCTAGGGAGCAGCCCGACATGATAAGACATAAATGCCCTTCAATGATATGACCGTTAGGTGGATAGATATTTTGGGACAGCTGGCGCATAGCACTGCAACGGTCGGAACTTTGAGTAGCAAAATCCTCAGGGCTATCATGTTCCTCACTGGCGAATTCCTAACTCCTCAGTCAGGACAAATTCCTCAGAGACCAGAAGAACTTCGTCTCTGTCACTGAAGAAACTGACTGAACTGTATGAGATTTCCAATGGCTTCACTCGAAGGGATTGCTAGGTGTAGGATTTTGAGTTGAGCATCACATGGAAATTTTTCCTTAGTATTTCCTCGACCCCCTTTAACAGTACGGTGTTTCCTATGACTCAAGAAAGAGAGAAACAAAACTATGAAAACGAAAGTCTTCAAGCTTCATATTCCTCGCATGAATATCAAGTCTTCACGGACACACCAATTTCTTCACTTTCAAAGTCTTCATGAAAGTCTCCAGAAATACCAAAATCTTCAGTCGAAGATATTCATTTTTAGGGGTCGACTTTTCCTGTAAATATCAAACTCCCCATAGACTTATAGACCTATGTACACTCACAAATGCATTAGTCCCTTAACCTATAAGTCTTCAATACACCAAAATCACTAAGGGGCACTAGATGCACTTACAATCTCCCCCTTTTTGGTGATTGATGACAATATAGGTTAAGTTTTCAACGGGGATAAACATATGAAGTGTAACTACTGATATTGAGGAATTTGATTGCAAGATATAGAAGAACTCCCCCTGAAGATGTGCATAGTGAGGAATTTGCCTTTGAAGCAATGCACACTTGAAGAGTTGAATCATGGAGATCTCCCCCTATATCTTGTAATTCATACACGCATTTAACATATAATATGAAGAATTTGAAATGCATGATGAAATATGGTGCCTGATGAAATTCAGCATGCGTGCAATAATATTAACGAGGAATAAGCATGCAGAATAGTGCATCAAAAGTATCAGAGCACAGTGCATCAAAAGTATCAGAGCACCATCGGGTTTAAGATTACAACTCGATCCAATAAAGTTTCAGAAGAACGAGAGTTGTAACTTAGCAAATAAAAAACGCCCATATAGTAGACCCGCTTGAAGACTAACTCATATTTCTCCCCCTTTGTCATCGAATGACAAAAAGGATCGAAAATGAGGACTAACGCCCCTGAAGATAATCATGTTGATGAAGGAGCGCCAGTGTTGTTGGGGTCGTTTGTTGATGTAGGGCCTGCCGCAGTGTCGTCCAAATCTTCATGTTCATCAGTGACGCGCGATGAAGAAAATGAGCTGGCCACCAGAGAAGGAACCTGGATCTTCTTCAATTTCTTTGGTGGAGGTGCAGACCAGTCAAAATCTTCTTTGAGACCCATGTTCTTCAGATCTTCTTCACCATACAGATGTGACAGGATTGCCCAGGTGTGACTGAAGACTTGATGGAGGTAGTAGTGGTTTTTCTTCACTGCATTGTGTGTGGCAGTCATGTTGTGAAGAAGTGAACCAAATTGACGCTTAACCCATTTGTGATTTCGATCCACCTTCTGGTGAAGACTAAGCAGAAGTTCACAGCCAGTCATCACGCGTGGAGCAGTGGCTTGAGGAGTGGACTTAGGTGCATTGGCAGAGTCATGTGTGGTGGAGTCATCATTGGTGGAATAAGATGCAGCTTTGCGAAACTGACCATCCAATGGACGAATGCCTTCATCTATTACAACTAGTGCCTTGCCCTTTCCATCAACTGAGGAATATGTCTGCTTGAGGACTTCAATTGGGGGAAAGTAGCTGAGGTGATTCTGGAAATCAGCTTTGTAGTTGAGTGAAGACCTTGTCCTGAGGAATCTCATAATCCAAGGTGCATAAGGCTTCAGCTCAAACGGAGACAGTGCAACATTGGCCATAGTCCTCATGAAGAAATCATGATAATTGACAGGAATGCCATGAACGATGTTGAATACCATATTCTTCATGATGCCAACAATTTCCTCATCAGATGAGTCATGGCCTTTGATGGGATTGATTGTCCTCGTAAGAATATGATAGACAGTTCTGGGCACGTACAGTAATTCCTTCATGAGGAATTTGGTTCTTGGTGCTTGACCTGGCTTCAAAGGTTTCATCAGCACCTGCATGTAATGATGTGTGAGCTCAGGTTCACTATAGATGCAGCGAACTTCTTCAAGGGGAGGACTGAGTGGTAGAGCACGAAGCAATTCAGAGGCTGGTGCAGTGTAGTGAGTGTTTTCAGACATCCAGTCCAGCACCCATGAAGTCACATCTTCAGCATCTACAGTGATGTGCAGCGTTGCATAGAATTGAAGAATCAGTTCTTCATTCCAATCGCACATGTCAGAGCAAAAGTTGAGCAGTCCAGCGTCATGAAGAACACTGAGGACTGGTGCGAAGCATGGTAGAGATTCCATATCCACGTGAGGAATATGCTCATGGTAGAAGATCTTCTCCTTGTTGAACATCACTTAGGAATAGAAATTGGCTTGACTAGCAGTCTAGAAACGCCTCTTCCTAATGCGAGCAGAGTCATGTGGGTTGTAATCTTCGAAGAATACGTGCTCGCTGAAGAAATCATCAGCATTGAACTTTTGCTTGCGTGAGAAAGGATCCTTTGGCTTCGGCAGAGGAGTGTCAGTGAGTTACATCACGACCTCAGGAATCTCAAACGCAGGTTCTTCAGGCTGAGGAATTTCTGGTTCCTCCTTAGTGGCATTCTGTGTCGTTGGTTGTTCAGCAGCAGCAGTTTCTTCAGCGCTAGTGGCTAGAATTTCCTCATGGACAGATGTAGTGGGATGAGTTTCTTCAGAGCCCATGTGAACAGTTTGTGTGGGGGACTGAGGAATTTGCTGTAGAGGGGTGAACATTGGAGAGTTTGGATGCTGACTTTCCCAGAATTCATCACTGATTACGGGTGTGGAGCAGCCAATGTCCACATCTTCATCTTCCATTTCTTCAACGCCAGCCTCTTCAGCTGTGAACTGAGGCATAGGCGAGGAGATGATAGGTGTTGAAGGGATCGCATCCACTTCAATTTCTTCATCCAACGGTTTAGACGAAGCAGCAGAAGGAGTTTCTTCATCAGATCCGCTGGGGATCACATATTCTCCATCAAAAGGAACATGGTCCTTTGATGGCCTGGTTGAGATGGGAACATCATCAATCAGATTTGCAAATGAACTTGTCATAGTCTTCTTTTTCTTCGGAGCTGAAGAATCTGAAGCAGCTGATGCTTTCCTTTTCTTCACTGCAGCACGCTCTGCAGCCTTGGTCTTCTTCACATCTGATGCAGATAGAAGGATTGGAGTTGAAGTTGGTGGAGGAGCAGCTAAGGAATCTGGTTGATTTTCTTCAGGCACAACTGATGCAGTTGCCCCGAGTTCTTCAGTTTCTTCAGGCACACCACTAGTGGGTTCCCTGGCAATTTCTTCAGTGGCTGGAATGTAGTCATCAGCCCTGGAACTCACATTATCTTCAGCAGCCTGATTGTCATCAGCGGTGGTGGCATTTTCTTCAGTAGGCTGAGCAGATGCTTCAGCCTGAGGAATTTCCTATTGAGTTGGGGCTGCAACATTGGAAGTGAAGTTATTCGCAAGTTTCACAAAATGAACCTTGGCTCCAAGCCAATCAGAGCGATATGCGTCAAAGTCATCACTAAGTTTCTTAATCTCAGTCTAAATAGTGACAAGTTCTTCAGTTGTCATAGAGACAATGTTTTTCTTCAGATAGCGCTCTTTCTTGTACTGCGCTTTCTTGATCTGCCTCGCCTTCTCAAATTTCCACTTTTCTTCTTGAATGAAGTGGGTCAGCATCTGACTCTGGCCAGGAGTCAGCTTGAAGTCGGGCAAGGGAGTGTTGGGGTCCTTGTGCCAATCATCAATGTAGCCGAGGATCAGCTTGGGATCCAAAAGCAGTGGCACTTCTGATCCTTTGGCTCTAGCGGCCCTGACTTGCCTGTCACTGATGATTTCTGCAAGTTCATCATCATCAGCTTCGTCTTCATCAGACGGCACTTGGAAAGCGACTTGCTTCTTTTGAGGACTTGGGTGAGGACCTCGTCCAGCAGTGGCCTTTGTCTTCAGTAGTGAGGGGCCAGCTGAGGAACTTGGTGCAGCCGAGGAACTAGCTGAGACACCTGAGGCAATGGAGATGCCGACAGTCCTTTGGCACAAGGCGAGATGCACAGGTGCTGAGGATTTGGTCGGAACAGCTGAAGGCTTTGGCGGAGGAGCTGAGGACTTTGGAGGAACAAGAGCAGCATGAGGAATTGGCCGTGAGGGCTTTGATGATTCTGGTCGTGAGGGCATTGCTGAGGAACTTGGCCTGCGTGCAGGCTTCTTAGACATAGCCTTCTTTGGCTTGACAGTAGAGGCCTCAGCAGAGGCAGCAGCAGCGGCAGAGTCTTCATTGAATTTCCTCACTGCTTCTCTGGCTTGCTTAGCCAACTTGGTTTGGCGCTTGGCCCATTCATCAGGATAGTCCTCACCGCACTTGAGGCTGGTGGGATCTGTTATTTGGCTAGGTGCCAATGGAGCTCTTGGGCATGGAGGATTGAGTGTGAACTTCTTCATGTACTTAGGAGTGACATATCTGTACTCCCTCCATTCTCTTGCCCATCTCCTCTCTATCCTCTGTTTGCACACTTTGCGCTCATTCTTGGTTTCCTCAGTAGGTGTGCAGTACCCAGCATATATTTCATCAGGGATTTCAAATGTTGTATTTACCTCAGGCCTCTTTCCTCCCTTCTGTGGCATTTTACCATCAGCCATTTTCTTTAGTTGAGGAATTTGAACAATTGAATTCTCTGAAGAAGTATGCAACTTTTCTTCGAGGTACGCTGCAAATGAGTTAAGTTGATGAGAACCTAGTGATTCAGCAGCTGACATGTGTACATGTGAACAGAGTATAGTTGCGAGGAATTTGGAGAGGTCATATGCGTTCTCATAAGGTTTTTCAAAAAGAACAAGTTTGAAGAATTTGACCAGATGAGTCTTGAAGATTTTCACTAAGCGTTCTTTGTCTTAGGTTCCAGAGTTGTATAGATCGAAGATCCACACAATTGAGGAATCTTGAAGAAAAATGATGCTTAGAGAAATGAATCAAGAACAGATGACTTGTGAGGTGTTCAGTGTGTGTAGATATGAAGAAAAACACTTTTGAAGATTTTGTAGATAATCTTTCGAATCAACGAGGGCAGTAAAAGTAACTTTTAATTTACCCTGGACGAAGAACACGATGAGCTGGAGTGAGGAGATGTGAAGTTCGTCTGTGCAGATCTTCCACGCCCTAACATGGCAGAGGAAGACGGCTACGGCGGCGGCGGAGTGAAGATTTCCGCGGTCGGTGCGAGTACGTCGGTGACGAGGTCGAGGCAGTGAAGCTCTTCCTCTCCGGCGGCGATGAAGTAGCGGCAGCGCTAGGGTTTGAGAAGCTCGAGCTGGAGAGAGAGGTCGAGCGGAGTAAAAGAAGTGAGGAAGGGAAGGAGGGGTATTTATAGCCACGGTGAAAAACTGCTCGCCCGAAGAAATTGGACGAACGTGCCCCTGACCCTTCTCATTCGCATGACATGTGTCACCCACGTAGTGAGAGGTGGAGATCGTGTTAGATCATGGGTGAGTGGATAAGTGTATCGTGGGATGCGGAACGGTTTGAGCGGCAAAGCTGAAAATTTAAATAAGATAGGTTTTAAAGCTCCATTCGTAATTTCTTCAGCTGACAAGGACACAGTGAAGATTTTGAACGAGTTTCAAATAGAACGCACATGAAGGATTTGTGAATAGATTGGGTTGAGTATAGCATAGAGGGGAAGGGTCCGATCACATTCACTTAGCAGAAAACCAACTTGAAGAAATAGTAATAAGTGAATGCTGTAGAGGACATAAACTCATATATATATATATATATATAGCTAATGAAGAAAAATGACGGAACCAGTGAAGACTATGCAAAGTTGAAGAATATGAATAATTTGAGGAATTTCAACTTTTGGTGGTGGCGTGACCCACCGTATAAGAATGATGATTTCAGACACCGCGTACAATTATCGTAGGGTTTTGAGAATCAAATTCTTCATTAATTTCTTCACACTAAGAGTGTTATTCTTCATTGATTGAATAAAAATGTTTCTTCATGTGTTGCACATCTAAGTCATCAATTTTGCATAAGTGTTAGGATGAGTGTCCTTTTCGAAGAACATTCGAAGATTCTAGGATATTTAGCTCACACTGCAACTTGCTAAATCTCTTCTCATCCAAGGGCTTTGTGAAGATATCGGCTAGCTATTCTTCAGTCTTCACATGCTCAATAGAAATGTCGCCCTTCAACACATGATCACGGAGAAAATGATGACGAATCTGAATGTGCTTTGTCTTCGAGTGCTGAACTGGGTTGTGAGCAATCTTGATGGCACTCTCATTGTCACAGAAGAGAGGCACATTCTTCATGTTGACGCCGTAGTCCTTGAGAGTTTGCTTCATCCATAGCAATTGGGCACAGCAAGAATTAGCGGCAATGTACTCAGCTTCAGCAGTAGATAGTGATACGCAGTTCTGTTTCTTCGAGGACCAACAGACCAAAGATCGTCCGAGGAAATGACATGTACCAAATGTTGACTTGCGATCCACACGATCACCAGCATAGTCAGAGTCAGAATTTCCAACAAGATCAAAAGCCGAGCCCTTGGGGTACCATAATCCAAGTGTTGGTGTGTGAGCTAGATATCAAAGAATATGCTTCACAGCCTTATGGTGTGATTCCTTCGGTGTAGCTTGAAATCGGGCACACATGCAAACACTAAGCATTTGGCCTAGATGCACATAAGTACAATAAGGAACCTATCATGGATCGGTATACCTTATGATCGAAGTCAATACCATTTTCATCAGTGCACAAATGGCCATTTGTGGGCATAGGAATTTTGACGCCTTTGCAATCTTGCATGCCGAATTTCCTCAGTACATCCTTGAGGTATTTCTCCTGAGATATGAATATGCCATTGTGTTGTTGACGAATTTGAAGACCTAAGAAGAATTTCAACTCTCCCATCCTAGACATTTGATATTCTTCACTCATCATATAGGCAAATTCATCACTATAACGTTGGTCAGTACAGCCAAAGATAATATCATCAACATATATTTGGCACACAAACAATTCACCATCATAAGTCTTAGTGAAAAGAGTAGGGTCGAGTGAACCGGGTTTGAAGCCTTTCTTCATGAGGAGTTCCTTCAAGGTATCATACCAAGCCCGTGGGGCCTGCTTGAGGCCATAGAGGGCCTTGTTGAGTCTGAAGACTTTGTCAGGATTCTTTGGATCTTCAAAACCTGGGGGTTGAGCAACATATACTTCTTCCTCAAGTTTACCATTGAGGAATGCACTTTTCACATCCATTTGATATAAAGTGATATCATGATGGTTAGCATAAGCAAGTAATATGCGAATAGCCTCAAGTCTAGCAACAGGTGCAAAAGTTTCATCGAAATCAATTCCTTCCACCTGTGTGTAGCCTTGAGCTACAAGCCGTGCCTTATTCCTCACCACAAGGCCATTTTCATCTTGCTTGTTGCGGTAGATCCACTTTGTGCCGATGATATTGTGCTTGCGAGGATTTGGACGTTTGACCAGTTCCCAGACATTGTTGAGCTCGAACTGATGTAATTCTTCTTGCATGGCCTGAATCCACTCAGGCTCCAGAAATGCTTCATCTACCTTAGTGGGCTCTGTAATAGAGACAAAAGCATACTGCCCACAAAATTTAGACAAATGTGAAGCTTTTGAGCGTGTGAGAGGACCTGGCGCTTTGATGTCATTGATGATCTTTTCAACTTGCACTTCTTTTGCAATGCGAGGATGAGCTGGTTGTCGTTGAAGAGTTTGATCAGCGTTTTCTTCAGCACCATTTTCTTCAGCATTTTCTTCAGGTGCATTAGCTCGATGTTCTTCATGTTCTGGAATGAATTCTTCAGCAGATTCTTCAGTAGGAATGACATCCTCAGTAGCCTTGAACTTGATAGTTTCCTCAGGTGTTGGTTCATCTATCTTAGTAGGTAGGTGCTCTCTTTGCGAGCCATTAGTTTCATCGAACCGCACATCTACAGTTTCAACAACTTTGTGAAGAACGTTGTTGAAGACTCTGTAGGTGTGCGAGTCCTTTCCGTAACCAAGCATAAAACCTTCATGTGCTTTCGGTGCAAATTTTGAGTTGTGATGAGGATCTCTAATCCAACATTTAGCACCGAAGACTTTGAAATAACTTACATTGGGTTTCTTATCAGTGAGGAGTTCATAGGCAGTCTTTTTGAAGAATTTGTAAAGATATACTCTGTTGATGATGTGGCACGCAATATCAATTGCCTCAGTCCAGAAAAGACGAGGCGTTTTGTATTCATCAAGCATAGTGCGAGCCATCTCAGCAAGAGTCATGTTCTTGCGCTCCACGACGCCATTCTGCTAAGGAGTGTAGGGAGCAGATAACTCATGAGTAATACCAAGTTCATCAAGATAGTCATCGAGACCAGAATTCTTGAACTCAGTGCCATTGTCACTTCTGATGTGCTTGATCTTCACATCAAAGTTGGTTGAAGCCCTCGAGGAAAATCGTTTGAAGACTTCCCGCACTTCATGTTTGTAAGTAACAAGGTGTACCCATGTATAGCGAGAATAATCATCAACAATAACAAAGCCATATTGAGATGCTTCATTTGAAATAGCAGAATAATGATTAGGACCAAAGAGATCCATGTGAAGCAATTCAAACAGGCGAGTGGCGGTCATGATAGTCTTTGCTGGATGCTTGGCCTTCATCATCTTCCCAGCTTCACAGGCTCCGCATAGGTGATCCTTGAGGAATTTGACATTCTCGATGCCAATGACATGCTTCTTCTTCACAAGCGTGTGCAAATTTCTCATGCCTGCATGACCAAGTCGTCGATGCCAGAGCCAGCCTTCTGAAGCTTTTGCAAGTAAGCACATGGCTGGTTGTGGTCCTGTAGAGAAATCAACAATATACAGGTCTCCTCTCCTAAAGCCTTCGAAGACTTTGGAATTGTCAGCTTCCATAACCACAACACAACGGTATTTGCCAAAGACAACAACCATATCAAGATCACAAAGCATTGAGATAGACATAAGGTTGTATCCTAAGGACTCAACAAGCATGACTTTGTCCATGTGTCGATCCTTTGTAATCGCAACCATCAATAGATTCTTGTCACCAGTCATGTGGTTTGTACATCCACTATCGAGGACCCACTCAGTGGCTTTAGGTTGGTCATCCTGCAGATGAATTAGTGCAGCTTACAAACTCATATACTTCATCAGTGAAGAATATGACATAAATTCATTAGATCAATTTCATCAAGTAAAAGGATTGATAAAGCAATATGAGGACGTGAGAAATGAAGGTTTATTTCTTCATGATTAGCCTGCGTCCTATCAGGCATGCTCAGGTCTCCAGCAAATTCTTCAGACGATTACGTGCATCTGGAGATCTGACCCTGCAGAAGAGATTAGTTCTTTTTCTTCACCACCCACATCTGAAGGGGTGGCAAAGAGTTCATCATTCTGCGAGCTCCATACGAGAAGGATGGCATAGAAGCCAGTCCATTTCGTTTCACATAAGAGGGGTTAGAATAGGTATAAGAGTAAGCAGAGAAATTCTTCGAGGACTTATGGACATAATGATTTGAAGAATAACGCACATATCCATAATCCTTAGATCTTCCCTGCGAAACGGACGGGTTAGCATGATGATGTTCATATGAGGACTTTGATCCATATGAGGAATTTGGTCCTCTGAGGACTTAAATCCATATGAAGAATTTGGTCCATATGAAGAATTTGATCTGGGATTCCTATTCTTCACAGGTGGTGTCATGATGACATTCACCTGAAGATTTTCAAGGCATCTTTTGGGAACCCAGATTTTCTTCATAGGAGAGCCGTTCCTGCAGTTAGTGCCAACATATCTAGCAAATACTTCACCATTCTGATTTTTGAACAGTTTATAGTTGGAGTCAATTGACTCATCATCAGAATGAGGAGATTCACATGCAAATCTAGATAAGTTAGATGGATCAACTGGAGGTCCCTTTGCAGCAACCCATGTAGTTTTGGGGTACTGCTCAGGCTTCCAATATGTACCATCAGCATTGAGTTTCCTCTCAAAGGCGATACCCTCTTTCCTAGGGTTCCTGTTGAGGATCTTCTTTTTAAGCACATCACAAAGAGCCTAATGCCCTTTGAGGCTTTTGTACATGCCTGTCGTGTACAATTCCTTCAGCCCTGCATCGTTAGTGATACTAGCAATGTCCTCATATGAGGAATTAGTGATAGCAGAGGCATGTGAAGAATTTGAAACATTCGCAGCATTTGAACATTCAGGTGAAGAATTAGCAGATTCACGTTCAATGCACTTCAAGCATGGAGGAACAAATTCTTTCTGAGAAGCGCTGATTTGTTGAGCAAGTAATGAATCACGCTCCTTCTGAAGATCTTCATAACTCACTCTTAGCTTCTCAAGGTCTTGCTTTCTTGGAAGAAATTCGTAAGAAAACTTTTCATGGTTAGATAAGAGAGTGTTATGTTGATCTTGAAGGGTGTCATACTTAGTATGAAGTCTCTGAAGACTTTCAGCCAAAGCTTTCTTCACCCAACATATCATCGCTCTTGTTTAGCATATAGTGAACTTTTTCCAAAGCTCTTTGTTGTTTAGTGGCAAGGGAAGCAAGTTTGACATAGCTGGGTCCAAATTCATCACCAGATTCATCATCACTAGACTCGGATAGGTAGCATTCAGTTACCTCAGCATCTTTTGCCATAAGGCATGATGCAGAAGATGATGATTCTGGTTCGAATGCCATTGTTTTGAGAGATTCCTTGAAGTCCTCAAACCAAGGATCATCACAGGTTCGATGACCTTCATAGACCTCAGAGAGACGGTCCCAGATGAGCTTCGCATGATCAAGATGCATGATATTCCTGAACTGATTTTGTGACAGACTGGAGCAGATGACATCCTTCACCGTGAAGTTTAGAAGAGTGTACTTGCGGATGTCATCAGCTTCCGCCATCTTGCACAGATCGGTCAGACCAATCTCAGTGACGGTCCACAGCTTGCTGTTCATCGCCATGAGGCGTTTCTTCATCATGGCCTTCCACTTGGGATACTCGTGACCGTCAAAGATGGGGCATGTCACTTTCGTCATACCTGCGGTCGACATAACTAAAACTCCAGGCGGTTAAACCAAAATCACACAGAACAAGGGAGTACCTTACTCTGATACCAATTGAAAGTGCGTTATATCGACTAGAGGGGGGTGAATAGGCGATTTTTATGAAATTCTTCACTGTGGAATTTGCCGGTGAGGAAATTCCTTAGCGAAGAACTACTAGCAGCGGAATAAGTACTCAAAAGTAAACATAACAGAATACAAGCATAGTCATCATGATGAAATGAAGAGATGCACAGAGTACAGGAAACGTGATCACAGGATAACACATGATGAAGACAAACAGACTGAAGAAATTAAACTGAGGAAATTGAGAAAGTCTTCAGTCAAAGTCTTCAAACACAGATATGAACAAACACACAACACAGTTATGAGGAAATGAAAGAGTTGAGGAAATAGAACCAGTAAGCTTGGTGAAGACAATGATTTGGTAGACCAGCTCCAACTGTTGTCTCAGTTGTACGTCTGGTTGGAGCGGCTGAGTATTTAAACTCGAGGACACATAGTCCCGGACACCCAGTCCTGAACACGCAGCTCAGGACACCCAGTCCTCACCGTATTCTCCTTGAACTAAGATCACACAGACCTCGTTCAATCACTCGTGGTAAGTCTTCAGGCAACTTCCAAACCTTCACAACCTTGGTCACTCGGCGATCCACAATTCCTCTTGGATGCTCTAGACCATGACGCCTAACCGTCTGGAAGAAGCACAGTCTTCAAAGGTAACAAGCGTCGGATCCACTCAGGATCAATCTCTTCAGTGATGCTCAATCACTTGGGGTTTGTAGGTGTTTGGGTTTTGGGTTTTTGGTTTTTCCTCACTTGATGATTTTCGCTCAAAGTCCTCCGAGGATGGGTTACTCTCAAATGACAAGTGTCAGTTTCTCTCGGAGCAGCCAACCAGCTAGTGGTTGTAGGGGGCGGCTATTTATAGCCTAGGGAGCAGCCTGACATGATAAGACATAAATGCCCTTCAATGATATGACCGTTAGGTGGATAGATATTTTGGGACAGCTGGCGCATAGCACAGCAACGGTCGGAACTTTGAGTAGAAAAATCCTCAGGGCTATCATGTTCCTCACTAGCCAATTCCTAACTCCTCAGCCAGGACAAATTCCTCAGAGACCAGAAGAACTTCGTCTCTGTCACTGAAGAAATTGACCGAACTGTATGAGATTTCCAATGGCTTCACTCGAAGGGATTGCTAGGTGTAGGATTTTGAGTTGAGCATCACATGGAAATTTTTCCGTAGTATTTCCTCGACCCCCTTTAAAAGTACGGTGTTTCCTACGACTCAAGAAAGAGAGAAACAAAACTATGAAAACGAAAGTCTTCAAGCTTCATATTCCTCGCATGAATATCAAGTCTTCACGGACACACCAATTTCTTCACTTTCAAAGTCTTCATGAAAGTCTTCAGCAATACCAAAATCTTCAGTCGAAGATATTCATTTTTAGGGGTCGACTTTTCCTGTAAATATCAAACTCCTCATAGACTTATAGACATGTGTACACTCACAAACGCATTAGTCCCTTAACCTATAAGTCTTCAATACACCAAAATCACTAAGGAGCACTAGATGCACTTACACTTACCCAGGGGCAGTCTTGAAAGCCAGAAATTGAGTTTGCGACAAGTTGCCAGAAGAGCGAGAAACCTCCTGCAAAAGTAAAATAAAGTTAGTGATCTAAGGAAATAGATCCATTAATGGAAGCAAAAGACAAAGATGAAACAAACCTTATTCTGGCGTTTTCGAGGAGTTTGTTGTAAATCAAAAGGCGGTTCATCGTCGTGATTAGTCCGGGCCTGACGGCGGCTCTCATGTTGCTGCTTTTTCAAAAGAAAATGAGGGTCCAAATAAGCCAAAGGGTGCGAAAACCTTACTTTCCGGGTTACTAGTCGAAGTTTCTGTCTTGGCAAAGGGGCTGAGTCGGAGGAAATAGTTACCTTTTTTCCACGGCCTGGCTGGCCCCCATGTCGTCCTGGCAATAGTCAATGTCAATAAGGTAGCTAAAAAACTGGCCAAGGGAGTCAAGGGCTACCTCCGACTCAGAAGCATCATTGAGGTGGAATAAGTCAAATGTAGTCTTCTTCTTCTTGGGCTTCCGGGTCGTTTTCCTGGCAGCTATGGCAGCAGCTCTAGCCATCTTGGTAGCTTCATGATCACACTTGGCTTTCCAGAAATCAGATTTCGCTTGTAAGCAAATAAACAGGTTAAAAAGCCATGCAAGTATTTAGCTAGTGAGGAAAACAAAAAGGAGGTCAAGGGGGTTTACCTCTGGTGCCGGGTTAAGTTTGCAGAAGGGGTTTAATCCAACCTTACTGCAGTCCTCGTATTTTCCATTCACGAGGATGGTTGACATTGCAACAATGTCTTCTTTAGTTAATTGTACAGAGCTATGATGCAGAGAATCATTTGGGCCTCCGCCATATTTATACATCAACTTGGATCGGTGGCTTAGAGGGATGACCCGCCACGAGATCCAGCAACGGATCAGGTCAACTCCGGTTAGGCCATTTCCCAATAAAGCTTGAATCCTTTTGATAGATGGGAAAAGTTTCTTGCGTTCAGCAGTAGTAAGCTTGTTAGGGAGCACAAACTTGGAATCAAGACGATCCGCGCGATAACCGGCAGGGGTTTTTCATCAGCAGGTGATATATCTTGGTAGTAGAACCAAGTTTGGTTCCAATCTTTCGGATGACTTGTTAAGACCACTAAAGGAAAATGGCACCCTGTCGGCGTTGAATTGAGATTCCGCCAAGCTCCAAGCTAGGGCCGTTGGTGCACTCATTCTGGCGGTTCAAATAAAAGTACTCTCTAAAGAGCTCCACAGTCGGTTCTTCTTGAAGATATACCTCACAAAGAACTTGAAAATTGCAGATATTGGATATAGAGTTGGGTCCAAGATCTTGTGGATGAAGCTTGAAAATTGCAGAACGTCTCGGAAGAACTTTGAGCCGGGTGGTGAGAAGCCCCGATTCATGTGATCAGTGAAAACGATAACTTCACCGTCTTTGGGTTGAGGCCGTTCTTCATCCGGGCCAGGAGCACGATAAGACATAATGTTTTTCTCTAGAAAAAATCCAATGGTGACAAATTCTTTCAAGGTATCCTCAGTAATTGTGGAAGGGACCCAGTTGCAGACTGTTGGAGCTCTTGACGGCATGATGGAAAAAGGGCAAGCTGAAAAGAAAATAATTTGCCAATTCAATTTATTGGTGGAGTTACAGGTTCATGATTATAGTACAGATGAATAATGGCGGCTTAAGTAAGGGCTAATGATATATAAAGGAAAAATGAACCGGAGTCATAAGCCGCCATGACTAAAAGTATTCAAAGGTTGCCTGAGTCAGAATTGACTAAGTACTGAGAAAACAGGTTTCACAAGTGGTTGCTATTATTTTGGATCAAAATGGCTCAAAAAGGGGAAATAAATCTAGACCTAAAAACAAGAACGGAGGAGTTCATCAGTTCTAAGGAGACCTTTGTGCAAGAAGAAAGGGATCTGTTAGCCTCTAAAATGGATGTAAAACAATTGCCGCATAGACTCTATATTTCTTTTAGATCAAGGGAAGGTGCGGTGGAGAAGCTGCAAGGAATCTACGACGAACAGCGAAGAACACAAGAAGAAAATCTCATGAACCCTAATGCAGATCTATGGGGGTGAGAAGGCAAGAACTTACGGATGTGGAGCTGCTATGGAGGATCATCGCCGTTCTCTGGACAGGCTTAGGGTGATGCAGCGGCCGGAGTTGAGGACGACGGTGCGGTGCGGCGGCGATGGAGCTCGAGTGGCAGAGAAGTTGCGAGAGGAAGAAGAAGAAAGAGGAAGGACCGAGTGTGCCTATTTATAAGGGGATGAGTGAAAGCGCCGGCACAAAAATCGAGGAAGACCGAAGTAATGATTATCCAACCAAATGGACGCCTCGATTTTCGAAAAACATTTAAGATAAGGATCCCTTGAAGATGATGTCATGGCGGTTTTTCAAATTTTCTGAAGATGACGTCATGGCGGGTTACAGAGCTTTTACAAAACAACAGAAGATGGATTTCGTCTAAGTGTTGGAGATTGACAAGAACAAAGTTCAAATCAACCTAGGGCCTAATGTTGGAAATATGACTACCAGGTATGACCCGCCCAGGAGGGGCTGGGTCAATCTTCATGATGAGTTATTAAAAGAAGCCCAATGAATCTCACTCGCATATCTAGAGCCCAGCATCTCTCCTGAACGACACCTTCTACAGACTCTACTGGGACATACAAGGCGACGGGTTATTATAAGACTTGTAGTAGGCCCAAGCCCAGAGGCGGCTTAAGGCCCGTAATGGTAAACCGCCATGTATAATTATGACTTGTAAAGAAAGGCATGTAAGAGAAGTCACCAAGCCGAACATGTTGTATGAGCCGGCCGGGACTCTGTAGGCCACCAGGCGTCTACCCATGTATATAAGGGGGTGACCCGGCGGCGGCTTAGGGCAAGAAACAATAGGTTGAGAGCCAAGCTAGCGTATTTCGCTCCTTGGTCATCAAAACCTAGCAATACTACAACAACTGGACTAGGCTTTACCTTCACCGCAAGGGGCCGAACCAGTATAAACCTCTCGTGTCCTTTGTCCCGATTAACCCCTTTAAGCTTCCTAGTTGCGATGGCTCCACGACTAAGTCCTTTCACTAGGACATCCGTTGTGACAATTCCACGATAAGGATCATATTTCATTCTAGTATTCAAAGACTTTTCTTTAAGCTTAGCTAATAATTTCTTAAGATCACTTCTATCATTGCAGGCAAGAAAGTCTCTAGCAGTTTCTTCATCCATAACATAACCCTCAGGAACAATAGGCAATTCATATCTAGGGGGAGAATCTTCATCATCACTTTCATCAATATTATCAGTTTCAACAATTTCATTCTCTCTAGCCCTAACAAGTTGTTCATCAAGAAATCCACCAAGTGGCACAGTAGTATCAAACATAGAAGTAGTTTCATCATAAGTATCATGCATAGCAGTAGTGGCATCATCAATAACATGCGACATATCAGAATTAATAGCAGAAGCAGGTTTAGGTGTCGCAAGCTTACTCAAAACAGAAGATGAATGAAGTGCAGAGCTAGATGGTAGTTCCTTACCTCCCCTCGTAGTTGAGGGAAAAATCTTGGTTCTTTGATCTTTCAAATTCTTCATAGTGATAAGCAGATATAAATCCGAAGTGACTCAAAGAATAGAGCTATGATCCCCGGCAACGGCGCCAGAAAATGTTCTTGATAACCCACAAGTATAGGGGATCGCAACAGTTTTCAAGGGTAGAGTATTCAACCCAAATTTATTGATTCGACACAAGGGGAGCCAAAGAATATTCTCAAGTATTAGCAGCTGAGTTGTCAATTCAACCACACCTGGATAACTTAATATCTGCAGCAAAGTGTTTAGTAGCAAAGTAATATGATAGTAGTGGTAAAGGTAGCAAAAGTAATATTTTGGGGTTTTGTAGTGATTGTAACAATAGCAACGGAAAAGTAAATAAGCGAAGAACAATATAGGAAAAGCTCGTAGGCATTGGATCGGTGATGGAGAATTATGCCGGATGCGATCGATCATGTAAGAGTCATAACCTAGGGTGACATAGAACTAGCTCCAGTTCATCAATGTAATGTAGGCATGTATTCCGAATATAGTCATACGTGCTTATGGAAAAGAACTTGCATGCCATCTTTTATCCTACCCTCCCGTGGCAGCAGGGTCCTATTGGAAACTAGGGGATATTAAGGCCTCCTTTTAATGGAGTACCGGACCAAAGCATTAACACATAGTGAATACATGAACTCCTCAAACTACGATCATCACCGGTAAGTATCCCGATTGTTGTCACTTCGGGGTTAACGGATCATAACACATAATAGGTGATTATAGACTTGCAAGATAGGATCAAGAACTCTCATATATTGATGAAAACATAATAGATCCAGATCTAAAATCATGGCACTCGGGCCCTAGTGACAAGCATTAAGCATAGCAAAGTCATATCAACATCAATCTCAGAACATAGTGGATACTAGGGATCAAACCCTAACAAAACTAACTCGATCACATGATAAATCTCATCCAACCCATCACCATCTAGCAAGCCTACGATGGAATTACTCACGCACGGCGGTGAGCATCATGAAATTGGTGATGGAGGAAGGTTGATGATGATGATGATGATGGCGACGGATTCCCCTCTCCAGAGCCCCGAACGGACTCCAGATCAGCCCTCCTGTGAGAGTTTAGCGCTTGGCGGCGACTCCATATCGTAAAACGCAATGAATCCTTCTCTTTGGTTCTTTTCTCCCCGAAAGTAAATATATGGAGTCAAGGTTGACGTCGGTGGAGCATCAGGGGGCCCACGAGGCAGGGGGCACGCCCAAGGGGTAGGGAGCGCCCCCACCCTCGTGGACAGGGTGTGGGCCCCCTGACGTGGTTCTTTCTTCCAGTATTTTTTATATATTCCAAAATAATTCTCCGTTGATTTTCAGGTCATTCCGAGAACTTTTATTTTTGCACAAAAATAACACCATGGCAATTCTGCTGAAAATAGCATCAGTCCGAGTTAGTTCCATTCAAATCATGCAAGTTAGAGTCCAAAACAAGGGTAGAAGTGTTTGGAAAAGTAGATACGATAGAAACGTATTAGGGGTTAACGGATCATAACACATAATAGGTGACTATAGACTTGCAAGATAGGATCAAGAACTCACATATATTCATGAAAACATAATAGGTTCAGAAACGAAATCATGGCACTCGGGCCCTAGTGACAAGCATTAAGCATAGCAAAGTCGTAGGAACATCAATCTCAGAACATAGTGGATACTAGGGATCAAACCCTAACAAAACTAACTTGATTACATGATAAATCTCATCCAACCCATCACCGTCCAGCAAGCCTACGGTGGAATTACTCACACACGGCGGTGAGCATCATGAAATTGGTGATGGAGGAAGGATGATGATGACGATGGCGATGGATTCCCCACTTCGGAGCCCCGGACGGACTCCAGATCAGCCCTCCCGAGAGAGTTTAGGGCTTGGCGGCGGCTCCGTATCATAAAACGCGATGAATCCTTCTCTCTAATTTTTTTCTCCCCAAACACGAATATATAGAGTTGGAGTTGAGGTCGGAGGAGCACCAGGGGGCCCACGAGGCAGGGGGCGCGCCCAGGGGGTAGGCGCGCCCCCCACCCTCCTGGACAGGGTGTGGGCCCCCTGGCCTTGATTCTTTCGCCAATATTTTTTACATATTCCAAAAATAATCTCCGTTGATTTTCAGGTCATTCCAAGAACTTTTATTTCTGCACAAAAATAACACCATGGCAATTCTGCTGAATACAACGTCAGTCCAGGTTAGTTCCATTCAAATCATGCAAGTTAGAGTCCAAAACAAGGGCAAAAGTGTTTGGAAAAGTAGATACGTTGGAGATGTATCAACTCCCCCAAGCTTAAACCTTTTCTTGTCCTCAAGCAATTCAGTTGACAAACTGAAAGTGATAAAGAAAAACTTTTACAAACTCTGTTTGCTCTTGTTGTTGTAAATATGTAAAGCCGGCATTCAAGTTTTCAGCAAAGATTATGAACTAACCATATTCACAATAACATTTAGGTCTCATGTTTACTCATATCAATGGCATAATCAACTAGTGAGCAATAATAATAAATCTCGGATGACAACACTTTCTCAAAACAATCATAATATGATATAACAAGATGGTATCTCGCTAGCCCTTCTGAGACCGCAAAACATAAATGCAGAGCACCCCTGAAGATCAAGGGTTGATTGGAAATTGTAATTCATGATAAACGAGATCCAGTCAAGTCATACTTAATGTAAACTAATAATAATACATGCAAATGACAGCGGTGCTCTCCAAATGGTGCTTTTTAATAAGAGTATGATGACTCAACATAAAAGTAAATAGATATGCCCTTAGCAGAGGGAAGCAGGGATTTGTAGAGGTGCTAGAGCTAAATTTTGAAATAGAGATGAATAATATTTTGAGCGGTATACTTTCATTGTCAACATAACAACCGAGAGATCTCGATATCTTCCATGCTACACACATTATAGGCGGTTCCCAAGCAAAATGGTAAAGTTTATACTCCGCCACCGCCAACAAGCGTCAATCCATGGCTTGCCCGAAACAACGGGTGCCTCCAACTAACAACAATCCTGGCGGAGTTTTGTTTGCAATTATTTTGATTTGATTTGAGCCTGGGACTGGGCATCCTGGTGACCAACCATTTTCTCGTGAGTGAGGAGCGGAGTCCACTCCTCTTGAGAATAACCCGCCTAGCATGGAAGATACATACAGCCCTAGTTGATGCATGAGCTATTCAAGCATACAAAACAGAATGTTTATTTGAAGGTTTAGAGTTTGGCACATATAAATTTACTTGGAACGGCAAGTAGATACCGTATATAGGAAGGTATGGTGGACTCATATGGAATAACTTTGGGGTTTATGGAGTTGGATGCACAAGCAGTATCCCCGCTTAGTACAAGTGAAGGCTAGAAAGAGACTGGGAAGCGACCAGCTAGAGAGAGACAACAGTCATGAACATGCATTAAAATTAATCAACATTGAATGCAAGCATGAGTAGGATATAATTCACCATGAACATAAATATCGTGGAGGCTATGTTGATTTTGTTTCAACTACATGCGTGAACATGTGCCAAGTCAAGCCACTCGAATCGTTCAAAGGAGAATACCACCCTATCATACCACATCACAACCATTTTAATAGCATGTTGGCACGCAAGGTAAACCATTATAAACTCCTAGCAAATTAAGCATGGCATGAGCAACTATAATCTCTAATTGTCATTGCAAACATGTTTCATCCATAATAGGATGAATGAGGAACGATGAACTAATCATATTTACAAAAACAAGAGAGGTCGAGTTCATACCAGCTTTTCTCATCTCAATCAGTTCATCATATATCGCCATTATTGCCTTTCACTTACACGACCGAATAGTGTGGATAATAATAATAGTGCACGTGCATTGGACTAAGCTGGACTCTGCAAGCATTCAACTCAAGGAGAGAAGACAAAGTAATATGGGCTCTTTGTTAGATCAACAATAATGCATATAAGAGCCACTCAACATTTTCATTATGGTCTTCCCCTCTCGACCCCCAAAGAAAAGAAAGGAACAAAACTATTTACACGGGAAAGCTCCCAACAAGCAGAAGACGAATGAGAAATATTTTTGGGTTTTCTTTTTAATTACTACTACTACATGCATGAAAAGTAAACTAGCTAGAAGCTACAACTAATTTTTTTGATTTTTCTTAAGGTTTTTCAAACACAAAAGAAGAAAGCTTAAAAAGAAAATAAACTAGCATGGATGATACAATGAAAAAGTATGAGCACCGACAACTGGAATGAATGTGTGAACATGAATGTAATGTCGGTAAGAAATACGTACTCCCCCAAGCTTAGGCTTTCGGCCTAAGTTGGTCTACGCCCAAGGATAAAAGTTGTAGCTGGGGTCGTACTGAGAGGCGGCGGCAATTGCCTCATGAGCTACAGCTTGGAGGCGAGCTACCTCCGTCCTCCTCTCGTACTCGCTCGCCTCCTCCCTGATTATAACATATCTCCCTTTTGTCTGGAAGTCAAAGAAAGCAGGAGCAGGGAGAGCAACGTGGAAAGTGCGCCGTTTGTCAAAGATTAGTCATTACTGGAGGAACTAAACATTACTCTCAACAAACTGATGACGAACCATAGCATTATAATCTTAATAAGCAGGAGGCAACTCAATATCATCTCCGTGTATGGGTATCTCAAGAAAATCAGCTAAACGGGTTGCATAAATTCACCTAAGAGATCTCCATTAATATTATTATTATGCAACCTACGTGCAACAATGGCCACCAAGTTATATTGTTTATCATCTAATATAGCACTCTTGAGGACACTAGGATCTGGAACGCACATGTGACAAGCCTCATCCTCACCATTAATCCATCTACCGATAAAGAGAGCAAAATAATGTATGGAAGGAAAATGAATGCTCCCTATGGTAGCTTGCGTGATTTCTTTAGATTCCCCTACAGTGATACTAGCAAGAAATTCTTTAAATTCAGATTTGCGAGGTTCACTAGCACTACCCCACTTCGGGAGTTTACAAGCAGTATTAAAATCTGCTAAGTCCATAGTATAAGATTTATCATAAAGATCAAATAGGACAGTGTGAGAATTGCGCGAGGATGTAAATTTAAACCTTCTCACAAATGAATCAGTTAAGTAGAGGTATTGCCAGCACTTATCTGCCTCCAAGCTCTCCAGAGCAGCATTACGCACATATGCGTCAAATTCTTCCTTTATGCATGCCCAAACCATGAAGTCCTCTGACGACCATTCACAAGGCCGCACTTGAGCCTCCCTTGGTAGTTCATTGTCCGGCTCGCGTATTGCGGTCTTGGGCCTTGCTTCCTTGAGGAACCACCTTGGTACATTTTCCTAAACATATTTCTTCCTCTGAAAAATTTCTGAAATTTTTAGTGACTCAAAATAAAAGTGAACCAAACTCAGCAAAATTGATAGAAACTACTCCTACAAGTGTCTAGAGGCTATATCATGCATTAAAACTACTTTTGACCACATAAATTTGACATGCAAGCTCAAGAACAGGGTCACCTAAGCAGCAAAAATTTGCAATAAATAAAGCACTAGAACAAAAACTAATTGGACCATTGGAGGAGTCACATACTGAAGAACAATCCCCCAAAGCAGTTTTATGAATGGAGCTTTGAGTAAGGAGATCGAAAATGGCAGCAAGATGAGCAAGAACTTGGGTTTGAGCTGGTGGATGATTTTTCTGGAGCAAGATGAAGTGTGTGGGTGCAAGGATAAGTGGAGGGGACCCACATGGGGTCCACGAGGTAGGGGCATGCCCAGGGGGTGGGCACGCCCTCCACCCTCGTGGGCACATGGTGGGTCCCCCTGGTGTGTTCTCAGTGCCAATAATTCTTAAATATTCTGGAAAAAAATCATATTTCATTTTCAGGGCATTTGGAGAACTTTTATTTTTGGGGTATTTTTTATTGCAAGGATAATTCAGAAAACAGACAAAAAAAATACTATTTTTGCTTTATTTAATATAAATAACAGAAAGTAAAAGAGGGTACAGGAGGTTGTGCTTTCTAACTTTATCCATCTCATGCTCATCAGAAGGAATCCACTAATAAGGTTGATCAAGTCTTGTTAACAAACTCATTTTGAATCGCATGAAATCGGAGAAATTTCGAATAACACTAGGTTACCTCAACTGGGATATGCACATCCCCAACAATAATAATATCATATTTCTTCTTAACAGTAGGAAGAGGAAATTCAAAACCTCCAATAGTGATTGTTGAATTTTTTTTTTCAATAGAATTGATACTGTGGACTTGAGGTTGTTTCCTCGGAAAGTGTACCATATGCTCATTACCATTAACATGAAAAGTGACATTGCCTTTGTTGCAATCAATAACAGCCCCTGCAATATTCAAAAAGGGTCTACCAAGTATAATTAACATACTATCGTCCTCGGGAATGTCAAGAATAACAAAGTCCGTTAAAATAGTAACGTTTGCAACCACAACAGGCACATCCTCACAAATACCGACAAGTATAGCAGTTGATTTATCAGCCATTTGCAAAGATATTTCAGTAGGTGTCAAAATATTCAAATCAAGTATATGACATAAAGAGAGAGGCATAACACTAACACCGCCTCCAAGATCACATAAAGCAGTTTTAACATAGTTTCTTTTAATGGAGCATGGTATAGTTGGTACTCCTGGATCTCCTAGTTTATTAGGTATTCCACCCTTAAAAGTGTAATTAGCAAGCATGGTGGAAATTTCAGCCTCCGGTATCTTTCTTTTATTTGTAACAATATCTTTCATGTACTTAGCATAAAGATTCATTTTAAGCATACCAGTCAAACGCATGCGCAAAAAGGTAGGTCTAATCATTTCAGCAAAGCGCTCAAAATCCTCATCATCCTTACCGTGCTTCTCTTTCCTTACCAGGAAAAGGCATGGGTTTCTGAACCCGTGGTTCTCTTTCCTTACCGTGCTTCCTAGCAACAAAGTCTCTCTTATCATAACGTTGATTCTTTGATTATGGGTTATCAAGATCAACAACAGGTTCAATCTCTACATCATTGTCATTGCTAGGTTGAGCATCAACATGAACATCATCATTAACATTATCCCTAGGTTCATGTTCATTACCAGATTGTGTTTCAACATCAGAAATAGAAATATCATTGGGATTCTTAGGCGTGTCACCTACAAGTTCACTAGAAGCATGCAAAGTCCTATCATTCTTCTTCTTCTTCTTAGAAGAACTAGGTGCATCAACATTAGTTCTCTGAGAATCTTGCTCAATTCTCTTAGGGTGGCCCTCAGGATACAAAGGTTCCTGAGTTATTTTACCCCCTCTAGTCAAAACTCTAACATCATTATCATTTTTCTTATTATTTAATTCGTTGAGCAAATCATTCTGAGCCTTAAGTACTTGTTCTACTTGACTGGTAAACATAGAAGCATGTTTACTAATAAGTTTAAGTTCACCTTTAACTCTAGACATATAATCACTCAAGTGTTCAATCATATAAGTATTACGTTTCAATTGTTTGCCAACATAAGCATTGAAGTTCTCTTGCCTAACAATAAAGTCATCAAACTCATCCAAGCATTTTCTAGCAAACTTAGTAGATGGGATTTCACATTTATCAAATTTATAGAGAGAATTTACCTTTACTACCTGTGTCGGGTTATGAAGACCATGTATTTCTTCAATAGGTGGTAAATCTTAACATCTTCAGCTTTAATACCTTTTTCTTTCATAGATTTCTTTGCCTCTTGCATATCTTCAGGACTGAGAAATAGAATACTCCTTTTCTTCGGAGTTGGCTTAGGAGTTGGTTCAGGAAGTGTCCAATCATTTTCATTACTCAACATATTATTCAATAGCAATTCATCTTGATCAATAGTTCTTTCCCTGAAAACACAACCAGCACAACTATCCAGGTGGTCTCTGGAAGCATCGGTTAGTCCATTATAAAAGATGTCAAGTATTTTCATTTTCCTTGAGAGGATGGTCAGGCAAATCATTAAATAATTGGAGAAGCCTCCCCCAAGCTTGTGGGTGACTCTCTTCTTCAATTTGCACAAAATTATATATTTCCCTTAAAGTAGCTTGTTTCTTATGAGCAGGGAAATATTTAGCAGAGAAGTAATAAATCATATCCTGTGGACTACGCACACAACCAGAATCAATAGAATTAAACCATGTTTTAGCATCACCCTTTAATGAGAACCGAAATAACTTAAGGATAAAGTAATAGCGAGTTTTCTCATCATGAGTAAAAAGGGTGGCTATGTCATTTAATTTAGTAAGATGTGCCACAACAGTTTCAGATTCATAGCCATAAAAAGGATCAGATTCAACCAAAGTAATTAACTCAGAATCGACAGAGAAATCATAATCCTTATCAATAATAAAGATAGGTGAAGTAGCAAAAGCAGGGTCATATTTCATTCTAGCATTCAAAGACTTTTCTTTATGCCTAGCTAATAATTTCTTAAGATCAGATCTATCATTGCAAGCTAAGAAGTCTCTAGCAGTTTCTTCATCCATAACATAACCCTCAGGCACAACAGACAATTCATATCTAGAGGGAGAATCTTCATCATCACTTTCATCAATATTATCAGTTTCAATAATTTCATTCTCTCTAGCCCTAGCCAATTGTTCGTCAAGAAATTCACCTAATGGCGCAGTATTGTCAAGCACAGAAGTAGTTTCATCATAAGTATCATGCAAAGCAAAAGTGGCATCATCAATAAAAATGGGGCATATCCGAATGAATAGCAGGTGTAGGTGTCGCAAGTTTACTCAAAATAGAAGGTGAATCAAGTGCAGAGCTAGATGCCAGTTCCTTACCTCCCCTCGTAGTTGAGGGAAGAATCTTGGTTTTTTTATCTTTCAAGTTCTTCATAGTGACTAGCAGATATAAATCCCAAGTGACTCAAAGAATACGCCAGAAAATGTTCTTGATAACCCACAAGTATAGGGGATCACAACAGTTTTCGAGGGTAGAGTATTCAACCCAAATTTATTGATTCGACACAAGGGGAGCCAAAGAATATTCTCAAGTATTAGCAGCTGAGTTGTCAATTCAACCACACCTGGAAACTTAATATCTGCAGCAAAGTATTTAGTAGCAAAATAATATGATAGTAGTGGTAACGGTAGCAAAGGTAATATTTTTGGTTTTATAGTGATTGTAACAGTAGCAACGGAAAAGTAAATAAGCGAAGAACAATATATGAAAGGCTCGTAGGCAATGGATCAGTGATAGATAATTATGTCGGATGCGATTCCTCATGCAATAGTTATAACATAAGGTGACACGGAACTAGCTCCAGTTCATCAATGTAATGTAGGCATGTATTCCGAATATAGTCATACGTGCTTATGAAAAGAACTTGCATGCCATATTTTGTCCTTCCCTCCCGTGGCAGCGGGGTCCCATTGGAAACTAAGGAATATTAAGGCCTCCTTTTAATCGATTACCAGACCAAAGCATTAACACATAGTGAATACATGAACTCCTCAAACTACGGTCATCACCGGTAAGTATCCCGATTATTGTCACTTCGGGGGTTAAAGGATCATAACATATAATAGGTGACTATAGACTTGCAAGATAGGATCAAGAACTCACATATATTCATGAAAACATAATAGGTTCATATCTGAAATCATGGCACTCAGGCCCTAGTGACAAGCATTAAGCATAGCAAAGTCATAGCAACATCAATCTCAGAACATAGTGGATACTAGGGATCAAACCCTAACAAAACTAACTCGATTACATGATAAATCTCATCCAACCCATCACCGTCCAGCAAGCCTACGATGGAATTACTCACACACGGCGGTGAGCATCATGAAATTGATGATGGAGGAAGGTTGATGATGACGATGGCGGCGGATTCCCCTCTTCGGAGCCCCGAACGGACTCCAGATCAACCCTCCCGAGAGAGTTTAGGGCTTGGCGATGCCTCCGTATCGTAAAACGTGATGAATCCTTCTCTCTGATTTTTTTTTCTCCCCGAACACAAATATATAGAGTTGGAGTTGATGTCGGAGGAGCACCAGGGGACCGATGAGGCAGGGGGCGCCCAGGTGGGTAGGCGCGCCGCCCGCCCTCATGGACAGGGTGTGGCCCCCCTGGCCTTGATTCTTTCGTCAGTATTTTTTTATATTACAAAAATAATCCCCGTTGATTTTCAAGTCATTCCAAGAATTTTTATTTCTGCACAAAAATAACACCATGGCAATTCTGCTAAAAATAGCGTCAGTCCGGATTAGTTCCATTCAAATCATGCAAGTTAGAGTCCAAAATAAGGGCAAAAGTGTTTGGAAAAGTAGATACGTTGAAGATGTATCATCCGCGAGGAGGACCAGGCGGCGGAGGACGCCTACCAGGCGGCCCTTGCGGTGGTCTATCGCGAGAGCGAGGAAGACGAGTGGCGCAGGGTGGAGGCGGCGGAGGAAGAGGAGGCTCAGTACGAGGCGGCCATGGCGCAGGCCATTGCCCTCTCCGCGGCCGGCGACTGCCTGGTGCCGCCTGTGGCCCCGCCGTCCCCTCCCCGACGCCGCGTCAAGGCCGACCCGGAGCTGTAGCCGGAGCCCGAGCCCGAGCCGTCCCCGATCGAGCGCTACTCCTGGATGGGAGTACTGCGCGAGTGGGTGTCCACGGCACCGGTTTGGATGGGGGCGACGCCGGCGTAGGAGGCGGCCTACCCCGAGATGTGGCGCCAGCGACGGCTGGCCGAGGAGCGCCGTCGCGGCGAGTACGAGGAAATGCTCGAGCGCGACCTTGAGGAGGAGGAGCGCGAGGCTGAGGAGGAGGCGCGCCAGGCCGCAGCTGCACAGGTGGCCGCACAGTCCCCCGCGCCGGCACTGCCCGTGCCGGAACAGCCCCCCGCGCCAGCACTGCCCGCGCCGGAACACCTGCCCGCGGCCTACATCGCCGCCGCTTAGAACACGGCGTTCCCATGGGCCGGCCCTGCGTCGACGCTCATCGACCTCACCGACCCCGAGGAGGAGGATGCCAACGCCGCCTAGGGCTGCGCGTCGTCTCATAGTTTATGTTGTTTTTATTTTTCTTAAATGCTAATGTGGACGCGTGGACTCTCGCCGGCCTTCGTGGCCGGATGTAATGTTTAATTAATAATGTTTTTTTAAATATGCATGTGTTTTAATTATTTTTTCTAGCACCGTCAAGGCCTCTTTGGTTTGAAGGAATTTCATAGGAATTCTAGAGGATAGGATTCTTATAGGATTTTTTTCCTTTAAAGCCCTTTGGTTCATAGGAATGGATTCCTATTTCTACATAGGATTGGTTCCTATCCTCCACATTTCATAGGAAAATAAAAATGAGCCTAGACTCAATGGAAAAATTCCTTTGGTGTCAACCAAATGACATTTTGTTTCCTATTCCTACTCATAGGATTTGAGATACATGTTATTTCATTTCCTACAAGATTCCTATTTCTACGATAATCCTATCCTATGAACCAAAAGAGACCCAAAATGGTTCGGGCCAGTCTTGGGCGCACACGCCGACCCAAATATGAAAGCGGACGTCCGTGTCCGCCTGGTCGACTCAAATGGACAAAATCGCCGACCGTTTGGATCGGCCCGTTGGAGTTGCTCTTATCGCTTAAAACAACAGCGTATCGACCTTCCTTGCTTATTGAACCAAATGCATCTCCGACCATGGAGATACATGTCCTTGAGCTCCATCTCGTTTATGAAACGCCGGAACGCAGCCATGGTGCGCCGGTTCAGATTGATGTTGCTTTTGTCAGCAGCGCTAGCAATCAAATTAAAATCACCGCCGACCAAACAAAGGCAGGGCAGGTGGAGCAGCAATGCTTGAGATCATCCAGGAGACCAGGAATAACAACTTGTCAGAATCACCTTGTCGAGTCTTGAGAGTATATAGAAGGCGGAGCTAGATATTATTTCAGAAAAGAGATTTATATCGAGCACATATATGATGCAACATCTATGTGAAGCTATGTGCTTTTTCTCCGCCCAAAAAGGGAAGAAGCTACGTACACTAGTATTATTCATCCGGCCGGGGTCTTTTGGAAGGAACTACTTTTATTCATTTATTTGTAGCTAGTCTTTTTCTACCGGTAATTGTAGCCAGTCTTATTCTCATGTGATCCATGACGTTGCCATGCCCATGCGTGCGCCACGTGCTCCCGTGTGTGGTAGCTATTTTGTTAGCTAGGGATTAGATTTGCTGGCGGTGGCTGGTATAGGGCCCGGTGAACTTCCGGCCGCCGGAGCCGGCCTGGCGCTGGCAGTTGAAGTACTTTGCGGCGACGGGCGCGCCAAGGTTGTAGCGGCGGGCGAAGCTGCGGGTGTTGAAGTTGTGGCGCATGGACGGCGCGTACACCGTGTTCCGCCCGAGCTGCCGGAACAGCACCAGCACCATGCGGTGGATCCCCGTCGTCGGCGTCGGACTCTCGTAGCACACCACCTCCCGCCCTTCAAACAATGAAGAAAAATTTACATCCAAACTGTTCAGAGATGCCAAGTCATGTACTATTATTGCATTCACGAGTGCTCACCGTAGGTGTCATCCATTGATCCTGGGATATCGGTTACCATCCTGCATGGAGCATGGACGTGAATCAGTCGGTCGATAGTTAGTGGGGATCTTGGATATAGATCTAGCTGTACTCACAATAAAAATGGATGTACTCACAGTGAACCTATCTTGAAATTATCCATACATATTTATAGTATGTCATGTCCGTCGACACGCTTGCCATAAGCATATTTGTTGTTATGTACGTGCATGATACATGAGTGAAAGAATATATATTATCATTATCTTTTCTTGGATTTTGTTTTTTATCTAACGACCTAAAGCATCATATAGCTTATCATGCATGCACCAATACATATATCCACCGTTAGATGTGATGCATGTATAGAGTATATTTCCCGGGAAAAAAAAGAGTATATTTCCTGCTCGCAGGACAGCATGCAAGACCTAATAAGCTATAGGTAGGGTTGCTCTTAGTCTCTAACCAGTGAAGATATTCCCTCAAGGTCGGATTGCTGGGGTTAGGAGCATCAGGATCCACCATGACCTGCATGTATCACATTCACAGATTACATGGTTAACTTGAACAAACCACAGTGCTGAAAACATAAATAACTAATAAATCATGGGCTTACAAGGGTGTATGTCACGCTAATATCATCACCGCCGATCTCGACGCTCGGCTTGCCCGATACCGCCGGTGAGCGGAACTCCATGCCGTTAATGACGAACCTACCGTCATAGAGCACTGTCAGATCAACTGTGCTACGGAAGGGGTCCAACACATCACCTACTATTCGTGATGTAACCAAGGAGTCGTTCGACATTTCTAGTGTATATATGATGTGTATAGTATACGCAGATGTATGCGTGTTGATGTCTAGCTTCAGTGTAATGGCTCGGTATAAAGATACTACAGAGCTAGAGGTACTTAGGCGTCATATTTATAGTAGCTAGTCATGAGAAGATCGAGAAACCGCCATGCATATCACATGCAGCTCCAATCGTTGTCATCGTTCCTTGTATGCCCTTGAGGCTGGTCATAGTGGAAAGTAATTTAGACTAGTAACATGCATATGTTACTAGTCTATGTTACTACCTTCATAGTGGGTAGTATCATATATGTGGTAACATAGATGTCTTCATTTATTATTTTGTAGACTCATTTTGATTGGAAAGCGCTATGTGATGGTAGCATATTATGTTACTCTATTTGCCTCTCTCCTCATTAACTACTTGCCACCTCATCATTTTTGCTTATGTGGCATCTAAGTTACTACCTATGTTACTCCCACTATGAGCAGCCTGATAGTAATTTTCGCTCCACTAGATTTGACCGGTCGTGCATGCTGATTCCAGGCATGTCTTTATAGCTCGAATGACGTACGTATGTAGTAAAGCTAACTAGCATCTCTTTGCACAATTATTGAGGGGCATATACACATCTACAATTTGATGTGTGTACGGGCCAACATATTGTGCGAGATTTGTATGATATGATTAAACACGTGGAGGATCCAAATTGTTGTTCTGAGCTCGGGTGCACAGTAAAATAAAATAAAAATTCAAAAAATGTGAATTTTCTTGTGCCAAACATTGACACAAATATTTTTTCAATTTTTTGTTATTTTCTATTTAATTTGATTTTACCGTCCATCCGAGCTCAGATGATCTCGGGATCGGAATAGATGCGTCCGTGGAGGACCGACCCTTTTTGACGAAGCTTGGTGATCGCTAGCTTGGCATTGTTTCTCAGCTCTGAACTGTCATGGAGTATTGTTTACAGGCTACACAAATATTTGCATACCGGCTTACTTTCCTCAACATTTATTGAAAATACGTAAAACTTTCCTCTCGCCAACCAATATATACGCAAATATATATGGTCACACATATAGATACAAATATGCACAAGGAAAGTTGTCATATAACAATATATTGCTCGGTGGCCAGGCATAAAACTTGCACAAATATTGTCTCATACAATCGGTACATGTCGACAACCCCGAAATTAAATCTCACCTAGAGTATCTATGTGGTGGTGAGATTGATATAATTAACTACTATAAAAACACACTTTGTCCCCTCCCAATGCTTCACCTTGTACATGTGTTAAGGTTGCCAACTAAGCAAAAAATCTGATGTGCCATGTAAATTAAGGAGAGAGAGAGAGAGAGAGAGAGAGAGAGAGAGAGAGAGAGAGAGAGAGAGAGAGTAGTATGGTGACCTCAGGAAGACACAATGCTAAGCATGTGTACCTAGGTGGAAGCACAAATATGAGTCTACGCCTAATTGAATGAAGGGAGCTTAGCAACCAAAAATTAAGCACCTATTCCCTTCGTCCGGTGAAAAGTGTACGTTTGACTTTAAAATTTGTCCACAAAAGAGTGTACATCTATCTTCCTAATGCACATTAAAATAGAAAAAATGCTTCTCTCTCATCACACGGTAATGAAGATCAATAACATTCTACACATGGTCTCTTTAATTTTTTCATGCACTTAGATCATTGGGGGTAGAATAATTAAAAGAGAGAGAGATGGTGGCTTGCACCTTTTCAATGCATTTTTTAATCCACTCCATAATTTGTCCTAAAATTTTATGTACACTTTTCACCGGATGGAGGGAGTATGCATTGGGGAGTTTAGTTGCTAAGCCTTTTAATACACTTAGCACCTCGTCTAATTAAGCACCCATGCACTGGAAGAGGTCTTATAAGGGTGAGAGGTGTTTGATAGGCCTAGCTAGCTATATTAATGGGAGCAGAGAGAGAAAGAGTGTTCTTTAGGAGCCGGATCTCCTGACGTACGGCCCCCTGCCGTTGGGCCGCTGACGGGTGGGTCCAGGCCCACACGTCAGTGTGTGGGCCGTACGTCAGACGAGTTGCGTCCTGTTCTTTAATGAAGAGGGAGGTGGAAGAGAGTGTGTGTACTTTAATAGATAAGAGGTGAGGGAGAGAGGGGGGATCTAGCTAGTGTGGATAGCGGACAAGGGGTGGAGAGAGAGAGAGGTATCTTGGGCTTGAGGAGGGAGAGATGGCTAGCTAGATTAAAAAAATGGAGATGCCTAAGGTGGGGTGTGAGTGGATTAGGAGGGGAAGTGAAGGAGTTTCAGTTTCAACTATTGAGGCAAATTACCGAAAGACAATTTGTGGCATTCAAGGGTGGAGGCACACATGCATGCAGTCGTATGATTGCATCAAGATTCAAAAAGTGGTTTTGAGGTTAGAGCTCAATTATTGCATGCATGCACCTTATGGTATAGCTTTTGGGAGAGATTACATATGCCCCATCCATCCCACCTTCCATGCCTTTTCTTTTGACTTGTAAATTTGAATATATTATATGTTTTCAATCGAAGGTATAATTTTTATTGAGTTTGCATATTCATGTTACCTACGATGAGGGCTTTGAAATAAGACTAATTTTGAAGACGATTGACACGTCTTTATATTTCCCTAAGTTTCAACTCCATAAACTTAATAGAAATGGACGATAAAATCAGTAAGGTTCAGAACTAAGACTTAAAACCATGTGGGGGCTCCAACGTTTTCACAAGCTTTTAAAACTTCAACAAGTTTCAACTCCTAAAACTTGATAGAACAAATGATAAGTTTTAGAGGTTGGTCAAACTTGATAAAACTTAATATTACGACTATCAAGTTTTAACATTTGAAACTTGGTAAAATTTTAAAAGGTGTCTAGATGTATTTAAAATTGGTCTTATTCAAAATTATTCATTCGAGTGAACAGGAATATGCAAATGAAACTTAGTTTGGACTCTCGGTTCAAAAGATACATGATTGTCTACAGGTGCACAGAGTTTAGTTGTATCTTTTTAAAGGTAAGAGTATCTATCCCAGAGGAAGCACATGAATCAATCTTTGTCTCTTGAAGAGTTCAAATAGCAATGCCTGCAAGTGAATTGGGATCCAAAACAAAGTGGAAATGACTAAAAGTATTCCGTGATTGTAGCAAACGGGGAAGTAAAGTAACGCATGACGTGAATGACAGTTGTTGAAATTGATAGGACTAAAGTGTTCCCAGAGAGTGTGGATTCCCCACTAGTACGCGTCTACATGTCCGATAGCTAAGCATAATGCTACGTCGGATTCCTATGCCACTTTATATGTTTCTATTTGTGGGTGGAGCCAAGTACAGATGTGTGCATACACGCAACAACCCCGTATCACATATGCCACTGACATTCTTCCCTACTATGGTTAATGAATGGTAATTAAGGGGTCTCCCCTCGTGCACACAGCTAATAGCGGCCCCCGTTTACCCCCTGTTGCATCGATTGGGGACAAAGGTAGATAGGCCTTGTCACTAACCTACCTCCACAACCAACTGTCATGCTAGCAGTAATAACCTTCTACCCAAAATTGGCATATGTTGGATGGTCGACTCCACTCAACATCAATAAGACTATCAACATAAACATATAAATAGGATATCAAATCCTAATGTCAAACGATCTATTACATATTAGGGTTACTCCGTATCCCCGAGAACTAGGGAGATTAATCGCACATCAAGGGCACAAACGTTATGAGATGAATTATGATGAGTTCAAAAATGTAATACAAAATCGAATCCACTCTAACTAGTGTAATATAAATGGGTAAGGATGACATGGTGATGGTGATGACCATGGTGATGATGATGGTGGTGATACCCTATGATGTAGCGTGGTGGCGACAAAGTCCTTGGATCGACTCCTCCTCTGGATGCTTTCCGGAGGCTAGAGTTCTGTGTTCTGGATGTTTCTGGAGTCTATGTGTGTCCGATCCACGACCTAATTCCACAGGGCGGAAGTAGTCGACTAGGAGGCGGCTGCGACAACTGCTTCGAACGCCGTCTTGCGCTCTGGAAGCCCTGCACGTCCTCCTGTTTTCTCCAAAGTGCTTCATTCTTCTATGGTAATAATGTATCACATTTATGGGCATGATTTTATCATCGTTTCCTAAAGTTTTCTCTTTAATGCTTCATTTCTTTTTAAGAGTGCATCCTGAGGAAAATCAACAAAAAGACATGCTTGAACGCATTAAAATTTCACATAGCCTACCATGTAGGCACAAAATGAAGGCTAAAAACATCACACATTTTGGGATCATCGACCCCCCAAGCTTAGAGGTTTGCTCGTCCCCAAGCAAATACCGCAGCTTGTATGAAAGAAGTCATCTTGATTATGAGGTACTGATAACGATAATGAATGAGTTAAACACAAGATCTGAAGATTCATGCTAGAAAAATGATCATATTGAGCACTATTATATCTCCACTTAATCACATGATCATGAAAATTTCCACACCTTACTATTCTACCAGTTAGTAGACGTATCACAACTTTATGTGGTAATTCACCCGTCTTTTAGGCAAGCCCGATTATTTTTCTTCCCCTTCTTCTTTAAGGATTAGGCCTGGGCCCATGTCACTTTTACTTTTGTTTACATGCGACATGAAAAGATACGCATGATTCTTTGTGTCAATAATGGTTTTTTGGAAATGTTTAATTTATTAATGAGAGTTTCACCAATGGAGCTACTTGCTCTATATTATTTTATTCGGCCGATGTGACTATCGTTTACACCAATTAATTTTGTTTTGGAAGGAACTGAACTAAACTAAAAGTGAGTTATTTCATCTAGTTGCGAGCCTCTCATATCCGATCGATACTAAAGATGCGGAAGACTTATGCTCATCATCTTTAATTGGGAATACATTATCACACAATTTTAGTCTTACATCTATCATGATTTTAAAATTTTCGTAATAAAACATTCATCAAAAATATCCATTACTCATCAGATATAAGAATCTCCCCTCAATCAAAAAGAAGCATGGTCGTCCAACTCTTATTCAAACAAACTAAAAACCTTTAGCTAAAAATAACTAAAGTAAAACGATAAAAGATACAAAAGGGCTTTAACATCCCTCAACTTAATGTGCTAAGCCGATTAGATTTATTTAGTCTTCTTTTTATTAATACCGGTGTTCTTCGTAGGCGCAAGCAAAGTGATAAAGGATAAGAGTTAGAGTGCTCATTTATTTGGAACGTGGGGAGGCGTAAAATTTACACCTCATGTAAATCTTACTTTTGTACGACGGTTTTCCCCTATCTTAATAAAAAGGAAGATATGTGGCTTGCATATTCTTGAGAAAAAGAAGATAAACTTGTAGCTTGGCATGTGATTGTAGAGACGAGCAAGGCATGTCTTTTGTGGACGGCGGGCCGAGCAATTGAAGATGGAATGCATATGAGGAAGTACACGGAACACGTACTTTGATTTAGGAAAAGTTATGTGGCAATCCGATAAGATGTGGCCTATGGCAACCAAATGGCACTAACCCATTTGCCAAACGTTATTCCTTTTTCATTGGATCATAATCGAATGATTCGATAAAGCACACATAGAGACTGACATATACCTCGCTCTGTTCTAGCTAGTTTCATCACGTGCTGCTTCTTTTTCTTTCTTGCTTTCATTTTCAGCTTTAATGGCCCCTGCAATGGGATCGTTCGGGATGGCAGCCGCATAGACTAGTTGTGACTCGATTCTGACCGCCGTTTTTTCTCCTTACTTTCGTTGCTGTCTCATGGGATGACCAAAGATACCAACCGTGTGTGTACTTTGGAAACATAGAAGCCGGCGCATTTCGACATTTGTGGGCTGTGTTGTATATATTTGGGAAAGTCGTCACATTTCGTTGTCAGGATCAGGGTGGAGAGAATATCGTATGAAGACCAAGTATGATGACAACCGATGAAAACCACGTGAAAACTATGTTTCGAAGTTTCAAAAAAACTTACAAGAAAATATTATGTTAAGAGAAGGTGTTCTACTAGCAAGCTCTTTTACGGTGACTAGAGAGTTACAATATGTAATTTCATGTATCTATGATTATTTCCCACCGTTGATTTAAAATGTTAACTAAAAACATTAAGTTTGATCAAGAAGGGTTATTATGGTCCTATGTGATTTTTTTTCTTTTAGAAACTTTGTGAATTCGTTCGGTCAATCCCTCGCATCTCGCCTAACCCATCCCGCGAGAGGGAGGCGCCTGGTGGCGACGACGCCGACGCGAGGTACTGGGAGACGGCGGCGCCGGCGCGAGTACCTGGGCTACGACGCCGACACCAGGTCGTGTAGGCGAAACCCCGGCTGGGCTTGGTCGTAGTGGCCGCTCCCCGACGCCCCGCGGACGCCGGCGCCAGGTCCTGGGAGACGCCGGCGCCGCGCAAGGACCTGGGCGACGACGCCGGCGCGAGGTCCTGGAGGCGAACCCCTGGCTGGGCTTGGTCGTAGTGGTCAACCGATGGAGCAAGGTACCTCGCCCCCTGCCCTCATCTCTTCCTTCCTTCCCTCCCTCCCTGCAGGCGGCTAGCCGGCGACTAAACATTCAATTATTTCTGTTAGAGCAACTCCAACGGGCCGACCCAAACGGACGGCGTTTTTGTCCGCTTTTTGTCCATTTGGGTCGTCCGTCCGCCCGTCGTCCGCCCTTTTTTAGTTTTGGGTCGGCAGTGCGCCCAACGGGCTGACCCATTTGATGACCGCGCGCGTTTTAGATCATGCCAGCGGCCATGTCGTCCCCTGGTTTTGGCGCTCCAGCGCGCGGGAAAGGTTCGCGCGCGGGGGGGAAAGCGGCCTAGCGCGCGCTGGTTTTGGCGCTCCAGCGCGCGGGAAAGGTTCGCGCGCGTGCCGCCGCCGATGCTCGTTATAAGAAGGCGCTCCCTCCACACTCTGTCTGCTGCCCACTCGTCTCGCCCCCTCTCACTAACCTCGCCGCCTCTGCGCCACCATGTCGATCCGCTGCCTGGGCGCTTCGGATTTTCGCGGAGTCCGCGAGCGCCGCTCCGGCACCTTCACCTCCGAGATCTGGTTTCGCGAGAAACGTCTCACCCTCGGCACTTTCGACACCGCAGAGGAGGCGGCCCGTGCGCACACGCGGCGGCGTGGCGCCTCCTGAGGCCTCGCCGGATATGAATTTTTCAAACGTGTCGAGTCAGCGGGCGCAGGATCTGGCGCCTCTCCCGCGGCTTTTCACCGACGAGGATCGTCGTGTCCACCGGAGGCGGCAGCGTCGCCTCGCCATCGCGGAGAAGGACGTGAAAGCCTTAGTGGTGTGGCGCGGAGGCTTCCCGCAGGACATCGTCGACGAGCGCCAGTTCTACAAGCAAAGGAGGTTGGAGATGGACGCGAGGAGGAGGGAGCGAGCCGCCTATCGGGAGGACAAGCGTTCGCGGAAGCAGACAGCTCAATTGAAACTGAAGCTACGAGAAACGGCGGGTTAGGACTTTGAAGACGAGGCGTATG
This sequence comes from Triticum dicoccoides, assembly GCF_002162155.2. Taxonomy (NCBI): domain Eukaryota; kingdom Viridiplantae; phylum Streptophyta; class Magnoliopsida; order Poales; family Poaceae; genus Triticum; species Triticum dicoccoides. Next base: position 159,111,902 of record NC_041390.1, on the reverse strand, counting down.
CTGACGCCTACATTCAGACGTCGGAGGAGGACATTACCGAGCCGGAGTCAGAAAGCGACGAGTAGTGGTCTTTTCTTTTATCTATGTACGCTAAAACTATCTATGTATCCATTTTTATCTGAAAAAATGGCCGGCGGCGTCGGCGGCGTAGCAGGCGGGCGAGGGTGTGAATCCAATGTGCCACCGACCAGCGGGCTCGGTGAGGAAAGAAAGCGAGCGCGCACGCGTCCGTCTTGTGTCCGCGTCGACGCAAATCAGGCTCAAAAATGGACCGGAAATGGGTCAGCAGGCGGACGAAAGCGGACACGCGTCCGTTTGGGTCGACGCGTTGGGCCAGCTTTCTTGTCTGCGCTGACCCAAACGGACGGCCGCGGACGAAATGAATCGCCCCATTGAAGTTGCTCTTAGTGCCCACAAAAATTGAAGGTAAACCACCATGGAGATCTAGGGACTCTAAAATTTTCTTATTACGATGATTACTGTCAGCTCTTGTCCTAATGAAGTACATCGTCCAGGAATAGGACAACACCAAAAAATCATTGGATTCAGACCTGTAGTGTTAATCTCTGATTCTTCCCATGTAGATGTTGGGGAGGATGGTACTTCCGTTGTTGAACAATTATAAACTACCTAGTGTGATCTTCTTCCCACGTAGTGTAATCGCTGAATCTCTGAATGATGATGGTTTATGATAAGATGATAATCTACGTTGAACAATGATGCTAGTCTGAATCAACGTTGTGTAATCTCTGAATCTTACCATGTAGATACATAGATGTCGTTGTGCATTCCTTCCAATGTGCTACAAAACCAGATTAATTTCTTCTCTGCGCCTAAAATTCCTTCTGCTTGAGCTGTGAAGGAAGAAGACAGATCACCGAATCCATTGAACGTTGTCCTGTTAACTCGATGTATTCTACTCAGGAAAATATTCTCCCCTGTCCAGATCTGTCACACGCAATAGATCATTGCTATTAGTAAAACACAACCAATCATAACTCATAAATAATTAGATCGATCTGCTAGTGTATCGCCTCGTTGCTATAACTCATTCCCCTTTGCAAGTGTCTTGACCAAATGATGGTGTGTAATTTTTAGCTGCGGTGTGCCTTTTGTTTTTCTACAATCTTCCCACATAGATGTTGTGAAGGATGGTCCTTGCGTGCATCGGACTGAATTGAGAAGTATATTGGATGAAATTGGGGGCCGTTTTCAGTCGGTTCATGACGTGAATGAATCAATGAAGTAGGTGTAATGGTCAAGATCATAGCACCAATGTATAATTTGAGATACTACTTGATTTGCCAGCAGTTGAGTGAGATAGCACAATATTCACTTATATATCTTGCACGTACCAACATCTGCATCCTCGTTTTTATAGTAACCATTGAAAATCTGTACGTTTTTGTTTAAAAGAAATGTTGATTTTCTCCTTTCATTTGCATGCGGTATTTCTTTTTCATTCGTGTTATGTTGAGTTTTGTTCACATATTTTCCAATCCAGTTGCCTTTGTGACATTCCCACATGTGGGTTTGCTAGGTTGGTGAAACCTATGGTTAATTTGTATGTGATATGCAGGAAGGCATGACCGATTTATGTGTGGAGACTCTATCTGAGTACCATGGGATACTATGCAAAGGAAAGACTGACCCCCGCGTCGCCTAGGAGGCGACTCGGGGGAACCCTAGCCCGCCGCGCCGCCACCCCCTCTCCCCGGCTCCCCCTGCCGCGCCGCCGCCGGAGGAAACTGCCGGGCGAAGCCCGCGCGGCGGACGGCGGCGGCGGGGCTTCCCGCTCGCGCGCGCAGCGTCGTTCCCGACGGCGAGGGCTCCAGGGGGGAGGCTCGGCCTCCGGCGCTGCGGCCGCCGCGGCGCTCCCCGGCGTCCCTCTGCTCCATCTCGCGCTCCTCCTCCGTCAGCCCTTGCAGCGCCGCGCGGTGGACCTGCATCCGGCGGCGGCTGCGTCTGGCCAGGCGCGGGCAAGCCGGGGCGGCGGCCCCGGGATCGGCGGCGGCGCTGGTTCCTCCTCTCCCTCGTCGGGAGAGTGGGGGGCGGCGCTAAGGCTGGCCATCTTCGATCTGGTGCGGCGCATCTGGTGGCGTGCGGCGTGCCTGTGGGTTCGGCCGTGAGGACGGCGAACCGTAGGCGTGCCAGATCTGAAGGTATTGCCCCTCTCCCTTCCATGCATCCCTTCCCAGTCCCCGGGTCGGTTTGGATCCTGCCGGATCCACCTCCGGTGTGTTCTGGTGGAGCAGATCGGTGTCCGGGGGAAACCTTGGCTGCCTTAGGCTGACCGGCAGCGGCGACGCCGATTTTTGGCGCCGCTTTCCTCCTTGGAGGCGTTGCTGAGGGCACCATCTCTCCTCTCCAACCCATGTCCGGGTGAAAGCCCAAGATCCGATGCGGATCGGGCGTCGGCGGCGCCCTAGGCACCGTAACCTTCCTAGAGGCGACGCCAAGGACATTGGGATCGGATGGAAGGGTCTGCGGGTGAGGGGTGGGGGTCTGCTGCCTCCCTTCGGTGGAGCGGTGTTTCGTTCTACATATTCTTGGCGGCGGCTCTTGGCGGCATGGAGCAGCGGAGGCTTGGCGTCAGATGTGTGGTGACGGACACGCGCAGGAGGTCGACGCTGTCTGGCGTCGTGGTGGCGTCGGCGGCAGCGAGACCGAGCAAGGCAGTTACAACAGTACAGCTCTGAAGATGGATATGTGGTAGGTGGTTGTGGCGGCCTCATACCCGGCGGGCGGCCTGGTTGAGGAGCACGCCGGACTGGTTGGTGCCCATACCCGGCAGGCGTCCAGGTTGGGACCTCAGGTCTTAGATGTTAGGTTTGGCTGCGAGGTCTGTTTGGTATTAGGCCCAGACCATCAGCGCCCCTTCATCAGTTAGATAGGGGTAGCGACAGAGGTTGCGAAGATGGTGGCTTTGGTCTTACTGTTGTACGACTTTGTAAGGTTTTGTGCTAATAATTAATAAAGTGGCCGTATGCATCGACCAGATGCAGAGGCCGGGGTATTCCTCCTTTTCGAAGAAAAATCTGAGTACCATGGCATTGTCATCAAGATGTTTGTAAGTGAGGAAGGTTTTCAATTTATAACAAACTAGGTATGTGATCGTGTGTTGCCACAGGAGACATTTTTCTAACGCAATAAGAGGAACATACAAGGATACATCCTGATGCAAATCAAATAACCAAGAGGCTTTGTTTTGGTTTTGAAGCATAGAATTTTTTACAACTTTGTCACAGAACATACTGAAGGCCAGAGAACATCAAAGTGAAATATAATTATCTGAATGACATTTAAAAAATATAATTCATCTTTGCATCTATATAAAAATGTATGAGGCAATATTACCACTCATTTACTAACATGTTTCTCTATCTCCTCTTGCGATAGAATAATCAGTACCTGAAGATGGCATTTGGGTGTCGCTGCAAATGTAAACAAACATTCATAGTTACTGTGTTTTATATGTTCGTTCTAAATTTAGGCTTCTGCAACAAAATACATATTTCAGCAATAGAGTAATAATCTTTAGCAGTCCAGTAGTTGATTGATGCGCTTTCTTACTGTAGGGGAGTATGTTGACATGATCAAGAGTGGTATCATTGACCCTGTGAAAGTGATCCGAACGGCACTTCAAGATGCATAAATCTAAGTTCTCTAACCATATACGTACCTTTGTACGACCATGACAGAAACAATCATTCTTCTGTGATAATCTATGTTTGTAGTACAGGTTTCTCTGTTGATGGCAACCACAGAGGCCGCAGTTGCTGAGCTCCCGGCGACAAAGGCCAGAATTGCTATGCATATGCCGGACATGAGCGGAATGTGTTTCTGACAGTGCGGCATGATGTTTGATTTTCCTGCTCTCGGTTAAGGACATGACAAGCTTTACTCCCCCGCATCTATATCAATATAAAAAGATTCAAATGGGCAGATCCAAACCATCTCAACCGTCAAATGATGCAGAGGTCGTGGAGTCCCCTTTTCAAAGAAAAAAAATCTCGACCGTCAAATCATGTTATCTAGTGGTTCAAATCGCTCCAATGTTGAGCACCAAACACATTTAACACTCTAATTACCCTGCCATTGGTTATAAACACGTTTTGACTCAACGCTATCCTTAAAATCTGCCATATAATTAATATCATATCATTCCCGCGAAAAAGTAATTGATATCTTACCAAATACCAACGTGCAACAGATATATCTTATCTAATATAACGTATAACTAATATCCTATCTAACATAAACGTGCATTGCACGTACATTATTACTATTATACATCTATATCTATACTCTATACCAATATACCAATATAAAAAGATCCAAATGGGCATCCAAACCATCTCGATCGTCAAATCATGTTATCTAGCGGTTCAAATCGCTCCAATGTTAAGCATCAAACACATTTAACGCTATAATTACCCATCACTGTCATTGGTTATAAATACGTTTTGACTCAACGTTATCTATTGAAATCTGTCATGTAATTAATATCATACCATTCCTGCGAGAAAATAATTGATATCTTACTAAATACCAATGTGCAACAGATATATCTTATCTAATATAACATGCAACTAATATTCTATCTAATATAAACATATATTGCACGTACATTATTATTAGTCTATACCAATATAAAAAGACCCAAAGGGGCAGATCCAACTGATCTCGGCTATCAAACTAAGTCAATCCAACGACCTAGACTGTTCCAATGGCGAGCGTTCAACGTGTTTAACGTGCAATTAATATCATACCAAATATTACACTAATCACATAATTAACACACAAATAATACCTAATATCCGCGTGCAATTAATATATTGCCTAAATATTAACATGCATTGCACGTGCGCATTTACTAGTGAATAGACATTCCCCTCATCAAACGAGAGGTGCAAAGCTGGCACTATTTTTGGTATGAAATTAACTGCACGCTAAACGTGTTGGTTACTCGACATTGAAGCAGTATAAGTCATTGGATTAACATGATTTGATGGCCGAGATTAATTGAATCTGCCTCTTTGGGTCTTTTTATATTGGTATAGATATAGATACAGACTCAGACAACTAAGATCAGTACAACTACTAATTACTAGTAAATGCGCGCATGCAACACACGTTAATATTTAGGCAATATATTAATTACACGCGGTATGATATTATTTGTGTGTTAATCACATGATTAGTGCAATATTTGGTATGATATTAATTGCGCGTTAAACACATCTAACGCTCGCCATTGGAGCAGTCTACGTCATTGGATTGACTTAGTTCGATGGCCAAGATCAATTCGATCTGCCCATTTGGGTCTTTTTATATTGGTATAGATATAGATATAGATGGGTAGTCTGATCGACTAAAATTTGCACTTGTGGATCCGAACAACTAACATCAGTACTCCCTCTGGTCCTTTTTACCACGCGTATTAGATTTCTTTGAAGTGTTTGAAGTTTGACCATGTTTGTACAAGAAATTATAACATTCACAGTATAAAATCAGTATCATTATAACCATCACAGAACATATTTTCATATTATATTTATTTGGTATACTAAATATTGATAATTTTCAATATAAATTTGGTCAAAGTTTACGGAGTTTGACTTCTAAGAAATCTAATATGTAGAGTAAAAAGGACCAGAGGGGGTACTTACAGACTCAGATGACTAAGTCCGATGGTTATGGGTTTGGACGAGTAAGATCGATACTTGTGAACCCAGCTGACTAAGATCAGTACTTATGAGCCCGAACGAATAAGATCGATAGCAGTGAGCCCGAACAACTAAGATCGATAGCAGTGAGCCCGAACGAGTATGGTCCATAGTTGTGGGCCATCCTCTATAGGTAGTCCTGACACAACTACCGCTAGCGGTCTTCCGGACCACAACAAGCACTATGGATCATCCGAACCCCACAACTAGCACCATGAGTCGTCTGATCCTACTAGCAACACTATGGGTTGCATGATCCCACTGCTAACACTATAGGTAGTCTGAACCCACAACTACTAATATGGGTAGTCTAGATGACTAAGATAGATACTTATGGGGCCGAACGACTAAGATAGATACTTGTGGGGCCGAAGGACTAATGTTAGAACTTATGGGCCCGGACGACCAAGAGCTCTTCGATGTATTTCTTGCTCAAAGTATCCCTAGTCCCACTGATAACGAGTAGGCCCAAATAATTCGATTGGGGTCGTTGTTGACCCATACCACATAGTTCCGGAAATTCCTATTTGACGCATTTTGCATCAAACTGTCGAGCGATATCATAGACAGGGCAAGCGAGCGAGCAATTGGGCCGGCCCATCTGTAGTAGGTAGAAGGTTTCAGTTTTAGGAATCTTCTAGAGGTGTCCTAGCGATTTTTATCGGTTTTGGGAACCCTCTAGAAGGTTCTTGGACCGGTCATTCTATTTTTCTCTTTGTTTCTATTTTTTTCCTTTTTCTGTTCCTGTTTTCTTTTCTTTTTCGTTTCTCTTTTTTCCTTTTCCTATTTTTTGTTAGACATTTTCAAATATTTGTTTCAAATTTTAAAAATGTTCACGTGTTCAAAATTTTGTTCACAATTTTTAAAAAATGTCCATGTTCCGAAAAATGTCCAGGAATTTCAAAAAATATCCTTTATTTCTAAAAAAATCACAATTTCAAAAATTGTTCATGTTTTAAAAATTGTTCTTGTTTTCAAAATTTTGTTCATGATTTCCAAATATGTTTGTGTTTGAAAAAATGTTCTTGATTTTTAATTTTGTTCATAATTTCAGAGATTGTTCATGTTTCAAAAAATTTCTTGTTTTCAATTTTTTTTTCATGTTTTCAAAATATGTTCGTGTTTGAAAAAATGTTCAGGGATTTCAAAAAATTTCTCATTTTCAAAATTTGTTCATGATTTCATAAAGCAATTTGTATTGAAAATATGTTCACCAATTTCAGAATAAATTATTGATTTCAAAATTTAATAAAAATATTGCTGTTTAAGAAAAGTTTTAGGAATTGCAAAAAATGTTCCTGTTTTCAACATTTTCTTCACAATTTCAAAAAAATCGCCATGTTTTAAAATTACAGTTTGAAATTTTTTAAAAAATGTTCTTTTTTTGCAAACATTGTTTAGAAATTTTCAAATTTGACAAAATTGTAAATTTTGCTCCTGTAATTCAAAAGCTATTTTAGAAGTTCAAATTTTGTGCACATTTCCAAAATTTTGTTTGTGTTTTTTTAAATATGTTCATCACATTTGAATTATACATACGCTACAGCACTAGAGTGAATATCACGTTAGAGTTAAAATGAGTTTGCGCTAGTATCTTTCACCATCAGGCATATGGTGTAGTGGCTGGCAGCACGGGTTTGTTAGAGCGACATCGTGAGTTCGATCCTACCAAATAGCACCCGCGGTTCTTGTGCGTCTAGCCGACAGTTTGCCGCAGTTAGCGCCGTATAAAAGCTCCCCATAGTTCCAGCAACTACGAAAGCAGTTTCAATATTGCCCATACTTGTGGGCCCAAGTCTTCCAGACCCAAAAGTAGCACCATTGGTCATCCAATCCTACTAGTAACACTATGGATTTCCTGATCCCACTAATAGCACCATGGGTCGTCCAAACCCATAACTACTAATACAGTTAGTGTGGACAACTAAGATTGATACTAATGGGACTGAACGACTAAGATCAGTACTTACGATTCCAGACGACTAAATCGATAGTACAAACATGTCATCCATACCCTATCCAACACTATAGGTCATTCGGACCCACAACTAGCACAATTAATCATCGGATCCTACTACTACCATGCACTAGAGCAGTTCCTGTGCGTCTAGCCGACAGTTTGCAGCAGTTAGCGTCGTATAAAAGCTCCCCATAGTTCCAGCAACTACGAAAGCAGTTTCAATATTGCCCATACTTGTGGGCCCAAGTCTTCCAGACCCAAAAGTAGCACCATTGGTCATCCAATCCTACTAGTAACACTATGGATTTCCTGATCCCACTAATAGCACCATGGGTCGTCCAAACCCATAACTAGTAATACAGTTAGTGTGGACAACTAAGATTGATACTAATGGGACTGAACGACTAAGATCAGTACTTACGATTCCAGACGACTAAATCGATAGTACAAACATGTCATCCATACCCTATCCAACACTATAGGTCATTCGGACCCACAACTAGCACAATCAATCATCGAATCCTACTACTACCATGCACTAGAGCAGTTCCTTCGAAATCAATTTGTGCCTTGCCCTTGCCGATATCTTTGACAATCCGAAGAGCGTCGCAGACAGGCAGAATGAAAGCTTTCTACACATTTGGACGGAAGAACTTATTCTCAATGATTTGCTCGATTTCATACTATACCCATGGTGCATACGGCTTCAAAGCTTGAGGGGTATCAACCGGGTGTGCCAAATTTTGAATGAAAAGTTTGAGAAAATCAAACCGAAGCCCGACGGAAATAGCTTGAAGAGCATTTGCCACAATCCCGCCAATGGATTCAGGCATGTTGGTGGGTGTGACAGAGTTGCATAGAATGTGGAAAGTGACTTTGTTCTCGTAGGTCAAATTCTTTGGATTGACCTTGGTGCATGCATCTCCAACTATCTCTAGATTCATCAGAAGGTGCAGTTCAGCTCCAGTTGTCTCCCAGAAATGCAATCGGTGTTCACGAGATTCATGAAATTCAAAGCGAGGGAAATTTAGCATCGTAGTAAATTGTTCAGTTGTGTAGGTGATCTTTTTGTTCTCGATCATCCATTCGAGAACCCAAGTGTTGCAATCATCCAAGTTTCTTGAGATGTATAGAGTGGCATAAAACTGCAAGATAACTTCTCGGTTCCATCCATAGTTGAAAATGAACTCAAATAGGTGTGTCCAGCAAGGATGATTGCGACAAACTAAAAAGCAAAACAAGTAAAGACTCATATAATACAAGACGCTCCAAGAAAAACTCATGATATGTGACGAATAAAAATATAGGTCCAAGTAAAATTACTAATGGTTGTTAGAAGAAAGAGGGGATGCCTTCCGGGGCATCCCCAAGCTTAGTTGCTTGGTTATCCTTGAATATTACCTTGGGGTGCCATGGGCATCCCAAAGCTTAGTCTCTTTTCATTCCTTATTCCTTCATCCAGCATGATCTCACCCAAAACTTGAAAATGTCAATCACACAAAACTTAACAAAACCTTCGTGAGATCCGTTAGTATAATAAAGCAAATCACCACTTTAAGTACTGTTGAAAACCCATTCATATTTTATTATTGCATTATACCTACTATATTCTAACTTTACCGTGGCTTACACCTCCCAATACAATCCATAAATTCATCAAAATAAGCACACAATGCAACAAAAACAGAATCTATCAAAAACAGAACAGTCTGTAGTAATCTGAACTCTAACCATAATTATGTAACTCTAAAAATTCTGAAAATTAGGACAACGTAGTAAATTTGTATATAAATATTGTGTAAAACATTCAAAATTTTATCTAGCTTAAGTGATTTTTAACAATTCTTCTATTGGGCACAAAAGTTTCTGTTTTTCAACAAGACCAAATCAATTATCACCCAACATGATCCCAAAGGCTCTACTTGGCACAAACACTAATTAAAACATAAAAACACAATGACAACTGTAGCATAATTGTGCAAACACTCAAGAACAGAAAGAAAAGGCAAAAATAAATTTTATTCATTGGGTTTCCACCCAACAAGCGCTATCATTTTATGCCCCTGGCTAGGCATAATGCATAGATTCAAGTATTGTCATCTTTGGTTTTTGCCCCATAGGTTGCCCTCATGATTGATTCATATGGTGGCTTAATTCTTGTTCTAGGGAAGTGTTCCATACCCTTTCTTAGTGGAAATTGAAATTTAATATTTCCTTCTTTCATATTAATCACAACACCTATAGTTCGTAAAAATGGTCTACCAAGTATGATGGGACAAGACGGATTGCAATCAATATAAAGAACAATAAAATCTATGGGAACATAGTTCCTATTTGCAAGAGTAAGAACATCATTAATTCTTACCAAGGGCTTTTTAATAGTAGAATCCGCCAAGTGCAAATTTAGAGAATATTCTTCAATATTGGTAATACCAAGCACATCACATAGAGATTTCGGAATTGTGGAAACACTAGCACCCAAAACACATAAAGCAAAGACTCATAATTTTTAAATCTTGACTTTAATGGTAGGTTCCCACTCATCATATAATTTTCTAGGAATTGAAATCTCTAATTCCATTTTTTCTTCTAAAGCTTTCATCATCGCTTCTACAACATGTTTAGTAAAAGCTTTATTTTGTTCATAGGCATTGTGCGAATTTATCATGGATTGCAACAAAGAAATACATTCAATCAAAGGGCAACTATCATAATTAAAGTCTTTGTAATCCAATAGAGTGGGCACATCACTAGTCAAAGTTTTGACCTCTCCAAACCCACTTTTATCAATTTTTTCAACAAGATTTTCACCCTCTGAATTATGAGGACGCCTTCTAGCACTACAAAAAGAAGACACATCCGTGACATCTTGGGCCGAACAAATTTTTTTTTGTCATAAATATGACACTTCTATGACGATAATTGTGACAAAACCCGGTATCATCATAGATGTGGTGGGCTCCTACTTCTATGACAAAAATATCATGACAGAAAATGGGTTTTTCGTCCTGGGCGGGCCGGAGACGCAGGTGCATGACATTCTTTGGGCCGTCCATGACGGAAAAACCCGTGGTAGAAGCGAGGGGGAGGAAAATTTCGGGGAGTTCCCGGTTACGGTGGGAGGTCGGGGGCCGAGCGATGCGCGTTTCTCTCGTACACGTACGCGCGTGTGTCCGAGGCGTTCGCTCTAACTGAACCCGAGCGAGGCGTTGGGCTCTAACTGAATCCGAGCGATTGCACTGCAGGCTACGCGTTACTGAACCCGAGCGATCGATCGATGGCTATTAACTGAACCCGATCAAGCGATTCCTTCGCTACTGCTGCTAACTGAAGCCGATCGATGGG
>NC_041390.1:159069820-159100495 GCF_002162155.2 Triticum dicoccoides | reverse complement strand
TGTGGAGGGCTGGATGAACAGTAGACGGTGGAGGGGTGCCCGTGGAGGGGTGGTTGAACAGGACCCCGTGGTGTGGAGGGCTGGATGAACAGTAGACGGTGGAGGGGTGGTTGAACAGTAGCTGGTGGAGTAGCGCGCGGTGGAGGCTGGATGAACAGGAGCCTGTGGAGGCTGGATGAATAGGAGCCCGTGGAGGCTGGAGGAGGTCGATGATGAAGATGAACAGTATCCCGTGGAGTCCCGTTTTGCGGTACGCCACACCCCTCCTGATGAACAGGACCCCCATTTCGACCGTAGCGCTCCAACACAAGTCCGTTTCCTCCGTTTTGCGGTACGCCACACCCCTCCCGATCAACAGGACCCCCGTTTCGACGGTAGGAGGTCCGTTTCCTCCGTTTTGCAGTATGCCAGACCCCTCCCGATCAACAGGATCCCGTTTCGAACCTGGCCGGTCGAACACAAGGCCGTTTCCTCCGTTCTGCGGTACGCTAGGCCTCGTTTCCATCGCCTGTTCCGTCCAACCCTTCCCGATGAACACGACGCATTCCGTTGCCTCCCCATGAACACGACGCATTCCGTTGCCTCCCCATGAACACGATGACGACGCTGTTTCTCCGTTCCGACCCAGCCATGTACACGAGCCCTGGCCGTACGTATGCGTGAGTAGGCGTTCGAGACCCCGCCCGTATGTACACATACATGGCCATATTTTATTTCTTGCACCCTGGCCGATGTACGTACATGTACATGCTACGTGCGCGCCTCTACTACGACACGTGCGCGCCTCTACTACGACACGTGCGCGCCTCTACATCAACCAATATGTACGTACACGTCGGCGACCAGAATGACAACGCTACGTATGCTTCTACCAGGTGGGTCCCGACTGTCAGGCACTTCCTTTCCTGCGAAGATGTAGCTGGTCGGTCCCAGCAGTCAGGGGGCGAATTGTTTTTTTTGCCCGGATGCACTTCCTTGCGTGCGAAGATGTAGCTGGTGGGTCCCAGCAGTCAGGGGGAAACGTTTTTCGCGAAATACGGTGGCCCGTCCAGTGGGTCCCGTTGTCAGGTGGAGGAATAATTATTTTGCACGTAATAAGGAGGCACTTCCTTGCTGCGGCCGTGGACCCATCTGTCAGCCTCTCCACGTACAGTCCACGTCCGATGGAAGCCGTTCCTTGATCACGTTAACCACGCCACGCCGAGAGCACCAGGGCGGTGGACAACAGCGAGGCCTAGGAAGGGGATGACGCGGAGTCAGGGAAGACGCGGCAGTGGATGCCCACGCGTAGAGGAGTACGAGGGTTCACTGGTTCACTGCGGTGTGAGGCTGCCGTCGCCGCGGAATAACATGGGGTGTGGGTGAGTAGAGGGATGGCCTGGCCAGCGGTGGGAGTAGTAGGGGGCGGTGAGGCCTCCTCCGCATCGCAGCCGGCCACGGGAGGCAGGAGCACGAGGCACGACCGGCGCTGGTTTGGGCGGCTGGAGCAAGAAGACCAGAGGTTGAAGAAGCACTACGGCCGTTGGATGGACATCGTACGGTCACTAGAGCTAGAATCGTGCATATTGACTAAGTTGACAAAGCCCTCCGTCCCCGTCAACTTAGTAGGCCCACAAGTCAGCCTCCCACCAAGGTGGGTCCCAGCTAGCAAGGGGGTATTCATTTTTTTGAGCGTAATAAGGAGGCACTTCCTTGCGTGCGAAGATATAGCTGGTGGGTCCGAGCTGTCAGCGGTGGTAACATTTTGTTTTTGCAAAATACAGAGGCCCTTTCGGTGGGTCCCTAATGTCAGGTGGAGGAATCATTATTTTGCGCGTAATAAGGAGGCATTTCCTTGCGTGCGGCCGTGGACCTAGTTGTCGGCCTCTCCACGTAAAGTCCACTTCAGATGCATGTCGGTCGTTGACCACGTTGACCAGGCCGCACCGAGAGCACCAGGGCGGTGGACGATGGCGAGGCCTAGGAAGGGAACGACACGGAGGCAGGAAAGACTCGGCAGTTGTTTCCCACGCGGAGGGGAGTACGACTGTACGAGGGTTTACTAGTTCGTCTGTCGTCGCCGGAGAATAACAACAGGTGTGGGTGAGTAGAGGGATGGCTAGGCCAGCGATGGGAATATGGTGGGGCGATGAGGCCTGCGCGGCAGCACAGCCGGCCGCGGGGAGGAGGGAGCAGGCAGTCCCGCCGGCACTTGTTTGAGCGGCTGGAGCAGGAAGAGCAGAGATTGAAGAAGCACGACGGCCGTTCGATGGCCATCCAACAGTCACTGCTTGTGCGTCAACCTTTTTTAGGAAAGCCTCAAATCTGTGAAAAATAGCATACAACCCATCTGCCATTATTTCTAATAATTTACAATGCATTTGCTAATTCTTAAGGTTTTTTTGAGACCATATTCTTTTTTTAGCATTACAGCCCATATTGTGGCCATAGTTAAAAAACTAATGAAATTTTGCATATTTCGGTGCGGTCCGAACTGTTTTTAATCCCGAAATTTCGACTCACATTCAAACTGATTTTGAAAATAAATGTATATCAATATAAAATCCAACAAATTCTCCATGCATAAAAATTAATGTAATTTAAAATCTCGAAATGAAAAAAAGATATTTTAAACTAATTGCCGGTTTGATGTGTTTTGAAAATGTACAACCCATCTCTCATTACCGATGGGTCATTTTCTCGGCCAGCCGAATGAAGCTCTCCTCGTCTTGAAAGATTTGCAGCCCAACAGGCCTAACAAAGTGACTTACTTGGCAAATCACAAAAAAACTGGGCTGTGGCCGTGGACCCAGCTGTCAGCCTCTCCACGTACAGTACTCTTCCGATGGAAGTCGGTCGTTGACCACATTGACCACGCCGCGCCGAGAGCACCAAGGCGGTGGACAACGGCGAGGCCTAGGAAGGGGACGACGCGGAGCCGGGGAAGACACGGCAGTGGATGCCCACGCGGAGAGGAGTACGAGGGTTCACTGGTTCGGCTGCGGCGTGAGGCTGTCGTCGCCGCAGAATAACAGGGGGTGTGGGTGAGTAGAGGGATAGTATGGGCCAGCGGTGGGAGTAGTAGGGGGCGGTGAGGACTCCGCGGCATCATAGCCGGCCACGAGAGGCAGGAGCACGCGACACGACCGGCGCAGCTTTGGGCGGCTGGAGCAAGAAGACCAGAGGTTGAAGAAGCACTACGGCCGTTGGATGGACATCGTACGGTCACTGGAGCTAGAATCGTTCATATTGACTAAGTTGACAAAGCCCTCCATCCTCGTCAACTTAGTAGGCCCACAAGTCAGCCTCCCACCAGGTTGGGTCCCAGCTAGCAGGGGGAGTATTCATTTTTCTGTGCGTAATAAGGAGGCACTTCCGGTGGGTCTGAGATGACAGCGGGGGGAATGTTCTTTTCACGAAATACGGTGGTCCGTCCGGTGGGTCCCAGAAGTCAGGGGCAAACGTTTTTGTCGCGAAATACGGTGGCCCGTCCGGTGGGTCCCAGCAGTCAGGGGGGAAATGTTTTTTCGCGAAATACTGGTGGCCCGTCCGGTGGGACCCTGCTGTCAGGTGGAGGAATAATTATTTTGCGCGTAATAAGGAGGCACTTCCTTGCGGCTTCCGTGGACCCAGCTGTCAGCCTCTCCACGTACAGTACTCTTCCGCTGTGCCCCGTTGTCGTGATGGGCTGCGCCTGTTAAAAACAAAACAACCCTGGGCAATCTACAGCCAAGTTGAAACTTGCTCGACCTGAAAAAACAATATACGTGCTCAATAAACAAGAGAATTCTGCAAGTATAGACTGATAACTGGGATGCAGCACGAATATTGTTTTTTTATCGTGGTAATAAGTGCATGCACTTGTTTCGAAAAAATTGGAGAACTGAGAATTCGAACGGCGGGTGCTTATGCTACTCATCAAATAAAAATCAGGTGCCTGAAAATTCGTTTCAAAACAAATGATTCAGCTTTATATCCACGTCGACCCTCGGCATGATGGTTGGAAGCAAATGCAAGTTCATACCAAAAGATCGTTAACAACAATACCAACTTGCGGATGACAAGGTAGTACAACTACCAATACCAAACTAACTTATAATCTTTTTACTCCTGGCCCTAGTGTTCGTCTGGTAGAAAATCTTGCAGAGGACCAGCTCCCGCTCCTTCTCTTGCTCCAGGTCCCCGAGGTGGTACTGGTGCATCACCTAGTTGGTCCTATGCTGGTCTAAGTTCTTGTTGGTGTGCAGCACCAGAACCTTTTCTGCTGCCCGTCTGCCGGCTGTTGACCATCACGAGCAAGGTATTGCCGGTCTTGTGCCACATCGCGTGCATGCCGCACTCCGACTGTATCTTGCGACGCGTCCACGCGCCCCTTTTGAATGCCCTGGAATTGCGCTGGAAGAAATGCTTTCTTAGGCCACTCAGTGTGATACCTGCAGTATTGTGGAATACAGGTTTTAGTGTACCTAGTTGGCATTTTCATAACATCTTTGGCATATTGCAGTCACTTGTTTCACTTTTTATTAACTGTCAAATTGTAATTGCTTCACCAGGTCTGCGTCTAAAAAGAAAAATAGAGCTATAAACAAATGAATATGTTTGTGCAAGTAGACCGGCGATCGGTGTCTTACCTGGAAGTTTCTCAGGTTGGGTGTAACATATGTCGTGCTCGCTGTCGATGGTTGGTATGAACAAATCGATGAGAGACTGAAATCTCGCGCTGTCAGCACTCACTTTGGCCTCAAGGTGCTCGATCAGCTCCTAATCTGTGGGATCGAACTTGACGCCAGGCGGCAGCACGGGCCAATCCTTCTTCGACTTGCATCGGTAACTCCAATTATATGGTACTCAATGTATGATCAATCGATTGTTTTAAGTGAATGATGAAATATTTCGACAGATAAGTGGTACTCCAAATCAGAAGTCCAGAATACCCGAACACGCCGCCGAGATTCTTGTGTCACCTCACGCGCAGCGTGTTGTCACGTCAATTCAATGTGTGGACATGATGAATAATTTGACCCGACGTATACTAGTACTGCTACTGTACTACTTACTAGTCGTATTTAGTGTCACAATTTATACATAGGTTTAACTAACAAGTACGCACTTGAAGCCTAACTGATATATATGGCTTCTGCACAGCATCTCCATCATCATTATCAGTACATCCTACGCAGGTGAGTTAGGATGCACTTGATCCCAGGAAGGTATCTATCCTTCAAACCAGAGGAGTGCTTCAAACTAACAACAGTACATAATATCCAACAAAAGAGGGTCGTGCTACATCAGCAGAATACATGGCTCAGTCTAGATATCAACACGAATCAAGTTGTGCATATTTGATGTTGGCATGAACCACATCGCCGCATGTCGGGTTTGCAAAAGCCATCCATCGCATGGAAGCTTGATGCCTTTCACACACTGAAGATTATCTGGCAACAAGCTGTGTCGACGAATCTCTGGATATGGTGATTCATGAAACCCATGGTATGATGTGTAAACACAGCCCCCCTCGTGAATGGAAATTGCATAGCACAGTAATCATCACCGGTGATATGATCGATGATTGGTTGGGTGATCGGATAATTGAGCCCGAGGAACAAGGAGTGGTTGTTGAGGCTGTAAACCCGCCTCCAGTTGAATACGTCTGGCCCAACGGAGCTGGGATCTTTCTCGAACACGAAGCAGCCATAGCCATCAATGTCACGAACGCCCCATGCATTGTACTGCATGTGGTTTGATGTAATGGTTTGGTCAATTTGGTACGTGCGAATGAGCATCAAATGACCACCGTCATCTAAACGAGCGATAAACCACCACCCATCGGCTAGTATGATTCCAGGTCCTAGAATCATGAAGGCCAGCGCATTTGCGTCTGCTGCAACAATTCAAATTGGAGACCAAAAGGACAAAAATAAACAATCATGTTCAGAGTATGTGTGGAATTAAGATTATTATAACAGTGACACATATCATAGACAGAGAATTGCAATGTCGTGGTCATAATCATACCCCAAGTTAAAAAAAATAAGCCAATGGCTTTCATATTTGTTAGGACCCCGATTCTAAGTCACATCGATCTAGCCTGTAACACCTCATATCACTTTGTGGCCTCAAGCACGGTATTCCCACGGATGTCGCCTTACCATGGCCCGGGACCGTTTGCGCCTTTTGGCTCACGTATATGATAGTGTCGCTAGCATCCATATGACACAGAACCCGGGCCGACATGACTAGTCGTCAACCCAAAGTGACACTAACTTACGGGGACAGGCATACATGAATCAACATCGAGCATGTCGGTAAGCAGCGTGCGAATCCGGGCTGTAGCACTGGGCTAACAGGACTCCGGGAACCCGGGCTGTAGCAGGCTAGGCAGGACTCCGGATGTCACTGCGTGACATTTCCCCAAAGAGACAGACACAGGAACAAAGTGAATCACATGCCGGACAGTCAAGTGTTCCGGAGCAGTAGTGCCAGGCTAGCAGGACTCCGGTGAACCGGGCTGTAGCGGACTACTATGGCTCATGGAAGCACAAGACTACATTTCCCCATAAGAGAGGCTACCAAGGATGAACAACTAGGTTGTCGGATTCCACACATACCAAGCATTTCAATCATACACACAATATGCTTGATATGTGTAAATACAACATGGCATCACAACATAACTCTACGACTCAAGGTATTTATTCATTAGGCTCCGAGGAGCGAGATATTACAAACATTGGTCTCATGACCCAATATTCAGAGCATACAAGTCAAAGCACATGCGGAACCTTAACATGTCTGAGTACAGACATCTACAAATGAAAAAGGCTAAGAAGCCGGACTATCTACAAGATCTCGTCGAGGGCACAAGATCGTAGCTGAGGTATCAAGCTAAACGTCGAAGTCCACACGAAACTACTAGCGAAACTGACGTCTCTCTGCAAAACATAAAATAGGCAAACGTGAGTACAAATGTACCCAGCAAGACTTACATCAGAACTAACTACATATGCATCGGTATCAACAAAGGGGATGGTGGAGTTTAACTGCAGCAAGCCAGCTTTGACTCAGTGGCTAACCTAAACTACGACTGCAAGTAACTCTTTTGAGGTGGCGCACACGAGTCCACAAATTCACCATACCAATACACCACTATGGATCCGCTCCCGTCTCCCTGCGAGAACGCCATCCATAGCACTCACACTTATCTTGCATATTTTAGAGTATCCACTTTCACTTGTCTATGAACTATGCAAGGGGTCCAAGTTTCCATATCCGAGGAATCCGGCTATTCGAATAGATAGTGATAACCCTGTAGGGCTGTACTTCTTCACACACGCTCTCGCCACTTATCGCCTTGTACACGTCATGTACCTTGGCAACCTTCAAGCGGAAGCCGGGCGAGGGTGTTGGCCACGACCTGACTAACCACCCAAGTCTCTCGTTCAGGTTTATCGCCTATTCGGGTTCCATCCGCAAGGAGATCCGGCCGGGGTGTCGCTCACGGCCCCAAACGATGTGTGCAGGGTTCCCAAGCCCACCATCCGGGTGCCACTTGGTACACCGTGCCACTGTGCCTAGTCTGTCCCAAGCCCACCTGTACCGGGTGCCACTTGGTAGACTACTAACACTACCTACAAACACCAGAAACTAGTTGCAACTCCTGGACAGAGATCGAGTTGATTAATAAGCCGAGAGGGGCCGAGTTACCGGAACCCAATGTGTGGTAGTAACTGTTCATGGATCACAAACACAGAACTCAGTTCCTGAGAACGGCTGCAATGAGACAACCCACCATGTACTCCTACATGGCCTCTCATCGCTACCTTTACCAAATCGTGTTCACACACTTAGCTCTCAATGGTAGGACATGTTCACCACATTCCAATTCATTCCCGATGAATCAGACCTAACTCAACTCTAAGCAGTAGCAGGCATGACAACAAGCATGAATGAGTAGGCACATCAGGGCTCAAACAACTCCTACTCATGCTAGTGGGTTTCATCTATTTACTGTGGCAATGACAGGTCATGCAGAGGAAAGGGGTTCAACTACCGCAACATGTAACAGTTGAATCGTTGTTGTCCTAATGCAGTAAAAGAGAGCAAGAGCGAGAGAGTGGGATTGTATCGGAATGAACAAGGGGGTTTTGCTTCCTGGCACTTCTGAAGATATCATTGGGTCTTCATCAGTGTCAATGATCACATTGTCGGTACAACGTCTATCGAGAGGGGACAACCACCGGCAATAGAGAAGGAGCACAATCAATGCAATGCACAACATGATGCATGATAATGACATGGCAATATGTTGTTGATTGAGCTAATGCAACTAGCAACACAATTAAATGAAGTTGGTTTGAACCCAAAGTTCAAATTCAAACTCCACATGTGGTTATTTAAATACCATTCATTTGATTTGTCCTAAACAGTGGCCTTACGTTGTTCTAACATGCATGAAAATGGTACAGATGGATAGATTGGATTTTTCTGATAATTTTTCATATATAATTTATTTAATACTGAGCTACGGTTGATTTTATATGATTTTTTGAAGTTTGTAACAATTTCTGGAATTTTCTGAATAAGTTTAAATCCAAAAAATTCTTTACTGCGTCAGCATGATGTCAGCAGGTCAATAGACCTGGTCAGGTCAAACCTAACGCGTAGGTCCTGCATGTCGGTCTCATAGTGACTAAACCAGTTTAATTAGACATAAACTAATAAGTTAATTAGGGGTCGGGCCCCACATGTCATTGACCCATAGGGTCAATTAGGTTAGTGCTAATTAGTGGTTAGGCCTAATTAAGCTAGAGCCACGTCAGCATCGCCGGATCTACGCCGGCGATGACCAAACCGACGGCGAGAGCTCGCCGGACTCGCGTTATGGACGGCAGTTCGTCGCGCTGCTGGCACCAGGGAGGTCCTCTCGCTCGTCTGCATTCAAAGGACCGGATGGGAGGCTGCGGGGTGGCTGAAAATGATGTCGACGACGAGGTTTAGCGGTGGCCAAGCTCGGGCTCGAGCGGGTGCGGGGTTACAACGCGAGCTAGAGCAAACGGCGCGGTGCGTTCGCTTCCCGGGGACGCCATGAGCATGTTGGTGGTGCTGGGGCGAGCGGGAGAGCGCAGGAGCATCAAGCTCGTCGGCCATGGCGGCGGCCGGAGTTCGGCCAAGGCGGGGCTATGGCCTAGAGGTCAAACGCGACCAGGGAAGAAGGGGGAAACGACTCGGGGGCTCACCGCGAGTCTGCTGGTGCTGCTGGCAAGGCAGGGGAGGCACGGGGTCTAGCGAATCGACGGCGCAGATCACCGGCAACCAAGGTCGAGGACGGCGGTGTTGGCCGGGAAGAAGGCCGTACGGGCTTGCGTTCTTCTGCTTGGAGGCACGAGGCGTCGCGGCGGAGTCGATGGGCATGTCGGCAGGGGGTGCGGTGGCCGGTGGCCACGGCTACGGCGATCGGCGGCGACGGCAACGCTTGGGTGTGCGCGTGAGAGAGAGACAGAGGGGAGGAGGAGCACGGGGAGAGTGAGGGAGTGGGCCAGGGAGCTGCGTCGCGTCTCGAGGGCGTGGGGAGAGGAGAGCTCGCCAGCGCGAAGTAGGAGCTGGCGCAGCCGGCGTCGTGCTCTGGTTCGCCTCTGCCTACTGGCAGAGGTAGAAGACGGTCATGCCCCTGTGGGCTGGGCCTCTACAGTGCTGGGCTGGCCTCTCTGGTGGCTGCACAGGTGAGGCCAGGTAAGCTCTCCCTCTCTTCTGTTTTCTAATTTGTTTTTGTTTTCTAATTATTTGCCTCTGTTTTGAGCTTAGGAAAAATACCAAGGCATTTCCTAAAATCCTGAAAATATCCATGGACACTTGCTGAATTATTTCAGTGGCCCAATAATAGTTCCAACA
This sequence comes from Triticum dicoccoides, assembly GCF_002162155.2. Taxonomy (NCBI): domain Eukaryota; kingdom Viridiplantae; phylum Streptophyta; class Magnoliopsida; order Poales; family Poaceae; genus Triticum; species Triticum dicoccoides. The sequence continues at coordinate 159,090,628 of NC_041390.1, read as the reverse complement.
TTATTTGAACATTTAAATTATTTATAGTATTTAAATGCCCAAATTCAAATACAATAAGATTTAATTCAGTGACCAAAATTTTCCTACAAATGTTCATTATTTTTGGATCGGTGCAAAAGCCTTGCCAAAAATATCAAATAGTTAATAAGAACATTTTGAGAATCATTGAATGCAATTTTCTAGGGTTCTTTGCCCTTCTTGAATTATAATTTGAGGCTTCCAAATTTCCTCAATTCAAGTTTCAAAAATTTAAACATGATGCAAGCAAGATGCAAACACTAGGCAGCACCAGAAGCTAGGATGTGACAACTCGCCCCCACTAAACAAGAATCTCGTCCTGAGATTCAAGACGTGAGGTAAGAAGACGGAGGGGGCACGGAGCTGACACAGTCTTCATGATCCATTGCTTCATATTTGACCTTGACGTCTTTGCTTTCGAAATCTTCATTCAACTCGATGACGACAAAAAGAGATTCTACAGGAAACGATCTTCTCGAAGATCGAGCAATTCACGATCAACTCACGGGATGAGACACAGTAACTCTCTCGAGTTGAGACACAAACATACATCAAGAGGGATGGAAGAAACAGATGGCGAAGGTTCACTAGGTAGGCAACAATTCAACACTTAAGAAGGTGGTGAACGGTTGTCAACGTAGCGAGGAGTTGAGTTGCCATGATTCCCTAACGAGACATGTTGGTGGAGGTGACTCGTAGAATTATTCCTTTAAGTGGCAAAAAGAATTACTTTTGATACAGAGATCATTGAAACTCTCTGTACCAGCCTAAGGAAATGCACAAACGATCGTTTGAAGGAGTTCGAAAGGATGGCATACCCAGACTAGAATGGAAGATGTGGACTACTTTGTTGAAGACAACACAAGGGATGATTTTGCTTGCGCGTGCTCTCAAGAGCTTGAGCATTTCCATATTCAACATGTTTTACCAATATCCATGTCAAGGATCCTGGCAACACAACATACTACCATGATGAATAATGGTGGAGGATGCAGATACAAAGAAAGATAACACTTTCTCACGTTTCACCTTAGCGAGGCCAAGGGATGAAAATCTGGATGATCGACCGAGAGACATTTAGCACTCCGCTTCTAATGTTCTCCTTGATGTGCTAGCATAACCCAGTTATTGATATGGTTTGGTATCTAGGACATCAAGTAAAAGGTCGGACTTCGGGAACACAAAAATCCATAAGGAACTACTATTGGAATAAATTCTACTAGATCCTTATGGGGAAGTGGCCAACTTCTTCGAACAAGATACTACAATAACAGGTCTTCCGGTTGGGTGTGTTGGCCACGTTATCCACTTTACCGGTTACCGAGAGACCAATATTATAGCTCTTGGGAAAACGTCCCAACCATCACATCTGCCTGAGATTCAGATCTAGTTGGTGTCAAGATATTCCAGACTCATCGAGTCTAGAAAGCAAAATGAAAGTTTGCAACACAAATCGATGAGATGACATTGCGAGATTCTTGGGAGATGAACTATGATAGCAAGCTCCAAAACATGAGCTGGTTCTGCTACATACCTGTGAACATGTTGTCCAAGACAAGCATAACCACGTAGTAGTCTTATAATAAAACACTACCGAGTTCAGGTTGGGAACCATCATCGAGGATATTGTAGTCCTTACATAAGTCATGATTCTTAAGAAGGAACTTCTTCGCATCGAACAAATCAATCAGTGGCTTGGTGTGCTAGGGATACATACAGAATGAAGGTTGCAAGTCTCCAAACCACATAATACTTCGCACATGTGCATGACTGACTTGGGACGATTCCAGAGGAAGCAAAACTAACTTTCTTGAATTCACGGCGGCAACTTTCACCAAATGCATGTGAATCAGAGGTAGTCACTTTTTTTCATCCAAACATATGCTTCATGAACGAAACATGAAGATAATGCTTATAAAGTTTCCAATACTAGCTGGATGTTCAACACGAATCATGGAGAAGGTAGCAGTGTTGCTGATGGGCTCAACAACAATTCATCCAGGTTTCCATGGAGATGGAATTCCATAATTATGTGAACAAGTGATAGCATTGGTCAGACCCAAAAGATATAATGGTGTATGCTTGAGGGATCCACCATGAGTAAGACAACATTATGAACATCGTTGGTTCTGATTTGATTTGATGATAGCCCATACTCAAATCAAGGTTTTGATACGACAATAGGTCCAACAACTGATCACAAGGACCAATCGATGAAGATATCATCTATCTTCAACACACGCAAATATATCCCTTGAGATGAACTAAGCTGGCAAGCTTTTACCTTCCAGCTCTCCAAGTTATTGTTTAGCTTAACCAACTAGCTCAGGAGTATCCAACATAGATTCTTGGAGAAATGGTGGTTTACAATAAACCAACTTGATCACGAGCTCAACAAAACAGTCAGGGAACAACCTGGTGATACTTTCGAGAAGATATTCGGAAAATCATGAACCACCGATATGTTATTGATCTCAGGAGAAATCTTGCTTTTGAGGCAAGATAATGTGATCAAATAAGAAAGGAATTGACACAATTCTAACTCTTTGATCGAAGAGTGCACCAAAATATGGACTAGGTAGCACGATCAATCTTAGGATGATGATTCAATAACCAACATGATAAGAATGAAATTATTGTCCATTAACTACCAAGCAACAAAGTTGCTAGGAGTATTGATTCCACACATCACGATTCACTTGTCGGCAATCTGGTTACAACAACACGGGACCGAGGAATGAATAATGATGGCGAGAAGTATCACTCCGTCAAGAATTCATAAGAGGTGGTGCAATTCTCATGACATTCTTGACATGAAGATGGTAACACTTCAAGGTAGAATAGAGCAAAAGCTGGATTGGCATTTTGATCTGCGAAGTACAATTGCTTTGACCCAATCCTAGAAATGGACAAGGTACTGGAGTTTGTTTCTCCTGGTCATTCCAAAATAGAATAGCTTGACAGACCACAAGAATAATAGGCATCGACATCGAATGCACGCATACTCTTGACTATCAAATGATAGACGGGGGTCAGAATACAACTAAAGAGAACAACTCAAGGAACATATAACTTTTCTGAGTTGTGGATTCATGGGTTAGTATGTCAAACGAGTTCAACATATTTCTTCCGGATAACCCATGCAGAATGATAGAATTGGCAGTCTCACAATATGAATAGAGTACTCCTCAAGAGCACCCTGGTTGTGATCTTTTGGTTCAAAAGAACTTCTGCCATAAGCAGTTCATGGTATTTGGAAGAAGGAAATACCACGGACCTTGAGGACTATCGCAAAGGTTACTAATATCCTAAAGGAACTAGCAACACTATCAACAGGAAGTGAGTAGAGTGATTCTTGGGTCAAGAACACAGGAGTAGAATACCTACTAACTAATAACATCATGGGATGCTTTCGAGAATGATGGCCAGAATCATTACACTAGGGATACAAAAGCATTGCTAAATTACTAAGTGGTTCTCGAGGACACCTAGGGTCATAATACTAACTCCAACATACATGTCAATGCAACGGAGTACCTCAACACACCGATTAGTGTGCTTAATCTGGCCCAAAAATACAACGGGAACATGGAGGAAAGATTTGCAAGTGCATCAGACTATTTAGAAACCTGGGATGACTCGGACAGCATAACAGCTGTAAATGCTCAAAAAGGTTTGAGACATCCTGCAAAATGGTGGCATAACCACTCAACATCACAATATCAAGGTTCTGAGGCCAGCTATGAACATATGGAAGTAGTAGGAACTGAACTGAGGCTTGAATCCATCAATCTTATAAGTCTACGAATTAGTAACACATGATCCTGATAGAAAGATGAGAAGTCTAGTTCTTAACCCCGTAGAAAAGATAAGTTTGACTCAGATCAGAAGGCATAAGGTAAAAGGAGTAAAAAGAGCCTTACGTTCCCTTCCACAATCAATTCCCTTGTATAACTAAAGCATTTCTAGACACAACTTCGACCAGTCTGGCAAGGTAATCCTATAGGCAGTCAGGCTCTGATACCAAAGCTGCCAGGACCCTGATTCTAAGTCACATCGATCTAGCCTGTAACACCTCATATCACTTTGAGGCCTCACGCACGGTATTCCCACGGGTGTCGCCTTACCATGGCCCGGGACCGTTTGCGCCTTTTGGCTCACGTATATGGTAGTGTCGCTAGCATTCATATGACACAGAACCCGGGCCAACATGACTAGTCATCAACCCAAAGTGGCACTAACTTACGGGGACAGACATACATGAATCAACATCGAGCATGTCGGTCAGCAGCGTGTGAATCCGGGCTGTAGCACTAGGCTAACAGGACTCCGGGAACCCGGGCTGTAGTAGGCTAGGCAGGACTCCGCATGTCACCGCGTGACATTTCCCGAAAGGGACAGGCATAGGAACAAAGTGAATCACATGCCGGCCAGTCAAGTGTTCCGGAGCAGTAGTGCTGGGCTAGCAGGACTCCGGTGAACCGGGCTGTAGCGGACTACTATGGCTCATGGAAGCACAAGACTACATTTCCCCATAAGAGAGGCTACCAAGGATGAACAACTAGATTGTCGGATTCCACACATACCAAGCATTTCAATCATACACACAATATGCTCGATATGTGTAAATACAACATGGCATCACAACATAACTCTACGACTCAAGGTATTTATTCATTAGGCTCCGAGGAGCGAGATATTACAAACATTGGTCTCATGACCCAACATTCAGAGCATACAAGTCAAAGCACACGCGGAAACTTAACATGTCTGAGTACAGACATCTACAAATGAAAAAGGCTGAGAAGCCGGACTATCTACAAGATCATGTCGAGGGCACAAGATCGTAGTTGAGGTCTCAAGCTAAACGTCGAAGTCTACACGAAACTACTAGCGAGACTGACGTCTCTCTGCAAAACATAAAATAGGCAAACGTGAGTACAAATGTACCCAGCAAGACTTACATCAGAACTAACTACATATGCATCGGTATCAACAAAGGGGGTGGTGGAGTTTAACTGCAGCAAGCCAGCTTTGACTCAGTGGCTAACCTAAACTACGACTGCAAGTAACTCTTTTGAGGTGGCGCACACGAGTCCACAAATTCACCATACCGATACACCACTATGGATCCACTCTCGTCTCCCTGCGAGAACGCCATATATAGCACTCACACTTATCTTGCGTATTTTAGAGTATCCACTTTCACTTGTCTATGAACTATGCAAGGGGTCCAAGTTTCCATATCCGAGGAATCCGGCTATTCGAATAGATAGTGATAATCCGGCTTCTTCACACACGCTCTCGCCACTTATCTCCCTGTACACGTCATGTACCTCGGCAACCTTCAAGCGGAAGCCGGGCGAGGGTGTTGGCCACGACCTGACTAACCACCCAAGTCTCTCATCCAGGTTTATCGCCTATTCGGGTTCCATCCGCAAGGAGATCCGGCCGGGGTGTCGCTCACGGCCCCAAACGATGTGTGCAGGATTCCCAAGCCCACCATCCGGGTGCCACTTGGTACACTGTGCCACTGTGCCTAGTCTGTCCCAAGCCCACCTGTACCGGGTGCCACTTGGTAGACTACTAACACTACCTACAAACACCAGAAACTAGTTGCAACTCCTGGACAGAGATCGAGTTGATTAATAAGCCAAGAGGGGCCGAGTTACCGGAACCCAATGTGTGGTAGTAACTGTTCATGGATCACAAACACAGAACTCAGTTCCTGAGAACGGCTGCAATGAGACAACCCACCATGTACTCCTACATGGCATCTCACCGCTACCTTTACCAAATCGTGTTCACACACTTAGCTCTCAATGGTAGGACATGTTCACCACGTTCCAATTCATTCCCGATGAATCAGACCTGACTCAACTCTAAGCAGTAGCAGGCATGACAACAAGCATGAATGAGTATGCACATCAGGGCTCAAACAACTCCTACTCATGCTAGTGGGTTTCATCTATTTACTGTGGCAATGACAGGTCATGCATAGGAAAGGGGTTCAACTACCTCAGCATGTAATAGTTGAATCATTGTTGTCCTAATGCAGTAAAAGAGAGCAAGAGCGAGAGAGTGGGATTGTATTGGAATGAACAAGGGGGTTTTGCTTGCCTAGCACTTCTGAAGATATCATTGGGTCTTCATCAGTGTCAACGATCACAACGTCGGTACAACGTCTATCGAGAGGGGACAACCACCGGCAATAGAGAAGGAACACAATCAATGCAATGCACAACATGATGCATGATAATGACATGGCAATATGTTGTTGATTGAGCTAATGCAACTAGCAACACAATTAAATGAAGTTGGTTTGAACCCAAAGTTCAAATTCAAACTCCACATGTGGTTATTTAAATACCATTCATTTGATTTGTCCTAAATAGTGGCCTTAAGTTGTTCTAACATGCATGAAAATGGTACAGATGGATAGATTGGATTTTTCTGATAATTTTTCATATATAATTTATTTAATTCTGAGCTACGGACTACGGTTGATTTTATATGATTTTTTGAAGTTTGTAACAATTTCTGGAATTTTCTAAATAAGTTTAAATCCAGAAAATTCTTTACTGCGTCAGCATGATGTCAGCAGGTCAACAGACCCGGTCAGGTCAAACCTGATGCGTGGGTCCTGCATGTCGGTCTCACAGTGACTAAACTAGTTTAATTAGACGTAAACTAATAAGTTAATTAGGGGCTGGGCCCCACATGTCATTGACCCATAGGGTCAATTAGGTTAGTCCTAATTAGTGGTTAGGCCTAATTAAGCTAGAGCCATGTCAGCATCACCGGATCTACGCCGGCGATGACCAAACCGACAGTGAGAGCTCGCCGGACTCACGTTAGGGACGACAGTTCGTCGCGCTGCTGGCACCAGGGAGGTCCTCTCGCTCGTCCGCATTCAAAGGACCGGACGGGAGGCCGCGGGGTGGTCGGAAACGATGTCGGCGAAGCGGCGGTCGAGCTCCGGCTCGAGCGGGTGCGGGGTTTAAGCGCGAGCTAGAGCAAACGGCATGGTGCGTTCGCTTCCTGGGGACGCCATGAGCATGTTGGTGGTGCTGGGGCGAGCGGGAGAGCGCAGGAGCATCGAGCTCATCGGCCATGGCGGCGGCCGAAGTTCAGCCAAGGCGGGGTGTAGAATCGAAAGTATGTCTAGAGGGGGGTGATTAGACTACTTGACCAAATAAAAATCTAGCCTTTTCCCAATTTTAGTTCTTGGCAGATTTTAGCTATCTTAGCACAAGTCAAGCAATCTCCACACAATTCAAGCAAGCATGCAAAAGAGTATATGAGCAGCGAAAAGTAAAGCATGCAACTTGCAAGAATGTAAAGGGAAGGGTTTGGAGGATTCAAACGCAGTTGGAGACATGGATGTTTTTGTCATGGTTCCGATAGGTGGTGCTATCGTACATCCACGTTGATGGAGACTTCAACCCACAGAGGGTAACGGTTGCGCGAGTCCATGGAGGGCTCCACCCACGAAGGGTCCACGAAGAAGCAACCTTATCTATTCCATCATGGCCGTCGCCCACTGTAACACCCCGGATGTAAATTACCTTATATGTATCCCAACTCTTGCCGTTTCCGGCGCTAAGTTATTTTATTTCCTCGGGTTCGGGTTTTTGTCTCTGTGTGTTGTTGCCTTTGTCATGCATCTCATTTCATGTCATCATGTGCATTGCATTTGCATACGTGTTCGTCTCATGCATCCGAGCATTTTCCCCGTTGTCCGTTTTGCATTCCGGCGCTCCTATCTCCTCCGGTGGTCCTTTCTACCTCTTTTCGTGTGTGGGGGTTAAACATTTCCGGATTGGACCGAGACTTGCCAAGCGGCCTTGGTTTACTACCGGTAGACCGCCTGTCAAGTTTCGTACCATTTGGACTTCGTTTGATACTCCAACGGTTAACCGAGGGACCGAGAAGGCCTCGTGTGTGTTGCAGCCCAACACCCTTCCATTTTGGCCCATAACCCACCAAAAACCCATCCATCATCTAGAGCGTTCGATCACGATCGCGTGGCCGCAAACCGCACCTCATTTCGAGCTTCCTAGCTCCCTCTACCTATAAAACTAGACCTCCCCCGAAAATTTCAGATCTTCCCTTACCCTAACCCTAATTTTTTGCTCCTCCGCGCACCGGAAGTGTTCGGCCCGCGCCGGACAACGTCCGCCACCGCCCCCAGCCTCTCACCGGCCGCCACGTGGCAAAGTCGCCCCACTTCACCACCGCGGGCCCGAGAGCCCATCTCCGACCCTCCCCGCCGCTGATCCGGGCCGAGGCGCCCGACGCCCGCGCCGCCCCTCTCCTCCACCTCCGGCCGCCCGAGCCGCCCAGCGCCACCGCGTCGCCATCGCTGACGACCGCGTTGCTCCAGTTGCCGCTCCGCCTCACCTCGCCAAGCGCTCCCGCGCCGCCCCGAGGCTTCAGTCGCCGCGCCAGGGAGCCGCCGCCTCCATCTCCGTCCTCTCCCTCGCCGTCCGACGAGCTCCGCCGGCGATCTCCGTCGTCTCCGGCCACCACGGCCATCAGCTCCGGCCACTGTTCCGGCGACCCCGATCCGCTACAGTGAATGCGATCCAGATCCGATCTGGAACCCTAGCCCCCCTCGGTTGACTTTCCCCCCTCTCTCCTTATTTTTTTGCAATATTCATCATGTCGTATCTCCGCATCTGTAGCTCCGATTTGCGCGTAGCATATCAAAATGTTCGCCTCAGAGAGTACATCATTTCATCTCATTGCGTCATTTTCATTTGAGCTCATCTTGATGCCCGAAATGCTGTCGGAAGAGGGCTATGTGATAAAATTGTCAGATATGTTTCATCAAATAACTATTTGTCATTTTTGCCATGATTAATGTGTGCATGATATGCTCCTGAGCTCTACATGTGTTTTGTTATATGCCATGCCATCTTTGCAGAGGTGCTTACCATGTATTTTTGTGATATGTGTGGTGACTAGCACAAGCTTGCAAAGTAGTGCATTCGTTAATGCTGTTTTCAGGGACTTAGAATTTCTCTAAGTCCTTGTCCTGATTTTGTCATTATGCCATATGTTCATGTTGTTTCCGAGTGATCCGTGCCTCTTTTCAGCATGATCAGTAAGGATGTTTTGTTAACATTGTGGTGCTCTATCCATCCATGTCTTTGTTTGCATTTATGGAGCACCCTAGCTTGAGTCAATCGACCTCTACTTTTGCTATTTCGTGAATCCTGGAATATTGTTGACTTGTTAGCGATGTTGCCGAGGATGTTGTTATTGATCCGTGCAAGCTATGTTGTTCTTCTTGGCATGTCTAACTTCTATGCTATGTATTCTTCATGGGTGTATGCTCAGTTTGTCATGCCATGCTCTGTAGTGAGTGCATCGAGCTCGTGAACATGCCTACTCGTTAACAGATTTGCATGCTCTAGTTTTTCATTGTCTGTAATCTGATTATGTTTTTGCCATGTTCGCATGCTTGCAATTGTATTTTCTGATCCCTTTTGGCTCAAGGTCACTAAGAGACTTTTGTTAAGTGCTTTGAGTAGCTTCATGCCATACCTTGCTTTGCCATGTTAAGTTCCTGTAGCATATAGTTTTCATGCTCCAAAGTGTGCTACCTGGTGTTAAATTCCAGACTTGTGTTAATTTCACTAAGTCTGAAACTTGTTATCATTTGCACTTTTGCCATGCTTGTTTGAACCTGTTAATGGATGAATTGGCGGTAGCTCAGTGTTCATATTTTGTCAAGCATCATGAGTGGATCCCTGCCATGTATTTTGTTGTCATGATTGAGTGCTGTAGCATAATTATCTTGATGCATTTAGATGGCTACTTGCTGTTTATCGCACACCGGTGTCATATTTGTTTTGCTTGCCATTTCCAAACCGTGCATCCGATTACGGTGATCTTTATATCGATTTCAACCGAAATCACCTCACCTTTCCAGTGGCACTCTTGGATTTCCAAGTTGAGGCCAGGTTCAATCGTTCCTTGTCAAATCTTGCATATGCATCACATATCGCATCCCGCATAGCATACCAAGTTTGCATCATGTTGTTCGAGCATTGCACGTGGTTGATTGTGTTCCTTTTGCTTGTTTGTATTGTTTGGGTAGATCCGGGAGACGAGTTCACTAATGAGGATCCCGTTGAGTTTGCTTACAAGGACGAAGTCAACTCTGACAACTTTACAGGCAAGATGATCATACCCTCGAAATCACTTCTATCTTTGCTTGCTAGATGCTCGCTCTTTCACTATGCCTATGCTATGATGCCTACCACTTGCTTATCATGCCTCCCAAATTGCCATGTCAAACCTCTAACCCACCATGTCCTAGCAAACCGTTGATTGGCTATGTTACCACTTTGCTCAGCCCCTCTTATAGCGTTGCTAGTTGCAGGTGAAGATTGGAGATCGTTCCTTGTTGGAACATTGTTTATTGTTGGGATATCACCATATTTATCTTGTTATCTTAATGCATCTATATACTTGGTAAAGGGTGGAAGGCTCGGCCTTTTGCCTAGTGTTTTGTTCCACTCTTGCCGCCCTAGTTTCCGTCATATCGTTGTTATGTTCCCGGATTTTGCGTTCCTTGCACGGTTGGGTGATAATGGGAACCCCTTGACAGTTCGCCTTGAATAAAACTCCTCCAGCAATGCCCAACCTTGGTTTTACCATTTGCCACCTAGCCTCTTTTTCCCTTGGGTTTCCGGAGCCCAAGGGTCATCTTTATTTAAACCCCCCTGGGCCAGTGCTCCTCTGAGTGTTGGTCCGACCGAGTAGACCGCGGGGCCACCTCGGGGCAACTTGAGGGTTGGTTTTACTCGTAGGATGTCTCATCTGAGTGTGCCCTGAGAACGAGATATGTGCAGCTCCTATCGGGATTTGTCGGCACATTCGGGTGGTGTTGCTGGACTTGTTTTACCATTGTCGAGGATGTCTTGTAGAACCGGGATACCGAGTCTGATTGGAATGTCTCGGGAGAAGGAATATCCTTCGTTGACCGTGAGAGCTTGTGATGGGTTAAGTTGGGACTCCCCTGCAGGGATTTGAAATTTTGAAAGCCGTGCTCGCGGTTATGGGCAGATGGGAATTTGTTAATGTCCGGTTGTAGATAACATGAAACTTATCTTAACTAAAATGAATCAGCCGCGTGTGTAACCGTGATGGTGTCTTCTCGGCGGAGTCCAGGAAGTGAACACGGTGTTGGAGTAATGCTCGAGGTAGGTTGTTATAGGATCACTTCTTGATCATAGTTCTTTGTTCGTGCTTTGCCTTCTCTTCTCGCTCTCTTTTGCGAACAGGGATTGATGATTCCGTTCCAGATGATGCGCTTGAGCTCAAGTGGGAGTTCGACGAAGACTCTCGCCGCTATGTGTCTTTCCCAGATGATCAGTAGAGGTGCCCAGTTGGGGCGATCGGGACCATGTCGCACATTGGGGTTGATCTTTTATTTTGGTACCGTAGTCGGACCATGAGTGTATTGGATGATTGTAATGTTATTCATATATTTGTGTGACATGGCGAGTGTAAGACAACTATGTACCTTTTCCCCTATTATCTATTTACATGGGTTGTTGTGAAGATTACCTTACTTGCGACATTGCTTTCAATGCGGTTATGCCTCTAAGTCGTGCTTCGACACGTAGGAGACATAGCCGCATCGAGGGCGTTACAAGTTGGTAATCAGAGACTTCCCCGACCTTAGGAGCCCCCCTACTTGATCAAATAACTGACGCTGTTGAGTCTAGAAAAATGTTTTGAGTCATTTAGGATTATATATATCGGAGAGTTAGGACTTCTTTTTACTCCCCAATCCCTTCATCGCTCTAGTAAGGCATCCTGACGTAGAGTTTTGACTCTTCTCTTCTCAAATTTCACTAAAAAAAATTAGGATCACGCGGGTATCTTGGAATCGTTCCGATCGATTTGTGACGAGAACATTGTTCTTGGTGCCTCCTGTCATTTAGGGGTTGTGGCAGTGTCCCGGGGAGTTGAGCTCCGAGGTGTTGTCGTCACAATTTTATCGTTGCAGTTCTGGAATACCTGAGTTTAGATTCGCCGACATCGAAAATATCTTTTATGCAGTTGTTGGTGAGATAACCTCGACGCCACCCAGTACTGGGGCGGGAGTTCGGGAGTATTGCCATAACTCGTATAACGGATGCTTTTCGAAGGTTGAGGTAGACAATTTCCGTAGTTTTTCTCGGTTATGTGTTGAAGGATGGATACAGCTGGATGTAGGATTTGCTAGATTTGGGTGAGATATTATGCTTCCCTTGTATCCCCAACACCTGATTGCATAACCAGAAAGGTTCGGGAGTTTCATGGGTGGGAATTCTTGTAGATCTAGTTCTTCTTCCACGGATATTTGGTTTGAGATTGGGTGATCCTTACCGAGTATTCGTTCTTGTTCCGTACCTTGTTGGTTTTATTCTTCTACCTAAATTCTAAGTGGCTTCTCAATTTATGGATATGTGACCATTACTATTGGAATGCATTCGTTCATTTTGTTCGGATGTGAAGACTATATGTTGCAATTTCAACCCGTTTGTTTTAGCTTCAATATTTGTCTGTCAATGTGCTAATGGATGTCAACCTCTTCAGGATGGCTCCTCCAACGCGCACGACTCCGAATCCTAATCCACCACCACCACCTCCACCTCCGGAGGCATGGCAAGCTATGATGGCCGCTACCAATGCAAACATGCAGCTGATCATACAACTTCTTCAAGAGCGCAACCAAGGGAACCAGAGCCAAGGAAACAATCAGAATCACTTTGCTACACTCAACTAGTTCCTTGCTAACCAGCCAAAGACCTTCAGCAATTGTGTTGAGGCAACAGACGCTGATGATTGGCTCGTGGACTTATGCAAGCATTTCAAGTGCAGTAACGTCAGACCTGAGGACTTTGTCAAGTTCGCTTCCTTCCAACTCAAAGACCAAGCTGCGGAATGGTTTCAGCAGTACAAAGATTCTAGAGGAGGCCGTGTGATTACCTGGGATGAATTCCATCAAGACTTCAAAGCTCGTCATATTCCTCAGAGCATGGTTGAAAGCAAGAGTGAGGAATTCTGCAACCTGAAGCTAGGCTCTATGTCTGTCTATGAGTACAACAAGATGTTTCAGAAGCTCGCCCGTTTTGCTAAGCAGGACATCCCTGACGAGAAGAGCAAGATATACCAGTTCAGGGGTGGTCTGAGAGAAGAAATCTAGCTAGCTCTCGTTCTCTTTGAGCCCAAGAGGTACGATGAGTTTTACAACATGGCAATGAAGCAAGAGACTGCTCAACTGAAGTGCGATGCTTCCAAGAAGCGAGTCATAGATGCTACTCCTTCTTCCTCAACTCAAGTGGCTAAGCAGCAGAAGTATTGGCTTCCTCCTCCTCCATTCTGTCAGCCTTATCAGCAGAAGAGCAAAGGTGGCAGTGGATCTTCCCACCCACCCAACCCTGGCTTTCAGAACAAGACTTCGTCTCAAGCTCCAAGATCGAGTGCTCCGTATCACCGTCCGCTTTCATAGGTCACGTGCAACAAGTGCCAACAGAAGGGTCACTATGCCAACAAATGCTTCAATCAGAGGCGTCTCCCTCCTCCTCCTCCTGTGAGATCAGCAAGTATAGCTGTGGTCAAGCATAACCCCAAGCACGCCTAGGTCAACTTGATGAATGCAGCTCAGGCAGAGGACTCGTCAGATGTCATCATGGGTAACCTTCCTGTTAACGATGTTCCTGCAAAAGTTCTTTTTGACACTGGTGCATCGCATTCTTTCTTGTCATTCCCATTTGCATCGAAGCACAATGTTGATACTGAGGTTATGCCCAAAGTCATGCAAGTTGTTTCTCCCGACAAGCTTTTGACTTCTAGTTTGGTTGCTCCCGATGTCTCTATCACGTTGGGCGACTACAAGTTTCTGTCCTCTCCAGTGGTCCTTGGAAACTCGGATATTGATCTTATTCTCGGGGGATTGGCTTTCTAAGCACAAGGCTCATCTTGATTGTGCTGCCAGGCAGATTCAGTTGACTCATTCGTCTGAGGATGTAATTGTCTTTGCCGCTCGGGATGATACCATCCGTCTGTTTTCTCTCAATGAGAAGGGTGAACTGGATGCCATCTCTCAAATTCCAGTCGGTTGCGAATATCAAGACGTTTTTCCAGAAGAACTTCCAGGAATGCCTCCGCACCGGCCAGTTGAATTCGTCATCGATCTTGAGCCGGGCACGGAACCTGTTTACAAACGTCCTTACAAGCTTGGACCTGAAGAGTTGAAGGAGCTGAAGAAGCAACTCGATATTCAAGAGCGAATGGGTCTCATCCGACCTAGTTCTTCTCCGTGGGGTTGTGGAGTTCTTTTTGTGAAGAACAAGGATGGAACGGACCGACTTTGTGTTGACTACCGTCCATTGAACAAGAAGACTATCAAGAACAAGTACCCACTTCCCAACATCAACGAGCTGTTTGAACAACTCAAAGGTGCTCAAGTATTCTCCAAGCTTGATCTCCGTATGGGCTATCACCAGATTCGAATTCGTGAGCAAGATATTCCCAAGACGGCTTTCAGTACAAGCTATGGTTCATATGAATACACTGTCATGTCGTTTGGCCTCGTCAACGCTCCGCCGACTTTCTCTCGCATGATGAACTTCATCTTCAACCCTTACACAAATGACTTCGTCTTGGTCTACCTTGATGACATTCTGGTCTTTTCGAAGAACAATGAAGATCATGCCAAGCACTTGCGTTTGGTGCTCAATAAGCTCAGAGAACATCAGTTCTACGCCAAGTTTTCAAAGTGCGAGTTTTGGCTCGATGAGGTTCCCTATCTTGGGCATATCATCTCTGCCAAGGGCATAGCGGTGAATCCTGAGAAGGTGTCTGCAATTGTGAATTGGGAACCACCTCAGAACGTGAAGCAACTCCGCAGCTTCCTTGGTCTCGCAAGCTACCGTCAAAGGTTCGTTGAGAACTTTTCAAAGATCGCGAAGCCTCTCTCAAACCTTCTCCAGAAGCACGTCAAGTACGTTTGGTCTCCTGAATGTGACATCGCTTTCAACACCCTGAAAGAGAAATTAGTCACTGCTCCAGTTCTGACTCCTCCTGATGAATCCAAACCGTTCGAGGTCTTCTGCGATGCCTCTCTTCAAGGTCTTGGTGCAGTGTTGATGCAAGAGAAAAAGTTGTGGCTTATACCTCTCGCCAGTTGAAGCCCAACGAGAAGAACTACCCCACTCATGACCTCGAGTTGGCGGCAGTTGTGCATGCTCTTTTGACTTGGAGACATCTCTTATTGGGAAGAAAAGTGGACATTTTCACTGACCACAAGAGTCTCAAGTACATCTTCACTCAGCCTAATCTCAACCTCAGGCAGACTCGTTGGGTCGAAATGATTCAAGAGTATAATCCGAGCATCGAATATACTCCAGGCAAGGCCAATGTAATTGCTGACGCTTTGAGCAGGAAGGCTTACTGCAACAGTATGATTCTCAAGCCTTACCAACCCGAGCTTTGTGAAGCTTTCCGCAAACTCAATTTGCAAGTTGTTCCTCAAGGTTTCCTCGCCAACCTTCAAGTCTCTCCTACTTTGGAAGATCAGATTTGCGAGGCTCAACTTCTTGATGCTATGGTGAAGAAGGTGAAGATTGGGATTGCCAAGAGTCAACCCAAGTACAAATGCTATCGCCTTGATGACAAGGATACTCTCTTCTTCGAGGATCGTATTGTTGTGCCTAAAGGTGACCTCCGTAAAGTCATTATGAATGAGGCTCACAATTCACTCCTCTCCATCCACCCTGGGTGTACGAAGATGTACCAGGACCTCAAGCAGGCTTATTGGTGGACTCAAATGAAGCGTGAGATTGCTTAGTTCATGAATGAATGTGATGTCTGCAGAAGAGTGAAGGCAGAACACCAACGACCAGCTGGTCTCCTCCAACCTCTTGCCATTCCAGAATGGAAGTTTGACCACATTGAGATGGACTTCGTGACGGGATTTCCAAAGTCCAAGCGTGGCAATGATGCTATATTTGTTGTCATCGACAAACTCACTAAAGTGGCTCACTTTCTGCCTATCAAAGAGTCTATCACTGCAGCTCAATTGGCGGAGCTTTATACCTCTCGGATTGTCTCTCTGCATGGCATTCCACAGTTGATATCTTCAGACCGTGGCAGCATCTTTACCTCCAAGTTTTGGGATTCTTTTCAGAAGGCCATGGGCACCAACATCCGCTTCAGCACAACTTTTCATCCTCAAACTAGCGGTCAAGTCGAGCGTGTCAATCAGATTCTCAAAGATATGCTCAGGGCTTGCGTTATCTCCTTCGGTATGAAGTGGGAAGATTGTCTTCCATATGCCGAGTTCTCCTACAACAACAGCTTTCAAGCAAGTTCGGGCAAGGCCCCATTTGAAATTCTCTATGGCAGGAAGTGTCGTACTCCTCTTAACTGGTCAGAGACTGGTGAACGTCAACTTCTTGGAAATGACTTGATCACAGAGGCAGAGTAAATGTGCAAAGTCATTTGTAATAACCTCAAAGCAGCGCAATCGCGCCAGAAGAGCTACTATGATAGTAAGCATCGTGACTTGGCTTTCGAGATCGGAGACCATGTTTACCTCCGCGTCTCTCCAATGAAAGGTACTCGTCGCTTCGGTATCAAAGGGAATCTTGCCCCTAGATACGTGGGTCCTTTCAAGATCGTCAGCAAGAGAGGCGATCTCGCCTATCAACTCGAGCTTCCTTCAAACTTTGCAAATGTGCACGACGTGTTCCATGTCTCTCAGCTCTGCAAGTGCTTCAAGATCCCTGACCGCACCGTCAACTTCAAAGACATTGATCTCTAAGAAGACCTCTCTTATCATGAGCACCCAGTTGCTATTCTTGAAGAGACTGAACGCAAGACTCACAATAAGTCAATCAAATTCCTCAAAATCAAGTGGTCACACCATTCCGACTGTGAAGCCACCTGGGAACGCGAGGATCACCTCCGTTCTGAGTGCCCGGCATTTTTCCAGTCCTAGATCTCGGGAAGAGATCCTTTCATAGTGGTGGAGTGTTGTAACATCCCGGATGTAATTTACCTTATATGTATCCCAACTCTTGCCGTTTCCGGCGCTAAGTTATTTTATTTCCTCGGGTTCGGGATTTTGTCTCCGTGTGTTGTTGCCTTTGTCATGCATCTCATTTCATGTCATCATGTGCATTGCATTTGCATACGTGTTTGTCTCATGCATCCGAGCATTTTCCCTGTTGTCCGTTTTGCATTCCGGCGCTCCTATCACCTCCGGTGGTCCTTTCTACCTCTTTTCGTGTGTGGGGGTTAATGTCAGGACCCCGACTCGATGTCACATCGATCTAGCCGATAACACCTCATATCACTTTGCGGCCTCACGCACGGTATCCCCACGGGTGTCGCCTTACCTTTGCCCGGGACCGTTTGCGCCTTTTGGCTCACGTATATGATAGTGTCGCTAGCATCCATATGATAAAGAGCCCGGGCTGACATGACTAGTCGTAAACCCAAAGTGGCACAGACTTACAGGGACAGGCATCCATGACCCAGCTTCGAACGTGTCGGTCATCAGCAAGTGGGTCCGGGCTGTAGCACTGGGCTAGCAGGACTCCGGTAAACCGGGCTGTAGCGGGCTAACAGGACTCCGGTACTCAAAGCGTGACATTTCCCAGGAGGGACAGACACAGGAACGAAGAAGGACACATGCCGGCCAGCCTAAATGTTCCAGAGCAGTAGCAAGCTACCATGGCTCAGCGGTAACACTAGGAGACATTTCCCGGTAAGAGAGGCTACTAAAGATAAACAACTAGATAGTCAGATCCCACACATACCAAGCATTTCAATCATACACACAATATGCTCGATATGTGCAAATACAACGAAGCATCACAACATGACTCTACGACACAAGTACTTTATTTAAGGCTCAGGGAGCCATACATAACATACACAAAGGTACGGGTCTCACGACCCAACATACAAGTCATACAGTCATACAAACCAGCAGCGGAAGTAGCTTGTCTGAGTACAGACAACTAGTAAAATAAAAGAGGCTTGGAAAGCCTAACTATACTACGTGGTCCTTCACAAGCTCAGGGTCACCACCTGGGTCTTTAGCCTACTCGTTGATGTCAACGTCTACAAAGAACCCATCAGAAGGGGTTGCAGCGTCTTCTGTAAAAATGTAAATTATAGCAACATGAGTACAAAGGTACTCAGCAAGACTTACATCAGATCCTACATACATGCATGTTATCAAGAAGGTTGGTGGAGTTATTGCAGCAAGCCAGCTTTGACTCTTGGCTAAACTATCCTACGATACTCCAACTTGAAATGGTTTTGCGCACACGAGTCCACTACTCACCACTTCAATACACTACCGAGGATCCACCTCCGTCTTCCTACGGAAGAGCCATCCTCGGCACTCACACTTATCTTGAGGCTTTTAACAGTTTCCATTTACTTGTCTATGAACTGTATAGGCAACCAAGTAGTCCTTTACCGCGGACGCGGCTATTCGAATAGATTATGATAACCCTGCAGGGGTGTACTTCTTCATACATGTTTCCACCACTTAGCGTCTGCACACGACATGTGCTCGGCAGACTTCAAGCGAAAGCCGACGTGGGTGTAGACCACGACCTACCTAAACACTTAAGCCTCTAGTCCAGGTTTATCGCCTATTCAGGTTCCATCCGCAGGGAGTCCGGCCGGGGTTTCCCATACGGCCCCGAATGATGTGAACAGGGTTCCCGAGATACCTAACGGGTATTCGGTACACCCGGCCACGTACCTACCGCATCACAGCCCACCCCTACGGTCAGCGCTGTCCACGGCCTCCAGTAGGCTACAAACACCAGAAACTACTTGCAACTCCTGGACAGAGAGCTAGGGTGAATAAGAAGTCGAGCGGGGTCATATTTCAGGGCCCAATGCATGGTAGTAGCTGTATCTTAAATCACGCATACAGATCTCAGTGCTTAAGGTCGGCTTCAATGAAACAACCCACCATGTACTCCTACATGGCCTCTCATCGATACCTTTACCAAATCGTGTTCACCACACTACTCTCATTATCGACATAATCATTTCACTCTAGCCCATCACACCGATGAACCAGACCTGACACGACTCTAAGCATAGCAGGCATAGCAAGGTAGGATCAACACATACATATGGCTCAATCAACTCCTACACATGCTAGTGGGTTTCATCTAGTTACTGTGGCAATGACAGGTCATGCAGAGGAAATGGGTTCAACTACCGTAACACACAGCAGTTTGAATCACGTTGTCTTAATGCAGTAAAAGAGAGCAGGAGCGAGAACATGGGATTGTATCGATATGATCAAATGGTTGGTTGCTTGCCTGATGGTTCGATGCACTGATACGGTTCTTCATTAGGGTAATCACGGTATTCCTCGGAGACAGAACCTGCCGCAGAGAGCACCGATACACAAACATTACCAAACAGTATGCAACAATATGATGCATGCATGAGACATGGCAAAATGAGTGTATTGGGCTAATGCAACTAAAACCAGAAGGGTTTGAACAAATTTGAATCAAGGATTCAAATTTCAAATTCAAATATGGCCTTTTAAAGTGCTTTTCCTTGTTCTGCTTAAAACATCAATTTAACTTGTTTGATCATGCATGAAAATAGTACAGATGGGTAGATTGGATTTTTCTGATCATTTTTCATATATAATTTGTCCAATTTGGAGTTACAGAATAAAAGTTATGAATTTTTGAAGTTTAAATAATATTCTGGAATTTCCTGATTTAAATTAAATCCAGAAATTATAGTTATTGCGCCAGCATGACGTCATCATGACGTCAGTGGTCAACTGCGGCTGGCTGAGGTCAAACCTGACGTGTGGGACCCACACTTCAGTGACAGGGGGTTAAACAGGGTTAAATTAATTCTAATTACTAATTAGTGGCGCTGGGGCCCACTGGTCAGTGTCAGGGGTTAACTAACAGTGGTTAGCGCTAATCCTAATTAGCTACAGGGCTGGGCCCACCTGTCAGGGACTCAGGGGGTCCTGCCGTGGTCAAGGTGGGTCAAACCCACCGGCGACGTGACGCCGGCGAGGTCCGAGACGGCGGCGCGTCGCAGGATCGCGCTACAAGGCACGGGCGAGGCCGTGCTTGGGCTCGTTGGAAAGCCCTTGCTCCCGCGCGTCGAACGGTGGCCGTGGCTGGGCCTGGGGTGGCCGGAGTCGACGGCGGCGAGCTCGGCTGCGGCCGCCGGAGTTCGGGTGCGGTCGGGATCGATGTTGCAGGGGGTTTGGGGAGGCGTTAGTGTGTGCTGCGTGATCCTAGTGAGGTGTGGAGCACGATAGTGTGCTCGGTTGGGTGCTACGGTGACCGTGGCCACGACGGCGACATCACCGGCGGCGTGGAGCTCTCGGCCAAAGTGGGGCTAGGGCCTAGAGGTCAGGAGAGACCAGGGGAGAAGGGGGAAACGATCCGGGGCTCACCGCGGAGCTGCAGAGGTGGTTAGCGGGCTCGGGGACGCGCTGGAGACGACGAATTCGACGGCGACGATGATCGGAGCCCGAAGAGGGGAACGGCGACGTGGCGGCGATGCAGGGCTTCCGGAGGCCCGTGGAGCAGTGGGGAGGAAGAGGAGGTTGTGGCGGAGCTCCTGAGCTAGTCGGGGGAGCGAGGGGTGGCCGGAGATGGCTGCTATGGCGAACGGCGGCGACGGTGGTGTTCGGCCGTGTGAGAGAGAGAGCGAGGGAGAGGAGGGGGGAGCCGGGGGAGAGTGAGAGAGAGCAGGGGG
>NC_041390.1:159021711-159069810 GCF_002162155.2 Triticum dicoccoides | reverse complement strand
GGGGAGGAAGAGGAGGTTGTGGCGGAGCTCCTGAGCTAGTCGGGGGAGCGAGGGGTGGCCGGAGATGGCTGCTATGGCGAACGGCGGCGACGGTGGTGTTCGGCCGTGTGAGAGAGAGAGCGAGGGAGAGGAGGGGGAGCCGGGGGAGAGTGAGAGAGAGCAGGGGGGAGAGGCGTGGCGTCGTCCGGGGCATCGAGCGAGGAGGGGAGGGCAGGCAAGCAGGGAGAGAGGTGGCGTGGCGCGGTGGCGCGCGCGCGCGCCGGCCACACTCCCCTCCCTCTGTCGGGACGAAGACGACAGAGGAGGGAGGCGGGCTGGGCTGCACAGGGAGGAGCCCAGGTAAGCTTCTCCCTTTTATTTTTTTCTGTTTTCTAATTTCTGACATTTGTTTTGATTTAAATAATATATTAAATCATTTATTTAATTTATGCCAATTTTTGCAGGGGCTAGATATATTATTCCAGAGCTCCTTTATAATTGGCATAATATTTGGACATATATTAATATATATAGAAATATATTTCCAAAGCAAATATTTATACATTAATTCCAAATGCCCAAAATAAATGTCCATGAGCCACTAAAAATATTGGTTTGATTTTTATCTCTGTCCAATATTTTCAGAGAGCAACATGAGCATTTTCTTGGACCCTTTTGGAGAAATTTTTATTTGGATCATTTTCAAAATGATTCTGAGGGTTTCACAGATCCCCATTTCAAGTTTCTGATGAAAGAGTAAACATGATGCAACACTCTAATGCATGACTAGCTAGGGTGTGACAACTCACCCCCACTCAAAAGAATCTCGTCCCGAGATTTGGGTTCCTCCGGAAAGAAGGCGGGGTACTCGAGTCGAAGACGATCCTCCCTTTCCCAAGTTGCTTCATCCTCAGAATGGTGCGACCATTGTACTTTGAGGAACTTGATGTTCTGGCGTCGAGTGGTACGCTCGGCTTGATCGAGGATACGAATGGGGTACTCTCGATATGTAAGATTATCCTGGAGATCAAGCGTTTCGTGGTCCACTTCACGGATAGGATCCGAGAAGCAACGCCTGATTTGGGAAACGTGGAAGACATCGTGGACTCTGGAGAGATGCGGAGGTAGTTCCAACTGGTAGGCAACTTCTCCTCGTTTGGCGAGAATGCGAAAAGGTCCAATGTAACGAGGAGCCAATTTGCCTTTGATACCGAAACGATGGGTTCCCTTCAGAGGGGTGACCCGAAGATAAGCCTTCTCGTCAACCTCGAAAGTCATAGCCTTATGTTTTCGGTCATATTGACTCTTTTGACGAGATTGGGCTGTTTTCAACTTTTCACGAACGATGCGAACTTGTTCTTCTGCTTCCTGAATCATATCCGGGCCAAAGAATTGTCTTTCCCCGGTCTCTGACCAGTTAAGGGGTGTTCGACACCGTCGTCCATAGAGAACTTCAAAAGGGGCTTTACCCAAGCTAGATTGATAGCTGTTGTTATAAGCGAATTCGGCAAATGGAAGGCACTTCTCTCAATCCATTCCAAATGAGATAACAGAGGCTCGAAGCATGTCTTCTAGAATCTGGTTGACGCGTTCCACTTGACCGCTCGACTGAGGGTGGAAGGCGGTGCTAAAGGAGAGACGGGTTCCCATAGCATTTTGGAAACTTTCCCAAAATCGAGAGGTGAAAAGACTTCCTCGATCCGAGTTAATTTCCAAAGGAACACCATGGAGAGACACTATTCGGGAGATGTATAAGTCTGCCAGCTGACTAGCGGTTATACTCTCACGAACAGGTAAGAAATGGGCTACTTTGGAAAGACGATCGACCACGACGAAGATAGCATTATTCCCTCTCTTAGTCCTGGGAAAACCGGTAATGAAATCCATACCAATTTTATCCCATTTCCATTCAAGAATAGCTAGGGGTTGAAGGGTGCCAGCAGGCCGTTGATGCTCTGCTTTTACACGACGACAGACGTCGCAATTAGCAATATACTGAGCAATTTCTCTCTTCATCCTAGTCCACCAGAACCTCTGGCGTAGGTCCTGATACATCTTAGTACCACCGGGATGAATAGTGAGAGGAGATTCATGAGCCTCCTTAAGGATCAACTGCCGTAGATGCTGGTTCTTGGGAACCACTAGACGGTTCTCAAAGTACACAACACCATGATCATTTGTGGAGAAACAACTAGCACCTCCGCTAGCAATGTTCTCCTTGATCTTAGCTATTCCCTTATCTCGCTTCTGGGCAGCAATGATTTGATCCGTAAGAGTAGGTTTCGCCACCAAGGTGGAAAGAAATCCTTGAGGAACAATGTGGAGGTTAAGCTTCCGAAATTCCTCATGGAGAAGCGGTTGACTTTGTTGTAACATCAGATTGTTACAATAAGATTTACGACTTAGCGCATCAACCATGACGTTGGCTTTCCCTGGGGTGTAGGTTATTCCTAAGTCAAAATCTGTGATCAACTCGACCCAACGTCTTTGCCTGAGATTCAAATCCGGTTGGGTGAAGATGTACTTCAGACTTTGGTGATCAGTGAATATTTCGCAACGATTACCGAGGAGGTAATGTCGCCAGGTCTTAAGTGCATAGACTACGGCTGCAAGCTCTAGATCAAGGGTAGGATAATTCTCCTCATGTGGGTGCAATTGCCGTGAAGCGTAGGCAATTACGTGTCGATCTTGCATGAGAATGCAACCTAGTCCTTGTCGCGAGGCGTCGCAGTAGATAACAAAGTCCTTAGAGAAGTCTGGCGGTACCAGTACAGGAGCAGAAGTCAGGCGTCTTTTCAGTTCCTGAAAGCTGTGCTCACATTGTGGAGTCCATTCGAACTTCTTATCTTTCTTGAGGAGTTCGGTTAGAGGTTTAGCAACCTTGGAGAAGTTCTCGACAAAGCGACGACAATAGCTCGCTAAGCCCAGAAAGCTCCGAACTTGCTTGACCGATTCAGGTGGAGTCCAATTAAGGACGGCTTGAACTCGCTCAGGGTTAACAGCAATACCTTTACCAGATATTACATGACCCAGATAGGTCACTTCTGGCAACCAGAATTCACATTTAGAAAATTTGGCATAAAGGCGATGCTCTCGAAGTTTCTGCAACACTAGCCTTAGATGTTCGGCATGTTCTTCCTCGTTCTTGGAGTAGATGAGTATATCATCGAGGTAAACCACGACGAATTTATCCAAATACTCCATGAAGATTGAGTTCATTAACCGAGAAAAGGTGGCTGGAGCGTTGGTTAATCCGAAGGACATGACGGTGTACTCGTATTGGCCATAACGAGTAACAAAGGCCGTTTTAGGAATGTCCCCGTTTCTGATTTTGATTTGATGGTAGCCCAACCTCAAATCCATTTTGGAGAAGACTGAGGATCCATCGAGCTGATCGTACAGGTCGTTGATCCTGGGAAGTGGATATTTGTTCTTGATTGTGACCAAATTGACAGGTCGGTAATCTACAACCATCCGGTCCGTACCATCCTTCTTCTTGACGAATAGGACGGGGCAAGCCCACGGAGAAGAGCTAGGTCGGATGAAACCCTTTTTCAAGGACTCATCGAGTTGTTTCTTAAGTTCGGCTAGTTCTAGGGGTGCCATCTTATAAGGTCTTCTAGCAATCGGAACGGTTCCTGGAATGAGGTCTATTACAAACTCAACATCCCTGTCAGGTGGAACACCTGGCAATTCCTCTGGAAAGACATCCGGGAAGTCACGGACTACCGGAACGTCCTCAAGGTCTGGCAAAGGGCTAGCGTTAAGAGAATATAATTGTCGCTTGGCTATTCGGGTCAAGACATTGACTATCTTTCCCGAAGGATGGGTGAGTTGGACAGTCCTAGAGAAGCAATCGATTTGGGCATGATGAGCCGGCATCCAGTCCATACCCAGAATGATATTAATATCTGAAGATTTAAGGGCTATCAAAGACGCGAGGAAAACAAGTCTGTCGACTTGGATTTCATTTCCATAACTTACCCTAGAGGTCTGCCATCTAGAACCAGGGGTAGAAATTTCCATAGTGGATGGCATGTTACAGAATGCAACGTTATGCAAACGAGCATAACTTTCGGATATAAAAGAATGAGAGGCTCCTGTATCGAAAAGAACAGATGCCGGGTGGCAATTAACAAGAAGCGTACCGAGAACGACGTTGGGATCCTCTTGAGCTTCTTCGGCAGAGATACAGTTGACATGGCCACGTGAAGCGGTGACCGGCTTGGCGTGGAATATTTTTCCTGTCGGCTTGCCACGGCCAACAGCTTTAGCAGATTGATTTGGGTTGGTCTGGGGACACTCACGCATATAGTGACCAGATTCCCCACACTTGAAACAAGTCACGGAACTGGTACGTGGAGGAGCATTGTTAGTTGGACCCCCATAGGGCTTGGCTGGAGCAGACTGTTGAACGGGGCGAGGCGCCTGGAAGGATGGCCTCGGTGTAAACCTGGGTGGCAGGGCGGTGTTGGGTACCCACACGCGGCGCTTCTGAGGACCAGCACCGGATGAGGAACCCATGTCACGGCCGTGCTTGCGTGTTGCGTCATAGTCAGTCTGACCAGTTTCGGCACTGATGGCTTTGTTGACAAGTTTCTGAAAAGTTGTGCACTCATGCAGACGGAGGTCACGGCGAAGCTCAGGACTAAGGCCCTTACGGAACCTTGCTTGCTTCTTGGCATCGGTAGACACTTCCTCGGTTGCATATCGTGCGAGATTACCAAACTCCCTGCTGTAAGCATCCACAGAAAGTCGGCCTTGGGTGAAACTGCAAAATTCTTCACGTTTACGGTCCATGAGACCCTCCGGAATGTGATGTTCACGGAAAGCCTCGCTGAATTCAGCCCAAGTAGTGACATGGCTCGCTGGGCGCATAGCTCCATAATTCTCCCACCATAGACTGGCGGGGCCTTCAAGATGATATGCAGCAAAGGTGACCTTGTCAGCCTCCGCTACCAGCGCGGAACGCAGTTTATGAGAGATACTGCGAAGCTAGTCATCAGCGTCGAGGGGCTCGACAGAGTGGTGGAACGTGGGTGGATGTAATTTGATGAAATCACTGAGTGACACCACGTTAGTCCTCTGATGGTGTGCTGTGTTCTGTTCAATACGCTCCAACAAACGGTTGGTCTCCCGCTTGTTTCTCTCAGCTTCCATCATAACCTCGGCTAGTGAAGGAGGATGAGGCAGATTTACATCCCTGGCTTCACTGCCTTCGGCCTGCTCTTGAGAAGCAGGGTTAGCGCGCGTGTTGACCATCCTAGGTAAACAAGACAATGATTTAGTCAGTATGATAAAATTCCGACATAGGGTAAAATGTAAGGAATAACTCGAAATGCAAGATGATCATCCGTATGACATGGTAGATACAGAAACTGCTTCTTTATTCCATCGTCATACACACCATACAGGGTTTAGTACAAGACCAAACAAGTACTATTACGGTGAAAAGAGGATTACATCTCATCGGAGGCATTCCAAGCTCCTATACATTATTTTCTACACCTCCGGAAGGAGTACAAACTAGGTCATATCCCACGAGTCACGCGGGACGATAGACGACACAGCTAGTGCGAACTAGTGATACTACCACTAACTCAGACCGATCCGTAGTAGTCCTCGTAGAAGTCACCTCCATAGCCTGGGAGCTCAACATGATCATCCGGAAACAGACGATCTCACGGAGCTTGTGGACCATAGGGGCTAGGATGAGGCCTTGGACCAACAAACGGTGGCCTGCGGGGCCCGCGAGGTGGGGTGATGCCTCCTACATCACGCCAAACCATCACGTCTGGCAGAGCAGATCTCACAGGATAGAGATCGCGCATATCTGAGAATCCAGCTTGCACCGCCGGTGCGAACCGAGTCAAAGTGGCCCAGTGGTCAGCACGGGTATTGAAGAGCTCTAACCTTAAGGCCCGATTTTCACGG
The DNA here is from genome assembly GCF_002162155.2 of Triticum dicoccoides. NCBI lineage: Eukaryota > Viridiplantae > Streptophyta > Magnoliopsida > Poales > Poaceae > Triticum > Triticum dicoccoides. The sequence goes on along the minus strand of NC_041390.1, from coordinate 159,063,897 downwards.
TCCTTATCCTCGAGCATCTCAGCAGTGGTGCGAGTCCGTGAATCCTCCTAAGTGGGGTCAGCATAAATAGCCTGGAGATACCCTTGTGCTCCCGGAAGTGATCCTGGCATATACCGGAAATCAGAGTCCCGAAATATACCAGATCTGACTCGCATAATGGTCATCATAGAGTAGGCGGCGTCCTGCACAGCCATCTCAATGGTAACCCCGAGTCCATAAGAGCAGTGAAGAGGCTCGGTGGATCCAGGATAAGATGGAAATATCCTGACAATGCAGAGATACTGACTTTGATTAAAATCTCGGAATTGCTCTTCGACCGTGTACTCGGGATACCAGCGGTATCCAGCCTCAGTCATTACCCTGACCAACTTGGCAGTATGGCCGGGTACATCTAGGCATCGGGTCAGGCGAACCACTTGATTGAGGTCGCGAGTGGCCATCTGAAAGCACAATCATAATGCAAAGGCATTAGAATTTCTAGCGAAATTTCGGCAGCATAACAGCTGTAAATGCTCAAGAAGGATTTTGAGACATTTGACAAAGGATTTCATACACACTCAACATCATCATATCAAAGTTCTGAATCCATTCTAACAACATAATGTGGTAGTAGAACTGAACTAGGCTTGTATCCATCAATCTTATAAGGTACTACTGATTAGTAACACGTGATCCTGATAGAGAGAATAGATCCTAATTCCTTAACCCCCGGTAGAAGAATGGACTGACTCAGATCAGAATGTCATAAGATAAAGGAATAAAAAGAGCCTTACGTTCCATCCCACAAACAATTCCCCTACATATAACTAAAGAATTTCTAGACTCAACATCGACCAGTTTGGCTTGGAGAACCTACAGGCAGTCCGGCTCTGATGCCAACGCTGTCAGGACCCCGACTCGATGTCACATCGATCTAGCCGATAACACCTCATATCACTTTGCGGCCTCACCCACGGTATCCCCACGGGTGTCGCCTTACCTTTGCCCGGGACCGTTTGCGCCTTTTGGCTCACGTATATGATAGTGTCGCTAGCATCCATATGATAAAGAGCCCGGGCTGACATGACTAGTCGTAAACCCAAAGTGGCACAGACTTACAGGGACAGGCATCCATGACCCAGCTTCGAACGTGTCGGTCATCAGCAAGTGGGTCCGGGCTGTAGCACTGGGCTAGCAGGACTCCGGTAAACCGGGCTGTAGCGGGCTAACAGGACTCCGGTACTCAAAGCGTGACATTTCCCAGGAGGGACAGACACAGGAACGAAGAAGGACACATGCCGGCCAGCCTAAATGTTCCAGAGCAGTAGCAAGCTACCATGGCTCAGCGGTAACACTAGGAGACATTTCCCGGTAAGAGAGGCTACTAAAGATAAACAACTAGATAGTCAGATCCCACACATACCAAGCATTTCAATCATACACACAATATGCTCGATATGTGCAAATACAACGAAGCATCACAACATGACTCTACGACACAAGTACTTTATTTAAGGCTCAGGGAGCCATACATAACATACACAAAGGTACGGGTCTCACGACCCAACATACAAGTCATACAGTCATACAAACCAGCAGCGGAAGTAGCTTGTCTGAGTACAGACAACTAGTAAAATAAAAGAGGCTTGGAAAGCCTAACTATACTACGTGGTCCTTCACAAGCTCAGGGTCACCACCTGGGTCTTTAGCCTACTCGTTGATGTCAACGTCTACAAAGAACCCATCAGAAGGGGTTGCAGCGTCTTCTGTAAAAATGTAAATTATAGCAACATGAGTACAAAGGTACTCAGCAAGACTTACATCAGATCCTACATACATGCATGTTATCAAGAAGGTTGGTGGAGTTATTGCAGCAAGCCAGCTTTGACTCTTGGCTAAACTATCCTACGATACTCCAACTTGAAATGGTTTTGCGCACACGAGTCCACTACTCACCACTTCAATACACTACCGAGGATCCACCTCCGTCTTCCTACGGAAGAGCCATCCTCGGCACTCACACTTATCTTGAGGCTTTTAACAGTTTCCATTTACTTGTCTATGAACTGTATAGGCAACCAAGTAGTCCTTTACCGCGGACGCGGCTATTCGAATAGATTATGATAACCCTGCAGGGGTGTACTTCTTCATACATGTTTCCACCACTTAGCGTCTGCACACGACATGTGCTCGGCAGACTTCAAGCGAAAGCCGACGTGGGTGTAGACCACGACCTACCTAAACACTTAAGCCTCTAGTCCAGATTTATCGCCTATTCAGGTTCCATCCGCAGGGAGTCCGGCCGGGGTTTCCCATACGGCCCCGAACGATGTGAACAGGGTTCCCGAGATACCTAACGGGTATTCGGTACACCCGGCCACGTACCTACCGCATCACAGCCCACCCCTACGGTCAGCGCTGTCCACGGCCTCCAGTAGGCTACAAACACCAGAAACTACTTGCAACTCCTGGACAGAGAGCTAGGGTGAATAAGAAGTCGAGCGGGGTCATATTTCAGGGCCCAATGCATGGTAGTAGCTGTATCTTAAATCACGCATACAGATCTCAGTGCTTAAGGTCGGCTTCAATGAAACAACCCACCATGTACTCCTACATGGCCTCTCATCGATACCTTTACCAAATCGTGTTCACCACACCACTCTCATTACCGACATAGTCATTTCACTCTAGCCCATCACCCAGATGAACCAGACCTGACACGAATCTAAGCATAGCAGGCATAGCAAGGTAGGAACAACACATACATATGGCTCAGACAACTCCTACACATGCTAGTGGGTTTCATCTAGTTACTGTGGCAATGACAGGTCATGCAGAGGAAATGGGTTCAACTACCGTAGCACACAGCAGTTTGAAACGCGTTGTCTTAATGCAGTAAAAGAGAGCAGGAGCGAGAACATGGGATTGTATCGATATGATCAAATGGTTGGTTGCTTTCCTGATGGTTCGATGCACTGATACGGTTCTTCGTTAGGGTAATCACGGTATTCCTCGGAGACAGAACCTGCCGCAGAGAGCACCGATACACAAACATTACCAAACAGTATGCAACAATATGATGCATGCATGAGACATGGCAAAATGAGTGTATTGGGCTAATGCAACTAAAACCAGAAGGGTTTGAACAAATTTGAATCAAGGATTCAAATTTCAAATTCAATTATGGCCTTTTAAAGTGCTTTTCCTTGTTCTGCTTAAAACATCAATTTAACTTGTTTGATCATGCATGAAAATAGTACAGATGGATAGATTGGATTTTTCTGATCATTTTTCATATATAATTTGTCCAATTTGGAGTTACAGAATAAAAGTTATGAATTTTTGAAGTTTAAATTATATTCTGGAATTTCCTGATTTAAATTAAATCCAGAAAATCAATTACTGTGTCAGCCTGACGTCAGTGTGACGTCAGCAGGTCAACGGAACAGGTCTGGGTCAAACCTGACAGTGGGTCCCGCATGTCAGGGTGATTATTTTAATTAAAACTTAATTAAAACTAATCTTGTTTAATTAACAAGGCTGGGCCCCACCTGTCATTGACTCAGGGGAGTCAACCAGGGCCCACCCGTGGTCAAACCCGGGTCGGCTGCACCGGCGTTTAGCCGCCGGCGAGCCCGACGCGGCGGCGGGAGTGGTTTTGGCCATTTCGGCCACCAAATGGGCCGCGGAGACCACCGGAGGGGAGCTGAGGACAAACCGCAGCTCTTGGCGGAGTCCGTTGAGGTCGGGGTGGCCGGAGTTGGCCGGAAGCACGTCGGCGACGAGGTCCGCGGCGGTGCGGGCGTGTGATCCTCGTGCGGTGGCTACACGGCTCAGGAATGAGAGAGAGAGGGTCGGAGGAGTAGCTAGGCTCACAGCGCTCCCGTAGAGGCCACCGGTGAGGTCGGGGACGAGCTGAGGCGGCGACGGCGTTGAAGGGGATCTCCGGCGACGGTGAGCTCGGGCGAGGTCGGTGCGGTGGTCTCGGGCCGCACGAGCACACGGGGCTCGGCTGCTCGATGAAGTAGACAGCGGCGGAGCTCCTGGACACGGTGGCACGGCGTGGGGTGGACGGAGGGCGTGGCTACGGCGTGGGGGTGGCGGCGATGGCGTCGGCCATGGCTGGGGCGTGCGAGGGGGAGGAGCTGGAGAGGAGAGGGGGTGTCTGGGGGGTTCGGGGGAGAGAGGGAGGCCGATCCACGGCGTTAGCCGGGCGAGGGAGGCGGCGAGGCGGCGAGCAGCTGCGTGGCGAGCTGCGGTGCCGCCGCCGAGCACCTTGGCTGCCTGCCTGGGGAGCCAAGCAGCTCGCTGGAGCGGTGGCCGGGCTGGGCCGGCCAGGTGGGCTGGCTGGTGGGCCTGCGGTGGCGCCAGGTAAGTTTCCCCTTTTTTTCTGTTTTTGTTTCTTTTTTTAATATATCTGCAACTTTGTTGAATTTAATAAAATACCTAGGCAACTTCAAAAATCACCAAATTACTCCTGGTCCATAGTTGGATTATTTCCAACATGAAACATTTTAGTTTGGAGGTATTTGAGCATTTAAATATTTTATATAATTTTAAATGCCCAAATTCAAATATTTATGATTTAATTCAAAAACCCTAAGATGGCCTAGGAAAATGTGCACCACTTTTGGCAGGGGTTCTGAACCAAGACAAAAATGATGGGCATTTTAGAAGGGCATTTCAGGTTCATTGAAAAAGTTTTTAGTAAACCCTAGTTGGTTTCAGAGGGGACTGGGGGTTCTGTCATCCCCATTTCAAGTTTCTGATGAAAAAGTAAACATGATGCAACACTCTAATGCATGGCTAACTAGGATGTGACAGTTAAACATTTCCGGATTGGACTGGGACTTGCCAAGCAGCCTTGGTTTACTACCGGTAGACCGCCTGTCAAGTTTCGTACCATTTGGACTTCGTTTGATACTCCAACAGTTAACCGAGGGACCGAGAAGGCCTCGTGTGTGTTGCAGCCCAACACCCTTCCATTTTGGCCCATAACCCACCAAAAACCCTTCCATCATCTAGAGCGTTCGATCACCATCGCGTGGCCGCAAACCGCACCTCATTTCGAGCTTCCTAGCTCCCTCTACCTAAAAAACTAGACCTCCCCCGAAAATTTCGGATCTTTCCTTACCCTAACCCTAATTTTTCGCTCCTCCGCACACCGACGTGTCCGGCCCGAGCCGGAAAACGTCCGCCACCGCCGCCAGCCTCTCACCGGCCGCCACGTGGCGCAGTCGCCCCACTTCACCGCCGCGGGCCCGAGAGCCCATCTCCGGCCCTCCCCGCCGCCGATCCGGGCCGAGGCGCCCGACGCTCGCGCCGCCCCTCTCCTCCATCTCTGGCCGCCCGAGCCGCCCAGCACCACCACATCACCATCACCGACGACCGCGCCGCTCCGGTTGCCGCTTCGCCTCACCTCGCCAAGCGCGCCCGCGCCGCCCCGAGGCTTCGGTCGCCACGCCAGGGAGCCGCCGCCTCCATCTTCGTCCTCTCCCTCGCCGTCCGACGAGCTCCGCCGGCGATCTCCGTCATCTCCGGCCACCACGGCCATCAGCTCCGGCCATTGTTCCGGCGACCCCGATCCGCTACAGTGAACGCGATCCAGATCCGATCTGGAACCCTAGCCCCCCTCGGTTGACTTTCCCCCCTCTTTCCTTATTTTTTTGCAATATTCATCATGTCGTATCTCCACATCCGTAGCTCCGATTTGCGTGTGTAGCATATCAAAATGTTCGTCTCAGAGAATACATCATTTCATCTCATTACATCATTTTCATTTGAGCTCATCTTGATGCCCGAAATGCTGTTGGAAGACGGCTATGTGATAAAATTGTCAGATCTGTTTCATCAAATAGCTATTTGTCATTTTTGCCATGATTAATGTATGCATGATATGCTCCTGAGCTCTACATGTATTTTGTTATATGCCATGCCATCTTTACAGAGGTGCTTACCATGTATTTTTGTGATATGTGTGGTTACTAGCACAAGCTTGCAAAGTAGTGCATTCGTTAATGCTGTTTTCAGGGACTTAGAATTTCTCTAAGTCCTTGTCCTGATTTTGTCATTATGCCATATGTTCATGTTGTTTCCTAGTGATCCGTGCGTCTTTTGAGGATGATCAGTAAGGATGTTTTATTAACATTGTGGTGCTCTATCCATCCATGTCTTTGTTTGCATTTATGGAGCACCCTAGCTTGAGTCAATCGAGCTCTACTTTTGCTATTTCGTGAATTCTGACAGATTGTTGACTTGTTAGCGATTTTGCCGAGGATGTTGTTATTGATCCGTGCATGCTATGTTGTTGTTCTTGCCATATAGCTTCTATGCTATGTATTCTTCATGGGTGTATGCTTAGTTTGTCATGCCATGCTCTGTAGTGAGTGCATTGAGCTCGTGAACATGCCTACTCGTTAACAGATTTGCATGCTCCAGTTTTTCACTAAGTCTGTAATCTGATTATGTTTTTGCCATGTCCGCATGCTTGCAATTGTATTTTATGATCCCTTTTGGCTCAAGGTCACTAAGGGACTTTTGTTAAGTGCTTTGAGTAGCTTTATTCCATGCCTTGCTTTACCATGTTAAGTTCCTGTAGCATATAGTTTTCATGCTCCAAAGTGTGCTACCTGATGTTAAATTCCAGACTTGTGTTAATTTCAGTAAGTCTGAAACCTGTTATCATTTGCACTTTTGCCATGCTTGTTTGAACCTGTTAATGGATGAATTGGCCGTAGCTCAGTGTTCATCTTTTGTCAAGCATCATGAGTGGATCCGTGCCATGTCTTTTTTTGTCATGATTGAGTGTTGTAGCATAATTATATTGATGCATTTAGATGGCTACTTGTTGTTTATCGCAGACCGGTTTCAGATTTGTTTTGCTTGCCATTTCCAAACCGTGCATCCGATTCCGGTGATCTTTATATCGATTTCAACTGAAATCACCTCACCTTTCCAGTTGCACTCTTGGATTTCCAAATTGAGTCCAGGTTCAATCATTCCTTATCAAATCTTGCATATGCATCACATATCGCATCCCGCATAGCATACCAAGTTTGCATCATGTTGTTCGAGCATTGGACGTGGTTGATTGTGTTCCTTTTGCTTGTTTGTCTTGTTTGGGTAGAGCGGGGAGACGAGTTCGCTAACAAGGAGCCCGTTGAGTTTTCTTACAAGGATCAAGTCAACTCTGACAACTTTGCAGGCAAGATGATCATACCCTCGAAATCACTTCTATCTTTGCTTGCTAGATGCTCGCTCTTTCGCTATGCCTATGCTACGATGCCTACCACTTGCTTATCATGCCTCTCAAATTGCCATGTCCAACCTCTAACCCACCATGTCCTAGCAAACCGTTGATTGGCTATGTTACCGCTTTGCTCAGCCCCTCTTATAGCGTTGCTAGTTGCAGGTGAAGATTGGAGATCGTTCCTTGTTGGAACATTGTTTATTGTTGGGATATCACCATATTTATCTTGTTATCTTAATGCATCTATATACTTGGTAAAGGGTGGAAGGCTCGGCCTTTTGCCTAGTGTTTTGTTCCACTTTTGCCACCCTAGTTTCCGTCATATCAGTGTTATGTTCCCGGATTTTGCGTTCCTTACGCGGTTGGGTGATAATGGGGACCCCTTGACAGTTCGCCTTGACTAAAACTCCTCCAGCAATGCCCAACCTTGGTTTTACCATTTGCCACCTAGCCTCTTTTTCCCTTGGGTTTCCGGAGCCCAAGGGTCATCTTTATTTAAACCCCCCTGGGCCAGTGCTCCTCTGAGTGTTGGTCCGACCGAGTAGACTGCGGGGCCACCTCGGGGCAACTTGAGGGTTGGTTTTACTCGTAGGATGTCTCATCTGAGTGTGCCCTGAGAATGAGATATGTGCAGCTCCTATCGGGATTTGTCGGCACATTCGGGCGGTGTTGCTGGACTTGTTTTACCATTGTCGAGGATGTCTTGTAGAACTGGGATACCTTGTCTGATCGGAATGTCTCGGGAGAAGGAATATCCTTCGTTGACCGTGAGAGCTTGTGATGGATTAAGTTGGGACTCCCCTGTAGGGATTTGAACTTTTGAAAGTCGTGCCCGCGGTTATGGGCAGATGGGAATTTGTTAATGTCCGGTTGTAGATAACATGAAACTTATCTTAATTAAAATGAATCAACCGTGTGTGTAACCGTGATGGTCTCTTCTCGGCGGAGTCCGGGAAGTGAACACGGTGTTGGAGTAATGCTTGACGTAGGTTGTTATAGGATCACTTCTTGATCATAGTTCTTCGTTCGTGCTTTGCCTTCTCTTCTCACTCTCTTTTGCGAACAGGTTAGCCACCATATATGCTAGTCGCTTGCTGCAGCTCCACATATTACCTTGCCTTCCCTTTAAGCTTAAATAGTCTTGATTGCGAGGGTGCGAGATTGTTGAGTCCCCGTGACTCACAATTTACTTCAACAAACCAGATGCAGGGACCGATGATTCCGTTCCAAATGATGCGCTTGAGCTCAAGTGGGAGTTCGACGAAGACTCTCGCCATTACTATGTGTCTTTCCCAGATGATCAGTAGAGGTGCCCAGTTGGGGCGATCGGGACCATGTCGCACGTTGGGGTTGATCTTTTATTTTGGTACCATAGTCGGACCATGAGTGTATTGGATGATTGTAATGTTATTCATATATTTGTGTGACGTGGCGAGTGTAAGCCAACTATGTACCTTTTCCCCTATTATCTATTTACATGGGTTGTTGTGAAGATTACCTTACTTGCGACATTGCTTTCAATGCGGTTATGCCTCTAAGTCGTGCTTCGACACGTAGGAGATACAGCCGCATCGAGGGCATTACACCCACGAAGGACTTGCCTCACTAGCGCTAGATCTTCACGAAGTAGGCGATCTCCTTGCCCTTACAAACTCCTTGGTTCAACTCCACAATCTTGTCGGAGGCTCCCAAGTGACACCTAGCCAATCTAGGAGACACCACTCTCCAAGAAGTAACAAATGGTGTGTTGATGATGAACTCCTTGCTCTTGTGCTTCAAATGATAGTCTCCCCCAACACGCAACTCTCTCTCACAGGATTTGGATTTGGTGGAAAGAAGATTTGAGTGGAAAGCAACTTGGGGAAGGCTAGAGATCAAGATTCATATGGTTGGAATGGAATATCTTGACCTCAACACAAGTGTAGGTGGTTCTCTCTCAGAAAATGTGTATTGGAAGTGTAGGTATGTTATGATGGCTCTCTCCACGAATGAAGAGTGGGTGGAGGGGTATATATAGCCTCCACACAGAATCTAACCGTTACACACAATTTACCAAACTCGGTGGGACCGAATGGTTAAACTCGGTCGGACCGATTCAGCAAACCTAGTGACCGTTAGGATTTTCGGTGGGACTAAGATGCAACTCGGTAGGACCGATATGGTTAGGGTTAGGGCATAACGTAATCTCGGTGTGACCGATTACACACACTCGGTGGGACCGATTTTGGTAATAAGCTAACCAGAGACTTGGTCAGGTAAACTCGCTGGGACCGATTCGCTCATCTTGGTGAGACCGAAGTGTTACAAAAGGGAAACAAAGAGTTTACATTGCAATCTCGGTGGGACCGATTCCTCATCTCGGTAAGACCGAAACGTTACGAAGGGAAACAGAGAGATTACAATCCCATCTCGGTGAGACCGAGATCCCTATCGGTGAGACCGATTTGCCTAGGGTTTGTGGCAGTGGCTATGACATTTGAAACTTGGTGCCGCCGGATAGAAAGAATCAGTGGGGCCGAGTTTGACTTTTGGTTTAGGTCATATGTGGATGTGGGAAGGTAGTTGAGGGTTTTGGAGCATATCACTAAGCATTTTGAGCAAGCAAGCCATTAAGCAACACCTCATCCCTCCTTGATAGTATTGGCTTTTCCTATAGACTCAATGTGATCTTGGATCACTAAAATATAAAATGTAGAGTCTTGAGCTTCAAGCTTGAGCCAAACTTTTTGTCCTTAGAATTTTGAGGGATCCACTTTCCTCATCCATGCCATGCCATTCATTGAGCTTTTCCTAAAATATTAATCTTGGAATAATGTTAGCTCAGTGAGCTATATGTTGTTAGGAATTACCAAAACCACCCAGGGATAGTTGCACTTTCACGGGGCTATGGCCTAGATGTCAAAGGCGACTAGGGAAGAAGGGGGAAACGACTCGGGGCTCACCACGAGTCTGCTGGTGCTGCTGGCAAGGCAGGGGAGGCACGGGGTCCGGTGAATCGACGGCACAGATCACCGGCACCCGAGGTCGAGGACGGTGGCGTTGGCGGGGAAGAAGGCCGTCCGAGCTTGCGTTCTTCTGCTTGGAGGCGCGAGGCGTCGCGGCGGAGTCGATGGGCATGTTGGCAGGGGGTGCGGTGGCCGGTGGCCACGGCTACGGCGATCGGCGGCGACGGCAACGCTCGGGTGTGCGCGTGAGAGAGACAGAGGGGAGGAGGAGCACGGGGAGAGTGAGGGAGTGGGCCAGGGAGCTGCGTCGCGTCTCGAGGGCGTGGGGGGGGGGAAGGAGAGATCGCCAGCGCGAAGCAGGAGCTAGCGCAGCCGGCGTCGTGCTCTGGTTCGCCTCTGCCTACTGGCAGAGGTAGAAGACGGGCATGCCCCTGTGGGCTGGGCCTCTACAGTGCTGGGCTGGCCTCTCTGGTGGCTGCACAGGTGAGGCCAGGTAAGCTCTCCCTCTCTTTTGTTTTCTAATTTGTTTTTGTTTTCTAATTATTTGCCTCTGTTTTGAGCTTAGGAAAAATACCAAGGCATTTCCTAAAATCCTGAAAATATTCATGGACACATGCTGAATTATTTCAGTGGCCCAATAATAGTTCCAACATTATTTGAACATTTAAATTATTTATAGTATTTAAATGCCCAAAGTCAAATACAATAAGATTTAATTCAGTGAACAAAATATTCCTACAAATGTTCATTATTTTTGGATTGGTGCAAATGCCTTGCCAAAAATATCAAACAGTTAATAAGAACATTTTGAGAAGCATTGAATGCAATTTTCCAGGGTTCTTTGCCCTTCTTGAATTATAATTTGAGGCTTCCAAATTTCCTCAATTCAAGTTTCAAAAATTTAAACAAGATGCAAGCAATATGCAAACACTAGGCAGCACTAGAAGCTAGGATGTGACAATATTCTAGCAATATGTCATGGTTCAAACATCATGTAACAATGAGAGGAAAACAACTATGACAGCGCCTACTCATATTCTACCATAGCACTTACTACTACTGTTCTCATATCAACTCTAAGCAATAACATGCGTTGTTATAAAAATCTTGTAAACGAGAGTAACATATAGCAATCATGATGTTATGCTCATAATATGTATTCTAACAATCATTAGATGCCAATTGTTCTCATATGAACTCTAACAATAACATGTGTGGTCATAAAAATCTAGGAAATGAGAGGAACATATAGCAATGATGTGGTTATAGACATGCTATGCATTCTAAATTTGTAACAAATGAACAGGCAGTCGTATTCATAAGGTAAATATGAGATGAGATAGAACAATTACACGACGATAGATTCCACCAATATAGGTAGCCAATCTGTGCGTCAACCGCGTAAACGATGCCATCGTGCACTATAGCATCAGACAGAAATGTTTCCTCAACAGGATTGATGATGAGCCATAACCATGTATGGCGACCGGATTCCAAATAGACTAATCCCTTGTTGAACAAGGCAATGAGCTTGTAATCCATGTAGTCTTCTGATGGTGTGGGCACTTCGCAGATTACAACTTTCTGCAAACAGAGGTCGATCCAAAAGCTTGACACGTCTCGTGCATAGTAGGTAGGAGTGTCCGGTGGGCCGCGAGGCTCGATGGAGGTGGTATCCAACGATGGAAGGGTGATCTCTCGCTGGGTGTAGATATCCACGAGACGCCACGGACTACCGGTGTGGTGGATGAGGACGATCCAGTTGGCCTTCATGCCCGCCCAGTAGTGGTCGCGCATGAAGGACAGGTGGACGGGTAGTGGTAGCATGTCGAGGGGCACCACGGCAACCTCCGTAGGATCGTCAAGTCGGTGTCTAGGCCACCTGCGAGGATCGGGCATCAGCAAGCAGGGTGTCTTGAAAAGAGCCGGCCGGTTGCAGACGAGTAGACGGTAAAGACACCGAGCATGCGGCCAGACGGACGGTGCTGAGTAGGTCCATATGACTACAGATCTGCTCCAAGAGAACATCGGGGAGGGAATTCCAATCGCGGCTCTGCGTGTCAGTCGGTTCTGCCATTGGGGTTTTCGGTGCCTGTGAGCCAGCGGGGAAGTGGATTCGGGCAGGCGAGCGAAGAAGCTTCTCCTTGTGTGGCCGAGCAGTGAGCGGGGGGATATGGTACGCGCGAGCTACCAAGGAAGATGGCGCGGGCGTGCGAGCAGCGAGCGGGGGTAAATGGTGTGCGGCCGACGATGGGGAAGAGAGGAGGAAGAAGAAGAGAGGAGGAAGAAGAGTGGAAGACGGGAAGAAAGTGCATTCAATCTCAATTCTACTACTCCCTCCGTCTAGGTGTGTAAGTCACCTTACGAAAACCAAATAATCCCAAAACACTTAGGCACCGTACATTAACTCCCTTCTCGTTTTTGTTTTGTGGCATATCAACCAATAAGATATGTGGGATGTGCATGCTTTCAGTGACTTGAGACTATCAAACATAACTGACTAATTTAGTAGCACAAACACGCTGGTTCAGCTTATTAATTACGTGTCCCATCTGCTGCTGTGTGTATTGTCACTCCACTGCGAAGACTAGTTGAATAGTTCTCTTTGACCGAGATGGGGAATAAATGGATCGCGAGGACTTCCTTTCTACAGTATCCCTGTGCCTCTACGCTCACTTCACTCATTTTGCTCCGTACCTAGTCACTTGTTGAAATCTATAGCCAAATGGACATGTCAATGGGAGGGAGTAAGCCCCATGCATGCATGCATGCATGCAACATGCAACACTCACACGTACACATGTACGCACGCAACACTCACGCACCCATGTGGCACACAGCACACGACGCAACACACACGCTCACGCTCAAGTGCTCAACCTACTCCCTACGTCCGTGAAAGACTGTACATTTAGAGATTTACACATTGACCAGGGCATAATTAACGCCTAAAAGTAGCAGACTTATGTGTGCATGCGACCATTGAGATAAGAAGATTAAATGAAGGCCGTTGCATGTTGTAATTAAGGATAGACATGTAGCCTATACCTACAGCACAAGTTGGTGCATTAGTCAATCAATATCGATTTAGATTAAAGGCTAAACACATTGGAAGTGTAGATGTACATCATGTAGTACACTCTTTGTTGGAAGACCGAGGGAGGACACATGCATGCACTCACATACACAGCCAGGGCGGTTCACGCGCAAGGGTTGGACTCATGTCGCGCCTGCGTAAAGTTTTGTTTAACTGATTTCTTTGCTCTGCCAGCTGACAGGTAGGACCCAGAAACCAGGTGACAATTTAACCAGTCAACAAAGTGCCACGTCGACTATGTGGCCAGTCAGTAGGTGCAATACGGTGCTCTACGATGAGCTAGTGATTGCATAATCGCCGCAAAACTATATATAGTGACCGTAAAGAGCGTACTGTTACATACGTTGACCGCTAGTGTATTTTTCTCGTTTCAAATTAAGCCATATTAATCGGAAAGGACGCAGTATGGACTACTACTACTAGTACTAGTATTGCTTTGATGTGTCCCATCAACTCGCCGAACGAGGAGACACTACAAAAAAATACACTTCCGTGATGATACGTGTTTGTCACAGTAGGTCGCTTTTTTGTCATGCATGTACATCCATGACAAATTTATGACAGAATCAAGATAGTCATACCTGTGCTATCGTAGGAGTGTTCCATGACATTACCAAAATTATCATCACGGAAGTGTCCACTTCCATGACGATAAATCGCGCGTCACCGAAGTGCTTTCGTCAAGGGTGACCGACATGTGGCATCCACCGTACCAGAATGCCGTTAAGCTATCGGGTCGGGTTTTGGATCCGATAACCCGTTAACAGCCCCGACCAATGGGGGTTTTCCACGTGTAAAATCATCATTGGCTAGAGGAAACACGTGTCGGCTCATCGTCGGGACAGATGTCATCCACTCACTGGACAGAAGGCGCCTATGATACGTCGACATGTGGCATGGCCCAACAAGTTTAAATGGGCCGGCCCAACTAAAGGCCCACAAGATTTTGCGGACCATAATGGGCCAGCCCAACTAAAGGCCCATGAGATTTTGCAGACCATAATGGGCTGGCCCAGCTAAAGTCCCAAAGATTTCGAGGGCCATAATGGGCCGGCCCAGGTACAGGCCCACAAGATTTTTGTGTGCCATAATAGGCCGACCTAGGTAAAGGCCCACAAAATTCTTGCGGATCATAATGGGCCGGCCCAGCTAAAGGCCCACGAGATTTCGCCGACATTAATGGGCCGGCCCAGCTGTAGGCCCATAAGATTTTGAGGACCCTAGTAGGTCGGCCCGTTAACTGGCTGCCATGTTTTGGGCCAAATGCTGGCCCATATTTGATACGGTCTATTAATGGCCTACCACGCTCCGAGCCTAATAGTGGCCCATATGAGATCCGGCCCGTTAAAAGCCTACCACGTTCTAGGCCAAATTACGGCCCAGATCAGGTCCGGCCCTTTAAGAGGTTTTGGGCCTAATTATGGCCCATATCAGATTCAGCCCGTCAACTGGACACTATGCTTTTGGGCCCACTTGCTAAAGGCCCACTTAGTAATTCGGCCTGATATTAATTTTGGCCTGTTAAGGGCCTGTTTAACATTTCGGCCCTATATTAATTTCAGCCTGTTAAAATCTCGTCCTATAGTTGGGCCTAACTACGGCCTGGTTTGCATCCGGCCTGCTCGCAGCCGATATCTGATTGGGCTAAACAAGGACCGAGACAATTTTTCGGCCTGTTAAAAGCCCGTGATTTGATTCGCACAATCATGGGTCGGGGTTCATTTCGGGCTGCTGCCGGCCCGTGAGCTGATCGGCACGTTTCAGGCCCAACCTACATCGGGATTGCATGACGGCCCGATTATGTACCGTAATTTTACGGTTTGGCCGCTTTACTACGAAGACAGGATATATATACAGTAAAATAACTGCAGCATCGTGAATAAGAAAAAACCTATACTATACAATAAAGAAATTATGGCATATTACATCCACTAGGCATCAAAGTTCGCCACTATGATAATAAAGCACAAGCAGACAGCAGATTACATACACTGGGCATCAAAGATCGCCACCAGTGCAAATAAACACGCCGACAAAATAATATACAAAACCGACAACACTTCAATAGAGTTCAAGAAAGGTTAGCCCTGCTGGGGAGCTGCAGCGCAAGCAGCTGAGCAAGATGATGAGACTGCGCTTGTTCAACACTTATATCTTCCTCACTCTGAAAGATAAACAAGCAGACAGATGACAAGTTTTGCACTTAAAAGTATCAGTGCTGACAATTCATCACATTTCTTACTGACGAATAAAGTGACACAATTTAAATTTGCATTAACATAATATGGTATTGTTCAGGTCAAGACATGGCAGGAAATGACATTGTGAAGGAGTTGGCAGCTTCACGACACCACTGGATTACAGATCAAGAACTCATAAGTATCAATGGTTAGTGTGCTGTCAATTTATACCATTTCAGGTTGGCAAATAAAGAGACGGTTTAAATAATAGTAGAATGATATGACATTTTTCATAGTTAAGACATTGCAGAATATGACATTGTGCTGTAGTGGGTAGGTTCACCACACCACTGGATTACAGATGAAGAACAGAAGCATACATGCAGTGCAAAAGAAGATCACTTGCTTTGTATAGTTTAATTTACATGGTATGAAGAAGGAACTTGGTTGTACAACTGAAAACTTAAATTGAGAAAAGACGAACTTTTGTTTATGAACTACATATAATAAACTTTAAACAAGAAATTTGATGCAAACACCAAAAATAAACAGCTATTGCAGTCATGCCTAACCAAATATATACAACAAAGTTTGAAGGCTTGAGATGGACAAACTTACATTATTGGTGAAGACAGGCTCTATAAAGGCCTTGTCCATGCTGATGGGGGGGTGCAATTCAAGAAGTTTACCACAGAATCTTCTTCAAAAGCATTGCCTTTATTCTACATTTTGTTAAGAGTAAATATAGATGTGATAATATACAAAAAAATGGAGAATATTTAAGATAAGATGAAGAGTGATGCTACATAACCAAGTAGCTATAAATGTAAGTGCAGCGATACAGGCAAAAGGTACAGCCAAGAGCAATGCACAGCTAAACTTCTTCAGTACCAGCCTTATGGTAAGAGTAAATATAGATTTGATGTGTAGAAAATGGAGGGCAAAGGAAAATAAGTTGCAGAGTGATGATACATGAACAACAACCTGTCATTATAAGTACACTGATAAAGGACAGCATGTACTTACAAGAACAATGCAGAGCTAAAAACATTGGCATTGGATATATTCTACACTAAGGTAACCATTCATACAGATCAGATAATTTGGAGCGAACAATTGATAAGCAAGATATCATGCATACTGCTGTCACATAATGAACCAGGTATGTATGCAAGTACAGTGATACAGGACAACACGTACTAACAAGAGCAAAGCAGCGGGCAGCATATTTGAGATATCCTGTCGTTCTTGTCAAACCGGAATTCTTCTTCGAGCAGATTTCCTGCAAAAAAGATCCGTAAGGCACATGCGGAAAAGTACAAGTTCAAATTGTCATGTGATTTCATAGACAGTACCTCATCCTGGGAACGAGACCAGTGCATAACAAGGTTTTTCCAGTTAATGGCTTCTAAATTTAGCACAGGAGACTTCACCAGGAATTCGTTTATAGACTTGCCATCAAAGTGTGATTTCCTCAGGTAACACCGATACTGCTGCAATGCTTCCTTGAAAAGCACAAGCAAGCTTTGCTCGTCATGACTATCCAGATTGACCCTCGCCTAGTTACAACAATGTAATGTAAATCATTCATGTGTTCAATCAGCAGAAAACAGGAAAATAATAACCATGAATAATAGCACTTACACGTATGTTGGACAGGAAGATGTGAAAATGGTGTTTGTCTTCACAATAATCTTCCCATGATGGGAATATATGCACGTAGTCCCAAACAACATTGAAAGCATTGTCTTTTAAACTGGGAATAAATGGAATGGGTTTCCAATCTGCAGGAATTGACCGTCTCTGCAGTTGGGATAGGTCTTCGGCCAGTGGACTTGCTGTACTTTTTGCAGGAGTGGGATTTTTCTATGGTACAGCTAGTGCTATGGCAAATGAAATTGGTATACCTTTTGCTGGAGTGCAGGTCCTGTGTGGTGGGGCTAGTGGTGTGGCCAATGAAGTATGGGTACAGTCTGCTGGAGTCGGTCCTACGTTTTGTGTCACTGGTTGTACAGCCAATATAAGTGGGGTGTCGTCTGATTTCTCTGGCACCACCACGTTTTTCAAGGACTTTGCTGGTGCTCCTTCAGGTTCGGTAATCACCCTCTTCCTTTTTGATGTCTGATGCACAAGAACAGCATTTGAGTGGGAAAACATGGTATGATGACAGATGGAATATGTATTGATAATGGATGGGCATGACATCTCGACATATATGATGAGTAACCTAAGCAGATGGCGGTGCAACAAAGTAGAAGAAATGCAAGACAACATATGCAAGATACCCGCAATCAATAAAACATTGCCAAATTAGAACAGGCACCTTGATGGGTGAACAGGACAGGCCATCTGCCTTTGACTCCTCGAGGTTAGAATAGTCATTAGGATGATATTCTGAACAAGAATCAATAGGTGGGGAGCGTATGAGTTTCATTGCATCCAGAATGGCACTCAATGCCTTGGTGTCAATTTTGTAAGTCATTGCAGTGTTTAGCTTCAAGAGTTTACTGCTGCTAGTGCGACACAAAGCAGCTACACAGATCATAGTGTAGATATAATGGGAAAACCTTAAGCATCACAGTAAAATCAGCAAAGTGGAACTTGCTGGAATATATGTGCTAGTATTGCCGGTACGGCTAGAAAGGCTTCGGATACCAGCTCTCTTCAAGTGAAGGTGCAATACTGTTAATATCAATGTAACTCTCAAAGGCGACACAGCTCCCTGCATTTCCTTGCTATTCTTATAGGATTCAAGTGGGCAGGCCACTACAAATCCTATTCCTATGTTTACAAGATCCTACGAATCAAAGAGGCTCAAAGTGTCCATCAGAACCGACCGTATAGACCTCTACACTGCAAATGTCCCTGCTCATCTTCAGTACAAGGAACATACTGTACTACTATCATACTCCCTCCATTCCAAAATATAAGTCTTGGTAGAGATTTCCACTATGGATCACATGCAGATGTATCCAGGTACATTTTAGAGTGTAGATTCACTCATTTTGCTCCATATGTAGTCCATGGTGGATTCTATACAAAGACTTGTATTTAGGAACGGAGAGAGTACATATTAAAGAAGAACGGAAGAGGAACATGGTAAAGAAGAGCAAGCAGATTTTGGATAATAAAATGTTGGTTGCGCAGTGCCCACACATGATGAACCAGAGCGCATTAAGAATGCAACTCCTAGCCGTCTCTTGACCATTTCAGGCGGTTGGATGAAGATCCTACACCTCCTAACCCTTCTTCTTCCTCGTCTCTGATTCTTCCCATACAGAACACCGCACGGGCCGCCGGCCGGACCACCGGCCCCCACCGCCTGTGTTCCTCCGCCACCCCCACCCCCACCCCAACCCCCACCCGTGTCGAGTTTTCTTCGTTCGATGAGGCCCCACAACCACCCGAGCCCCTTCGGTCGCACCGGCGAACTCTGGCGAGCTATGAAAAATCGATTGACCCAATTTTAAAATTTAGTCTACTGTGATTTAACTAGTGTAGAATATAAAAGGGGAAAACCATAAGCATTGCAAGTATGGTGTTGAGCGTGCCATGGCGGATCTGAAGGTGCAAACCGGATAAAGGCAACTTCGCAACTAAG
Organism: Triticum dicoccoides; assembly: GCF_002162155.2. Taxonomy (NCBI): domain Eukaryota; kingdom Viridiplantae; phylum Streptophyta; class Magnoliopsida; order Poales; family Poaceae; genus Triticum; species Triticum dicoccoides. Next base: position 159,044,846 of record NC_041390.1, on the reverse strand, counting down.
ACAAGAAATCAGAGTAAAGCAGTGGCGATCTATTTTCTTGCTGCGATAAATAAGTTGAGCAGATACGAAAGAGTACCGCCTCTGGTGCGGCGCCGTGTAGGCATCTGCTGAGAATTTGACGGTGCTGCGGTAGCGATGGCTGTCGGCGGCGTGGAAGCAGATCTAGGAGGGTACACGGTGGCGGGGGGGCGCGGTGGATGAGACGGTCGTAGGAGCGGCGCCGGCAAGGTGGACGATGGCGGGGATGAAGCGAGAGGACGGGATGCAAGGATCCCGGTCCGAAGCCGTGGATGAGAGAGGTCGATCTCTTGTAATGGACGGAGGCGTCGGGGTATCAGCTCCGGCATGGTGGAGTTGGACGGCGGTGGATGGGGTGGCGGATGGCAGCGGACGGAGGAGGGTGGGGTGGAGAGGGTGTTTTGGCGCCCACGGAGTACGAATGGGGAAAAGGGAGGTAGAGAGGAAGGGGGAACCATGTATTCAGGGCGCGCTTGTCTCAAATGCGACGAAATTTAAAAACTTAGCCCACATTTCAAATTTCTACTACATCACAGCAACACTAGTCGGTCGGGGATAGGACAGTAATCTCGCATACACCGAATATTTGCGACGAGAGTTTGTTTTTGGCGCCCACCGTGTATGAATATGAATCGGGGAGGGAGTCGATTTCGGCTGAGGACACACTATGTTTTGGCGCCCACCGTGTATGAATCCGGGTGAGAGGCAGTTACGCCACGTTTGGGTGAAATTACAAACCTACCCCTATCGAAACCTATAGAAATCCAGCATATAGGCTTTGTGTGGCAGGGATAGGCAGCAGTGATTTCCATCTCGCAGATTTTGGTTCCGGGCGGTTACTGCGACTTTCCCCGCTTCGTTCAAATTTTGCAGAGTGCACGTTTACCGTGCCAACTCAATTCGAATCACGTTTGTATTCTATTTTTTTCGGGCAGGATCCATTTTCAATTGGAATTACATTCTATATACATCATTTTTTTATATATACTTTCAAAAGCACAACACCATTTATACATAAATATGGTTTACAAATGGCATAATCTCATATTCATAAGGTTGTATCCATCAATTTGGATTTTCAAATATTTGAAACCACTTTATGTTGAAATCCAATGTATGCATTCCTCGCTAACTGTCTCCAATTAATGTGTGTTTCATGCGGGTTTTTTTACTTCTCAAACATGTATAATGTGTTTCACACACGCAACATATAGTGTAATCCCGTTTAGACATTAATTGCATATAAACCATGCATTATTTGTAATTGAAGAATCTATGGATCACCAATATTGATAAACTATATAACATTACACGTGTGCCCAAATTCAAATGAATATGCATGTTTGATACACCAATTTGCGTTATGACATTATCGATGTCGTGATCTCCAGTTTAAATATTTCAATCCCCTTTAATCCAGATATTCTTCTCATATAGCTATCACTCATGCTTATATAGGAATATCTCTCTGGACCTATGTGCATTCATCGTCTCTTAGGTATCTCTCGTGTTACCTGTATGTCGACAATGATCTTTTATCTTCGTAACACACTGATGGTACTCTCTCCCTCGACCTTCATCACTCTATCTCTCTCTAAGTATATCTCGCTCCCTGCTATGTGTCTCTAACTATGATTCTCCATGTCGAATCTCTTTCTCTCACACAAACACAAAACTTTGTCTCGCGGGGTCTCATTTCTCTCTACTATTCCCATGTGTGCCACTCGCACACCCCTCATACAGAGATGTCTTTCGCTCCTTAGATATGAGAACCTACGACCCTTCCTCATCAATATCTCTTTCTCACACACAAAGACAAACTCTGTCTCCCAGGGTCTCATATTTCTCCATTGTTCTCTTGTATGTCGGTCACACACACTGAGGGAGTCCTGGATTAGGGGGTGTCCGGATGGCCGAACTATACCTTCAGCCGGACTCCTGGACTATGAAGATACAAGATTGAAGACTTCGTCCCGTGTCCGGAAAGGACTTTCCTTGGCGTGGAAGGCAAGCTTGGTGATACGGATATGCAGATCTCCTACCATTATAACCGACTTTGTGTAACCCTAACCCTCTCCGGTGTCTATATAAACCGAAGGGTTTTAGTCTGTAGGACAACATACAGAACAACAATCATACCATAGGCTAGCTTCTAGGGTTTAGCCTCTCCGATCTCGTGGTAGATCTACTCTTGTATTACCCATATCATCAATATTAATCAAGCGGGACGTAGGGTTTTACCTCCATCGAGAGGGCCCGAACCTGGGTAAAACTTCGTGTCCCTTGCCTCCTGTTACCATCCGGCCTAGACGCACAGTTCAGGACCCCCTACCCGAGATCCGCCGGTTTTGACACCGACATTGGTGCTTTCATTGAGAGTTCCTCTGTGTCATCGCCATTAGGCTTGATGGCTCCTACGATCATCAATAGCGATGCAGTCCAGGGTGAGACCTTCCTCCCCGGATAGATCTTCGTCTTCGGCGGCTTCGCACTGCGGGCCAATTCACTTGGCCATCTGGAGCAGATCGAAAGCTATGCCCCTGGCCGTCAGGTCAGATTTGGAAGTTTAAACTACGCGGCTAACATCCGCGGGGACTTGATCCTCAACGGATTCGAGCCACTGCCGAGCGCGCCGCACTGTCACGACGAGCATGATCTAGCTCTGCCGCCGAACAGTGCCCTGGAGGCCGCACCCGTATCGGCTTCGACCCTTAATTCGGAGCCAACTGCGCCGATCGAGGATGGGTGGTTGGATGCCGCCTCGGGGGCTGCGATCCCAACGGCGATCGAGACGAACACCAGCCCCGCACTCCGCGAGACTCGTGACTCCAAGGAGCCGGACTCCTCTCCAGACTCCGAACCCTCCGCGCCCCTGCCGATCGAATCCGATTGGGCGCCGATCATGGAGTTTACTGCCGCGGACATCTTTTAGCACTCGCCTTTCAGCGATATTCTGAAGACACTAAAGTCTCTCTCTTTATCAGGAGAGCCCTGGCCGGACTACGGTCAGCAAGGTTGGGATACGGACGATGAATAAATTCAAAGCCCACCCACCACCCACTTTGTAGCCACTGTCGACGATTTAACCGACATGCTCGACTTCGACTTCGAAGACATCGACAGTATGGACGCCGATGCAGGAGACGATGAAGAACCAGCGCCTATTGGTCCCTGGAAAGCCACCTCGTCATATGACATATACATGGTGGACACCCCAAAAGAAGGAGACGGCGACGGAACAACGGAGGATGACCCCTCCAAGAAACAGCCTAAGCGCCGGCATCAGCGGCGCCGCTCAAAATCCCGCCAAAGCAAATACGGTGACTCCAGCATGGGAGATAATAATACTCCGGAGTGCGCCGAAGAAAACCCCCTCCAGCAAGATTCAGCACAGGAGGATGGAGAAGCCAGCCCTCACGAGAGAGCGGCAGACAGAGAGGTCGAGGACGATAACTATACGCCTCCCTCCGAAGACGAGGCAAGCCTCGACGACGACGAATTCGTCATGCCAGAGGATCCCATCGAGCAAGAGTGTTTTCAACGCAGGATTATGGCCACGGCAAGAAGCCTCAAGAAAAAACAGCAACAACTTAGAGCTGATCAAGATTTGCTAGTCGACAGATGGACTGAAGTCCTTGCGGCCGAAGAGCATAAACTCGAACGCCCCTCCAAGAGCTACCCAAAGCGCAGGTTGCTACCCCGATTAGAGGAGGAAGCACTTAAACCTACATCACCAGCACTTGACACGGCCGACCAGCCACCTCGTGGCCGCGACAGAGAGGCCTCTCGGCCCTCCACTCAAGCCGCACCCCGTACCAAGGCATGGGAAAATGCGCCAGACCTGCGAGATATGTTGCAGGACAAGGCAAGGCAAACAAGATTGATCTACGGATCGCGTGGGTGCCCCATGACTCGAGACGGTAACCGTCACGCCGGACACAAATCCGGTAGGGCCGAACACAGTAGACAAAGCTCATTGGAGCTACGTCGTGATATAGCCCAGTACAGAGGCGCCGCACACCCACTATGCTTCACAGACGAAGTAATGGATCATAAAATCCCCGAGGGTTTCAAACCCGTAAACATCGAATCATATGATGGCACAACAGATCCTGCGGTTTGGATCGAGGATTATCTCCTTCATATCCACATGGCCCGCGGCGATGATCTCCACGCCATCAAATACCTCCCACTCAAGCTTAAAGGACCATCTCGGCATTGGCTTAACAGCTTGCCAGCAGGATCAATCGGTTGTTGGGAGGACCTGGAAGCCGCATTGCTCGACAATTTCCAGGGCACTTATGTGCGACCACCAGACGCCGATGACCTAAGCCACGTAATTCAGCAGCCAGAGGAATCGGCCAGGCAATTCTGGACACGGTTCCTAACAAAGAAAGATCAAATAGTCAACTGCCCGGACGCTAAGGCCCTAGCAGCCTTCAAGCACAATATCTGTGACGAGTGGCTTGCCCGGCACCTTGGACAGGAAAAGCCGAAATCTATGGCAGCACTCACAACACTCATGACCCGCTTTTGTGCGGGAGAAGACAGCTGGCTTGCTCGTGGCAACAATATGACCAAGAACCCTGGTAATTCGGATACCAGGGACAGTAGTGGCAGGTCATGTTGCAACAAGCAAAAGCGCCGCACTAACAGCGACAATGCTGAGGATACGGTAGTTAATGCCGGATTCAGAGGCTATAAATCCGGTTAACGGAAAAAGCCATTCAAAAGAAATCCTAGGGGCCCGTCCAGTTTGGACCAAATACTCGACTGCTTGTGCCAGATACATGGCACCCCCGAAAAGCTAGCCAATCACACCAATAGGGATTGTTGGGTGTTCAAGCAGGCAGGCAAGTTAAATGCCGAAAATACAGACAAGGAGCCACATAGCGATGATGACGAGGAGCCCCGGCCGCCGAACAACAGTGGACAGAAGGGTTTTCCCCCACAAGTGAGGGCGGTGAACATGATATACGCAACCCACATCCCCAAGAGGGAGCGGAAACGCGCGTTAAGGGACGTATACGTGATAGAGCCAGTCGCCCCAAAGTTCAACCCATGGTCCTTGTCGGCGTTCTGGGAATGGGGGTCCCCAGACTTGCCTGCCTGCGGCCTGCGGTGTGGCTCAAAGGGGGGCCCAGCACGGCCCATCTTCATCAACACAGACCCAAGACCCTCGCGAGGGGCCAAGCCTCACGGGGTGGACGACACGGAGCTTCCTCAGGCACGGCCTCATCAGGCTGGCTCGCGAGGAGGCGGAGAGATCAAGGCGGGGTACCTCACGAGGTGCCCGTGACGCAAGCCATGATGACCAAGGGTGCCAGGCGGGCGCCAGCCCGCGCAGTGTCCTCCTTTCCTCTTTGGTGCAAAGGGAGCAAGCGCAGGCGAGAGCATCAAGTAAAGGCACCCGTTTCGGTGTAACGAGACCAAGAACAGTCCAACGGCAGGGAGGAAGTCATTGTGGAGCCCAAGCCAGCATCACCACCAGATCCTTTGGCAGGCGAGGACCAACTTTACTCAGGATAAGTGTACCAGATGTTCCCCTTCAAAATGGCCAATTGTTGGCGCCCTTCCCGCTCAATATTTGGGAAGAGGCCCAGGGCCTTTGCCTATAAATAGGACTAGCCACCCATAGGGTAGAGGGATGAAAATCGGAGAGAGAATCGAGAAGAGAGAGAGGGAGAAGGGTGACTGAACTCCTCCTAGCAGTTCATCCCCCCAGCCAAGAACAGACCCTCGCGAGGCTGTTCTTCCTTGTATTGCTCACCATCATCAGCCCAAGAGGCAATCCACCACACCACACACTGGAGTAGGGTATTACACCACAACGGTGGCCCGAACCAGTATAAACCCTGTGTCTCTTGTGCTGTTCTTTCAATAGCTTAGATCTTAGCGAGGCGGAGGGGCGCAGGTAGGCAGAAGGTGAAATCTCCGCGCGCACCCCAGTGTTCGAACCTCAAGGGTCTGCTGGAACCCGAAATCCGACAGTCCTCCTGCCCGATCACCTTTGATCGAAGGGACCATCCCACTAGCACCCGTCATGGCGGATTCGCCGCATTGGTTCTAGACCCAATTATTGACGGATTTCATCTCACTAGAGTCCTTATGGACGGTGGCAGTAGCCTGAACCTGCTTTACCAGGATACAGTGCGGAAAATGGGCATAGATCCCTCATGGATTAAGCCCACCAAAATGACCTTTAAAGGCGTAATACCAGGTGTAGAGGCCAACTGTACAGGCTCAGTCACACTTGAAGTGGTCTTCGGATCTCCGGATAATTTCTGAAGCGAGGAGCTAATCTTCGACATAGTCCCATTCCGCAGTGGCTATCACGCACTGCTCGGGCGAACCGCATTTGCCAAGTTCAATGCGGTACCGCACTATGCATACCTCAAGCTCAAGATGCCAGGCCCTCGAGGAGTAATTACGGTCAATGGAAACACTGAACGCTCTCTCCGAACGGAGGAGCACACGGTGGCCCTTGCTGCGAAAGTACAAAGCAGCCTCTCCAGGCAGTTCTCCAGTCCGGCCATTAAACGTTCGGACACCGTCAAGCGCGCCCGGAGTAACCTACAACAAGACCACCTAGCACATTCCGAGCAGGCGTAGCAATGCGGCCCCAACCCCAGCCCTCGCAAAAATACGACACCAGTACTTCGCGTACATAACTACGCTCTAGAAATACCATGGGTGCAGAGGAAGGGGCACCATCACGGCACGCCCGAAACACAGCTTAAACCGCACCAAGGGCTGCCGATTTTTTAATTTTCTCTTACTTTCAGGACTCCGCTCTTCTGAAGGCCGGTTCAGCAGTTCAATTTCCGCACAAATGATGCAAGAACCAGGGAAGCAGACAAGCCATGCCGCATTACGGAACTCCCAGGTGGTCTCTATCATGAGCAGTATACCTGTTTCGCTTACCACTCCGCAGCCTGCCCCTGGAACGGACATGTTAAATAGTCCAACCTTTTGCTTATCGCATTATTTGTATTGTTCTGCTTTGATCGCAGCCCCTTTTTAATAAACAATGCATAGCTTCTGTCTATTTTTGCATTACTCTTTTTCTTTACAAATATATGTTCCTTAACGACATGTTGCACCCGTACACTTTGGTACGGCCAAAATACGCCAGGGGCTTTTGTACCCCTCAATATGGTGTGAGAAGTCCGAACACTTTAACAAGTGCGGCACCCCGAACTTATAGCATTATATGCATCGGCTCTGAATCATGTCTTGGGTCAATAGTTAGGTTTGCTCGGCTCCTATGTTTTGGTGCCTTACGTTCCACTATATCGGCTAAGGTAGCACTAGGAGAACTACTGCGATTGTGCCCTAGTTGAGCTGGGTAGAGCACCTCAGTAGAGAAAGCTAAAACTGACTGTCATGATGAAGCGAGAGCTGGTCGCTGTTCGAGAGGTTCTTCGAGTCCTTAAAGACTTATGCCGCTTAGAGCGAGGAATCGGCTCTGTCCGGCCAAGGCGTGGATAGCGCCCCGAACTTGGTCTTCCGAATACCAGGGGCTTCGCCGAAATTTAAAATTATAGAATTCTATGGCTAAGTGAGAGTGTTCAAGCATTATAGTCTGATTGCCTTGTTCGTTCTGCTGAGCGCCTCCCTCGAAGGACCCAAACATGGGAAAAAGAGCGCTCAGGTTTATCCCCGAACACCCCAGCACTAGCGGCACAGGGGCAGAAGTCGATGACTCGCCATCTCTCGGAATTGATAAACAGCCGCACAGAAGGTAATATTTTAAATTCCAACAGCATTGCTTAGCGCATATGAACAAGTTTTCAGCGCACGGGACAAAATGAGTGAGTTTTACTCAAAAATTACATCCCTGGAACACTCATCCGCCATAAGGCAGGCACCCTTCAGAACATCCTTATAATAATTCTCGGGCTTGCGATGCTCCTTCCCCGGCGGTGGCCCGTCCTTCACAAGCTTCTCAGCATCCAGCTTGCCCCAGTGCACCTTAGCACGGGCAAGGGCCCTACGGGCACCTTCAATGCAGACGGAGCGCTTGATGACTTCGAGCCTTGGACAGGCCCCCACCAGCCGCTGCACCAGCCCAAAATAGCTCCCAGGCAGAGCCTCTCCAGGCCACAACCGAACTATGAGGCCCTTCATGGCCTGTTCGGCCGCCTTGTGGAGCTCAACCAGTTGCTTCAGCTGGTCTCTCAGGGGCACGAGGTGTCCGGCCTCAGCATACTGAGACCAGAACACCTTCTCCATCGAGCTGCCCTCCTCGGCTCGATAGAATGCGGCGGCATCGGACACGCTACGGGGAAGATCTGCGAATGCTCCTGGAGAGCTCCGGATTCGGGTAAGTAACAAGTAACTTACGTTTATGTGTTTGCTTTGCATAAAGAATGCCTTACCCGCCGCTATCTTTTTCACCTCATCCAACTCCTGGAGGGTCTTCTTGGATTCGGCCTTGGCAAACTTGGCATTTTCAATAGCCACCGCGAGCTCGGACGCTCGCGTCTTTGAGTCAAGCTCCAAACTCTCATGTTTAACCATGAGAGCCTGGAGCTCTTGCCGCACCTTGCCAACCTCGGCCTCATACTTCTCCCGCTCGGTGCACTCCGTGGCCGCCCTCTTCTCGACCTCGACCAGCGCTTGCTTAAGGGTTGCCACCTCAGACGTGGCCCCTACAATAGCCACGATGATCCTGTCATTTTTTGCAATTGCACTTTTTATATATATTTAAAACAAGGTATTTCTTACCTTCCTTCTCCTCGAGATGCTTCTTGGCACGCCCGAGCTCTTGCTCGGACTGCTCGAGGTTCTGCTTTAGCGTGTCCACTTCCGCAGTCAGTACGGCGGACGCCAGCAGAGAAGCCTGCATACGCATATTGACTCCTTTTTGTTAGACTCCTGCGAATTTTATTTGATCCTCTATTTGGCTTTTCTTCCCGAACGCCAAACGGAGCATCAGGGGCTACTGTCTATGCGGTAATATTATTTACACATTCTTTACTTACCTCAAAGCCTGTTAAAAGGCTAGTACAAGCTTCAGTCAGTCCGCTCTTGGCGGACTGAACCTTCTGGGCCACCGCACTCATAATGGTGCGGTGCTCCTCGTCGATGGAGGCGCCTTTGAGCGCCTCCAACAGACTGTCCGACGCCTCCGGTTGGACGGGGGTCACCGGCACGGAGGGCTTGCTCCTCTTGGAAGGAGGTCGCCCGCCGGACTCTGGAACCTTTGAAGGATCCGGAGCGGTGTCCGGCCTAGAGCCGGACTTGGAGCCCTGGGGGTTCTATCCCCTTCACTCCTGGAGTCCGGGAGGTCGCCTTGCGGCGCCTCCAGGACCACCTCCTCCTGGATTGGAACCTGTTGGGACAACACTTCAGTGTCGTCCGTAGGGCGGGGGGAGGAAGTCGTCGGAAGTGAATTCACATCTGACGAGTCCAGTGAACCGCTCGATGACGCGTCGAGTCGGTCTTTGGGTGGGCTGCATAATCATATTCGACATAAGGGAAAGCTGTGCAATAAAGGAATACTATGAATTACTCTGGTATTCGGATACTTACGATTTCACCAGGGGCTTGGCCCTGAGCGGCCACTCCTCTTCGCCGTCGTCGGCGTTGGTGGAGTAGTCCGGAGGAAGGGTTTTCCCCTTCTTGGACCCTTCGGCCTCCCTAGTTGGGGCGGCCTTCCTTTTCTTCCCTTCCCCCGCTGGAGGGGGAGAGGTCTCTTCCTCCTCCTCCTCGTCTTCGTGGGAGGAGTGCGTCTTGGAGTCGTCGGATGATGAATCCGACACCTCCGGGCGTCGGGCACTCTTTCGAGTCCCCGTGGCCTTCTTCTTGGCCTTCTTCTCCGGCACCACATAGGGTGCCGGAACCAGCAGCTTCGCCAAGCGGACATCGGTTGGGTCTTCGGGCAAAGGAGTCGGACAGTCGATCTGTCCAGACTTCGCCTGCCAAACCTGTCAAAGGTAAGGGAGCTTAGATCCCGCATAGAGTTAAACTATGAAAAACTAATACCCTGTAAAAGGTACAAACAACTTACCACGCTAGCGTGATGCTGCGCGCTAAATCCGCCATCCTCGGTAGCAGATGCGGGAGCCTCGGCGCCCTTGAAAGCACCTTCCAGACATCTTCATACGTCGTGTCGAAGAGCCTGCTCAGAGTTCGGTGTTGTGCCGGGTTGAACTCCCATAGATTGAAGGCCCATTGTCGACACAGGAGGATCTGGCGGATGAGCATAACCTGGACTACGTTGACAAGCCTGAGCTGCTTGTCCGCCAGGGTTTGGATGCACGTTTGCAGTCCAGTCATCTCTCCTTTGCTGCCCCATGATAGGCCCGTCTCTTTCCAGGACGTGAGCCGCGTTGGGGGTCCGGACCGGAACTCAGGGGTTGTGATCCACTCAGGGTCGCGCGGCTCGGTGATGTAAAACCACCCCGATTGCCACCCCTTCAGGGTCTCCACAAAGGAGCCCTCGAGCCATAAGACGTTGGGCATCTTGCCCACCATGGCACCTCTGCACTCCGCCTGGTTGCCACGCACCACCTTCGGCTTGACATCGGAAGTCTTGAGCCATAGGCCGAAATGGGGGCGGATGCAGAGGAAAGCCTCGCACACGACAATAAATGCCGAGATGTTGAGGATGAAGTTTGGGGCCAGATCATGGAAATCCAGGCCGTAGTAGAACATGAGTCCCCGGACGAATGGATGGATAGGAAAGCCCAGTTCACGGAGGAAGTGGGGAAGGAACACTACCCTCTCATGGGGCCTTGGGGTGGGGAGGAGCTGCCCCTCTTCGGGAAGCCGGTACGCGATGTCGTTGGATAAGTATCCAGCCTTCCTCAGTTTTTTGATATGTCCCTCCGTGACGGAGGAGACCATCCACTTGCCTCCAGCTCCGGACATGGCTGGAGAAGGTTGAGGTGGGGAGTGTGGACTTGGGCGCTGGAGCTCGAGTGCGCAAGAATGGATAGGCAAAGGAGGAAGAAGGCGTAGGTGAAAAGGTGGATCCTTATCCCCTTATATGGGTGGACGCAACTATGTGTCCCCGCCAGCCTGGTAAAACTCGCTTATCCCCAAGCGCCGTAATCAATGGCGCGGTTGGGTTACCCACGCCCGTATTGATGAGAATCCCAGAATAAGGGGACACGATCTCTGCTTTGACAAGACGTGCCAAGGAAACCGCCTCGCATGACGCGCTGAGGTGGGATAATAAAACAATCGAATAAAGGCTTGGCCATGGTGTGTCACACTACGGAAAACATCAGCAGATTAGATTTGTGTAAATATTATTCTCTCTATGGCAATATGTGGAAACTTATTTTGTAGAGTCGGACACTATCTTTGTGTTCAAAATCTTCTATGAAGTACTTGGAGGAGGAACCCGCCTTGCAATGCCGAAGACAATTTGCGCGCCGGACTCGTCGTCGTTGAAGCCTGGTTCAGGGGCTACTGAGGGAGTCCTGGATTAGGGGGTGTCCGGATGGCCAAACTATACCTTCAGCCAGACTCCTGGACTATGAAGATACAAGATTGAAGACTTCGTCCCCTGTCCGGAAAGGACTTTCCTTGGCGTGGAAGGCAAGCTTGGCGATACAGATATGCAGATCTCCTACCATTATAACCGACTTTGTGTAACCCTAACCCTCTTCGGTGTCTATATAAATCGGAGGGTTTTAGTCCGTACAACAACATACAGAACAACAATCATACCATAGGCTAGCTTCTAGGGTTTAGCCTCTCCGATCTCATGGTAGATCTACTCTTGTATTACCCATATCATCAATATTAATCAAGCGGGACGTAGGGTTTTACCTCCATCGAGAGGGACCGAACCTGGGTAAAACTTCGTGTCCCTTGCCTCCTGTTACCATCTGGCCTAGACGCACAGTTCGGGACCCCCTACCCGAGATCCGCCGGTTTTGACACCGACACACACCCTCTCTCCCTAGAGATATCTTGTGTTCCCTCGTATGTCTCTCTAGCTATCACTCTCATTGTGAAATATCTTTCTCTCTCGCAAACACAAAACTCTGTCTCTCTGGATCTCATTTCTCTCTGATATCTGTTTGTATGTGACTCACACGCACCCTCTCTCTATCTCTCTCACACCCACACACATAACCCAGCCGTCTGATCCACTCGACTCCTATCTCTAACGCACACTAGCTAGCATCTTTATCTTTCTATTTATCTGTTTGTCCATCAACCTTCTTTCTCGCCCTCACTCTTGATTCCTATCACGCACACTACATATGTTTCTCTCTACATGCAGTCAAGTGCCCTCTCACACACATATATAACTTCACCCTTTGAACCACCCGACGGTCATCTCCAACACCCAAACTAGCAGATGTCCATCTAGCTAGCATCTCCATCTCTGTATCTATCTGTAGTTTCTCCGTCAACATTTCTTTCTCGCACGGAGTCTTGCTTCCTATCACCCACACTATATATGTCTCTCCATACATATGCATTTATAGGTTGGTCCCTTTTGCACAATCGTTGCGCCTCACTCCCTCTGCTCGCCATAGATGCATGCTCCAGCCCACACCACTATCTCTTAAAGACAAAAACACATGCTCAATTGTCGGGACTTCTTCCATGCATTCTCACATGCATGCATATTGTCATACCGATCCGTCTCTCCCATGTCGTTGATCTTATGACTTATGTCTTCTTTCTTTTATCTCGATCATGCGCGCGCACACACACACACATCCCACGTATACATGTATACCTCTCACACATGCACGTTCAAGGTCTCTATGTCTCCATATGTAGTTAATTACCCTCAATCCTAACGCCACATCGAATCGTTCTCCTCTTTTGTGCACATAACTTCCGCCTAGGTGGGTAAAACACACACTCACACTTAACAATCTCCTTCTAGCTACCCCCCCACCGCCTCTCACTCTTCCCCTATATCCCCGAAACCAATAAGACCATCCCTTAGTTTTATTCCTGCCTACATGCACCATCGATATATAGTAGTCTTCCTCGGTGTCTCTCGAACAAACACGTTCTCTCGAAGTCGACTCCTCTCATGCATATAGGTCCTAATGCGTTTTTCGAGGCTAACTTTGACCAAACGTTAGAGCAATAATATATGACATGCAACTTACACAAAGCATACCTTCAATTTTGTATGTCAAAGGAGCTTCCAATAATATGATTTGCATAGTATACATCTCATGTGCTATTAATCTTGTCAATAGTCAAAGGTTGTCTTGAAAAACACATTAGGCCCTATATAGATGGAAGGAGGGAGCAGGTCCCATGCAAAAAATGAGAATAAAATTCAAACATCTAGGCATCGTGGCTCGGTCGATAACATTGAGAAACTTGGTTTTAAAATCATGAAACTTGGCATGGTGTCATGTCATGGTAGTACCATGCCGTGGTAAAAAAAATTGGCCAAATAGGAACAAATTTTGGTATAAGCTTCTTGCAAATCGGAGCTTCTCTCAAGAAGGCTCGTGGTTCTGGGAGGGAACGTGTCACCTTTGTGTGCATAATTCAAATTTGAAATACAAGCACATGTTCCAGTGCATCAAAGTTGGTTGAAAAATCACATGTTTGTCCTCGGGTAAATTTCTAGGTTCCATGCAAGAAATGGGAATGAAATTCAAAATTCTGGGCATCGTGGCTGGGTTGGAAACATTGAGAAACTTAGTTTTTTAATTCCTATAAATCCAAAACATGCATGAAAATAATGAAACTTGGCTTGGTGCCATGACATGGCACCAACATGCTGTGGTAAATTTGCAGTCCGATTTGCGAAGGCGCACACATTAACAATCAACAAAGTCATTTTGGAAGAAGTGTTGTCACGTTACAATCGGAAACACAAGTATTATTGAAACCGTGGGCGTTCTACTTACTAGTACCATTTACGTGCCGCCACGCGTCCCCTTTTTTATTAGCTAGGAGGCGACGTGCTGGGTAGCTATTTGAGTACGAGAGGTGTGCGATCAGACCCCTGCGCATGCTTATCGGGAGGAGAGCCCTTTGACCTCCATCTACCGTCCACCTCTCTCCCAAGGTCTCCATTAATGGCGCCCGAGCCTCTGTTTAATGGCGTGGCTATGTCTCACTCGACCGAGATTTAAGACAGAAAAAAGAAAATCTGAAAGCACGGATCTTGATGTAAGATCCGACGGACCTATATAGCATCTACTGCGACTTATAGCAAGACTGATGAATATATAAGGACGATTAATTTTTTTTTATCAAAGAAGGGCTTGCCCCTTCCGATTCTCATTACTGAAAACCACCACAATTCACAAGAAGTTCAGCACAACTCCAGCCTAACACGAAGGATTAAAAGCTACCAGATTGAAATCGCAACATCCCAAGAGGCCAACAAAGGCCAAACATCCACGCTAGAACCCAACATTTCACAACCGACAACACAATCCACATCCTAAACCGATTATTACATCAAAAGAAACCAGGAAACTAGTCTCTGCGGCGAGCGGCAATGAGCTCTTTCATGTCCTCAAGACGCTGCTTGAGAACATCCACGGATTCGTCCATAAGTTTCTTCAACAAGGCACTAGTCTCCTCCTGCAGGTCTGCACTTCGGACGATCTTCTCCCTCAGCAGGTCGCGCTCGGCCCGGAGCCTCTCATTGCCCTCCCTTAGTTGTCGGATGACGCCCATAGCATGTTCAAACGAGGCTACCATGTCATCCTGCAACCTCGCTGAGCGGGAGATCTGATCCGTCTAGCTATGGATGATCGCATGCATGCGCTTGTAACACTCATTGCGTGCCCGCGAGAAATTTTCCCAGGCCGCCGCGGCGCGGCGGGACATCTCAACTGCATTCATGGCGTGGCGGGACATCTCTGCTGCTTCCGCGGCACGGCCGGACCAGTCTGCTGCATCGACGGCGCGGCGGGACCTCCATGCTGCTTCAGCGGCACGGCGGGACCTCTGTGCTACTACTTCCGCGTGGCGGGACATGTCGGCTGCTCTCGTAGTGAGGCGGGACATCTCTCGTGCTTCCGCTTCCATGCTTGCCTCTCCCTGGTGGTAATCTCTCGACCCAGAACTCACGCTGGCCATGGCAGACGCAAGGGAAGGATGCTGAATGACTTGTTTGTTTTTGTGGATGAGGAGTTGAGGAGGAATGTGCAGTCATCTTGGCATACTAGTATTTATAACCGAGTACTAATATGCTCCTAAGTGGGAAACCGTTTAGGTTGTGATCGGTGTGAACAGGTTTGCAATTCAATATAGCGTGGAGTAATTTGGAATGTGATGAGACGCAAGCTCAAAATTTATTGACGGTTCTAGTTTCGAAGTGCGGCACTATTCCCGGATGGAGCACTTCTTTTTCTACTCCCTCCTTTCCGGTTTTATAGGGCTTATCTCAAAATTTTAGTTTTTCCATTTTATAAGGCTCAATTTGGTTGTCCCCAACACATGTTCAGATTCCAAGGTGCATTAAATCATTGCATGCAAGTATTAAGAGAAAATTGACCAATGCATGTACTTTATGCATGCATGCATTGCAATTAATGCATTAAACCTATCTCTCGGGACTTCTCGCACGCACCATCGTGCCACCAACAAAAACTTGTACTCTGAGTTTAGTAGTACGTTATACAGGAAGAGAAGAGGTGCACGCACGCACTCGTCCTCTCACACACACGTCTATTTTTTCTCGAAAAGGAGGATGATGACCCCCGGCCTCTGCATCTGGGAGTCACACACGCAAATTATTGAAATATATTGAGTGCAGTGCTTTGATGTGTCGCGTCAACTCGTACATCAACGAGAAGTTTGATTATCCTCTCCCTCGCGGACTTAACTGCACATGCCTTTGGCTGTATGACAGGTTGGCCACACACCTATAGGGCCCACCTGTCATACACGCAAAGGCAGGAGCGTCCCTCCCTCGCCCATGAGTGTGGTGGCTGGCAAGACTAGGAGAAGCTTTCGCTACACGCTCTCCCTCCCGCACGCGGTGGACATGCAGCAGTTCAATCGGTGTCAAATGGATAGAAGCGTACTGTAGTACTCCTCCAGTGCAGTAGTATTCCATCATTTTTCGACTTCCCGAAGAGGCGAAGAGCCAAGCGCAGCCCGGACGCTCGTGTGGCAGTTTCATGTGTATAGTAGTCTAGGATAGCGTGTATCGTGCCTGTAAGCTTAAAATCGTTGGGGTCGGCTCCATGCTATGTGGCCGTCTCGAAGTTTAAAAAAAATAGTCTTCTGGCCCTACCCGAAAACTGCCGCACGTACTGCCAGGGAAAAGCCCCGCCCTCAACTTTTAACTACGCGAAAACAGTTCGAGCTTGTTCGTTCTATATAAATACAGTACTTACTGTATGTTTATTCACCCGTGGGGTTGTTCAGTGAATGGAGGGGCGGGGAGCACAAGTGAACAATACTGTAGTACTACTAGTAGTAAGTAGGAGTCGTACAGTAGTCACCTTAAATAGAGAGTTTCTTTTCTTTAATGCCACGTACACAAATTGAAACGCTTGTTGTGGAGAGAAAAAAGATAATCACTCCACTATATATGGACGCAGGGGCCTGAGCGCTTGCTTTACTAGGGTTGCTCTCTTCATTCTCTCATCCTCTCCATATATAAACAAGACAGTGGTAGCGACATTTTCTCTCTGCTCACCGCTGGTCACAGATCCGGTCGGATCCCTTCGGCCGGTGTGTGTAGAGGACTAAAAGGTGCATCGTTCACGCGGTCATCGCCGTCGAGGGAGGAAACCCACAACTGTCGGAGGGGCCCGATCCTCTGCCCATGCCGTTCTCTCCAACACATGGCCGGCTCGGGAGGTCCTCCGACCCTTCTTCCTCCCTGTCGTATTGTCCGCAGATCCGACCTACCGCCGCCGACATCCCGGCGACCCTCAGGTATAAGTTCTTCGAAAGCGGCCTTGCTCTACTGCCCCAGCTCCCCACGTGTCTGCATGCGCATCTTTTTCTAGTCCCATCAGCTCTTCCAAAGCCACCTAAATTTTTAGTAGTATTAGAGGTAAAGCTACTTCATGCATTCGAATCTAGGGCTTTGTTCAAACAACGAAGAAAGGGGGGAAAGTTGTAGCATGAATCTAGGACTTGATTCAAAGAGGAAATAATATGGTGAAAGTAGTAGAGACCGGATACCCAACCGGTCTCTTGGTTGAAAAGGGAAATAATGGGAAAACGCAGTACAAACTGGATAAGGAACAGATCTATTATTGGTTGAAAAAAGGATAGAAATTGGCGGTTGGTGGACAAGTCAACAGAGTATGTCCAGGATTAGATTTGCTGCCATCACATAGTAAAAGGTCTCCAGGATTAGATTTGCTGCCCTCACATAGTAAAAGGTCTCCAGGATTAGATTTGCTGCCCTCACATAGTACAATGGCACTCCTGTTGTTTTCCCCAGTATAATAAGTAAGTTGCTCCTTTACGCTGCTGAGTGTCCTGGTGTCCCCATGGTCCCATGCCCTTAAACCAACTCTTTAGCTGCTGTTGATTTACTGTGTCTGGTAAACAAGCAATGCCACCATTAAAGTAATCCCATATTTGAGGAATCTCATTGTTGATCGTAATGCTTCTAGTAACATGAAGCATCGCTGACGTTTTAAAATTTCTATTGTCCTTGCGTGATTGCCATGAACATAATTAAGATGCTTCTTTTCATTTTGTATATGTTTCGTATATTCTTATTGACCAGTAACCGTTTACTTTCTATCTTTTTGTGCAGATAGGGATATCCATTTCAGCTTGTTGCTATTGTGACCTTTTGGTGAACTGCAGAAAACACTTTTTTGGAATGAGTGTCTTGTGTAGTTCAACTAAAATGTCACATGGGCAACATCTCTCAATTTTGGTGGAACTGCACAAAATGGTGATTGGAGTTTCCAAAATCTCCGTCAAGTTCTGCTGGTAATCTCGTGCAACATTTTATTAGCCTTTGCAAGATGGAGCAGTCACTGTCACTACAATGGCACTTTATTTTAGTGGAACTGCACAAAAGGATAAGAAAATTATAGTTGCACCTTACATGAGCCGGACAGCCAACCTTAATGTTCCTCAATTTTAGTGCAACTACTAAAGAAGAACCTGCCAGCTCACAAGAGCAAGTACT
Organism: Triticum dicoccoides; assembly: GCF_002162155.2. Classification (NCBI taxonomy): domain Eukaryota; kingdom Viridiplantae; phylum Streptophyta; class Magnoliopsida; order Poales; family Poaceae; genus Triticum; species Triticum dicoccoides. The sequence goes on along the minus strand of NC_041390.1, from coordinate 159,026,752 downwards.
TCTTGCTAGCTGAATGATGCAATCTTTGCTTCATTTCAGGTGAACTGCAGAAAAAGGCGCATGAATTGAATCATGGAACTCCAGGCAGACCTCATCCAAGTAGAGCTGGAGGTTGAGTTCAAGGAGGCCACTATTAAAGCGAAATCATGCTCTCCTGTCTCCTTGTTTGTGATGTGCAAACATGTTGTGAAAACAGGAATACTCAACTACAGATGTTGTGACGGTCAAGAGCATTCGCCAAGTTCTTCGATTGTATGACATGGCTAGCCAAGATGGATTTAATCCCGATATTCACTTTATCAAAAGGCTCTAATGGGTTGGTTCTGAATCTTGCAAGCTGGGAATCGGTGAGATGTGTAGGCATCTTTGTTGTACTTATTATTTGGATCTTATTTGTTGGTTCTGAATCTTGCAAGCTGGGAATCAATGAGATGTGTAGGCATCTTTGTTGTACTTATTATTTGGATCTTATTTGTTGGTTCTAAATCTTGCAAGCTGGGAAATACGGCATGATGATGTAGAGGACAACAACCATAACAAACAGTTCAAACTCAGTAGTATTATCTTTTGTGAAAGTGCGACAAATGTGATGATCGTGTGCGTCCTGAGAATAATAATTCTAATTGTTGTGCATGTTGATCCTGTGGCACTGATAGAACGAGCGAATGCATTGCTTTTTTAAGTACAAATTTCTATTAAAGCTAATTAAATTTAAGTAAAGTGACCACTAACTCATGTTATTACAGTACCAATACAGACCCGCTCGTGAACCGACGTGTGGCCGAGGGTGCATCTTCTGCCGGGCGTGCGGCGGACAAGGGAGGGGTAGTAACTGTTGTCGCCTGTACACACTCAGCTTACTGTTGAATCCAGTTCTCCAAGAGCTGAAAAACGAACTGCTGCCGCCGCCTACACACTCGTTCACTCGAAGAGACTCCAATGGCGATCTGAGGGGTGAGCATGCTGGATATGGACTTCAGCAAGGAGTTCCTCTTTGAGTTCGCCGTTCAGTCCTATGGATGCACCAAGTTGAATGTGATATACACCAACGATACGAACTCGGTGAAGCTCTGCCTCGCCTCAGTCCTATGGCTGCACCAGGTTCTGGAGCATTCGCCCGTTTCATCGGCAGCGTCGACTGCACCTTTGCTACGGTGGAGAGAAGGAAGAACGCGACGATTCGGCCATCTGGTGCAACAAGCTTGTCGACATCCAGAAGCAATACAAGATCATCAGCAACGGGCAGGAGAAGGACTCCGTGGTTGACCTCGCTGAGACCATCATCGACCCCTGATACGCCAACATGAAAGAAGACGACCTGAACACGTGGGAGGTACCTCTGAATCTAGCCTACATAACCTACGTGGCCAAGGGCCCATACGCATACTACGACATGTACATGCAGATCTTGGACATGAGGGTGTGTCTGCTTCCCGTAACCGACGAGTACATGGACAGCTGCAGCGTCATGATCAAGCGTGTTAGGAAGGTCTAGATGTTGTACTTTATCTGTTTATAAGCACCTTTATCATGTGAGTGTTTCATGCATTAGCCTATGTGTCGTAATTAATTATATGTTTTGTCCGAAATATTTCTTTTAAGAACCCATTAACCTGATTGCTTTTTAGTGGCAATTTGCTTATGTATGTAAACTAGTTCACTTGTCCGTAAAAAAAAACTAGTTCACTCGGCTGCCGTGCTTTGAATCTCCTTCCTCCCAACATATTCCCCTCCTCAGGTGGACCCAGCAGGTCTCTGAATTTTCTCCCACTTTCTTTTTCGATGTAAACTGAGTTTTCTCCCAGTACTTTCCCATAGAACCAACTCAACTGTCCCACGTCTAGCCTAAAAAATAATAATACCCCACGTACTATTAACTCATCAAATTAAAATGATATTTTATTTCGTAAGTTAAAGTTCTTACAAAATAATAATAATAATTGTTTATATATAACTTGGCAAGTTAACTCCTAGTGATTGCGTACATAAGCTTGCAAAGATTTTACTGACGTGCAATCATGTGTTTATGTTTTTATAACATTTCTCCGTCTAGCCCAACATGATATTTTCACCCAGCCCAGCAAGTCCGCGGCTTTCGAGAAAAATGCAAATGGGATTTAAATGGGCTGCATAGATGCTACATCATTGTTTCACCCAGCCCACCAAATGGACTAAAAAAACAAATGGACTGACAGCTGGGTCCACGGCCACAGCCCAGTTTTTTTGTGATTTGACAAGTAAGTCGCTTTGTCAGGCCTGTTGGGCTGCAAATCTTTCAAGACGAGGAGAGCTTTCATTCGACTGGCCGAGAAAATGGCCCATCAGTAAGGAGAAATGGGATGTACATTTTTAAAACACATCAAACCAACAATTAGTTTCAAATATCTTTTTTTTCATTTCGAGATATTAAATTACATTAATTTTTATGCGTGGAGAATTTGTTCGATTTTATATTGATATACATTTATTTTTAAAATCAGTTTGAATGTGAGTCAAAATTTCAGGACTAAAAACAGTTCGGACCGCACCGAAATATGCAAAATTTCGTATAATTTTTTAACCGTGGCCACAATATGGGCTGTAATGCTAACAAAAAGAATATGGGCTCCAAAAAAACCTTAAGAATTAGCAAATGGGTTGTATGTTGTTTTCCACATATTTGAGGCTTTCCTAAAAAAAGGTTGGCGCACAAGCAGTGACTGTTGGATGGCCATCCAACGGTCGTCGTGCTTCTTCAATCTCTGCTCTTCCTGCTCCAGCCGCTCAAACAGGCGCCGGCGGGACTGCCTGCTCCCTCCTCCCCGTGGCCGGCTCTGTTGTCGCGCAGGCCTCACCGCCCCACCGTACTCCCATCACTGGCCTAGCCATCCCTCTACTCACCCACACCTGCTGTTATTCTCCGGCGACGGCAGAGGAACCAGTAAACCCTCGTACATTCGTACTCCCCTCCGCGTGGGAAACAACTGCCAAGTCTTCCCTGCCTCCATGTCGTTCCCTTCCTAGGCCTCGCCGTTGTCCACCGCCCTGGTGCTCTCGGCGCAGCCTGGTCAACATGGTCAACGACCGACATGCATCTGAAGTGGACTTTACGTGGAGAGGCCGACAGCTGGGTCCATGGCCGCACACAAGGAAATGCCTCCTTATTACGCGCAAAATAATGATTCCTCCACCTGACATCAGGGACCCACCAAAAGGGCCTCTGTATTTTGCAAAAAAAACGTTACCGCCGCTGACAGCTCGGACCCACCAGCTATATCTTCGCACGCAAGGAAGTGCCTCCTTATTACGCACAAAAAAAATGAATACTCCCCCTGTTAGCTGGGACCCAGTATAGTGGCAGGCTGACTTGTGGGCCTACTAAGTTGACGGGGACAGAGGGCTTTGTCAACTTAGTCAATATGCACGATTCTAGCCCAGTGACCGTACGATGTCCATCCAACGGTCGTAGTGCTTCTTCAACCTTTGGTCTTCTTGCTCCAGCCACCCAAACCAGCACCGGTCGTGCCTCGTGCTCCTGCATCCCGCGGCTAGCTGCGATGCGGCGGAGGCCTCACCGCCCCCTACTACTCCCACCGCTGGCCAGGCCATCCCTCTACTCACCCACACCCCCTATTATTCTGCGGCGATGGTAGCCTCACACCGCAACGAACCAGTGAACCCTCGTACTCCTCTACGTGTGGGCATCCACTGCCGCGTCTTCCCCGGATCCGCGTCGTCCCCTTCCCAGGCGTCGTCGTCGTCCACCACCCTGGTGCTCTCGGCGTGGCGTGGTCAACGTGGTCAAGGAACGACTTCCATCGGACGTGGACTATACGTGGAGAGGCTGACAGCTGGGTCCACGGCCGCAGCAAGGAAGTGCCTCCTTATTACGTGCAAAATAATTATTCCTCCACCTGACAGCGGGACCCACCGGACGGGCCACCGTATTTCGTGAAAAAAACATTTCCGCTGACTGCTGGGACCCACCAGCTACATCTTCGCACGCAAGGAAGTGCGTCCGGGCAAAAAAACGATTCGCCCCTGACTGCTGGGACCCACCAGCTATATCTTTGCAGGCAAGGAAGTGCGTGACAATCAGGACCCACCTGGTCGAAGCGTACATAGCGTTGTCATTCTGGTCGCGAACGTGTACGTACATACTGGTCGATGCAGAGGCGCAGACGTGTCGTAGTAGAGGCGCGCACGTAGCATGTACACGTCCGTACAGCGGCCAGTGTGCAAGAAAGAAAATACGGCCACGTATGTGTACATACGGGCGGGGTCTCGAATGCCTACTCGCGCATACGTACGGCCAGGTCTCGTGTACATGGCTGGGTCGGAACATAGAAACGGCGTCATCGTCGTCTTCATGGGGAGGCAACGGAATACGTCATGTTCATGGGGAGGTAACGGAATGCGTCGTGTTCATCGGGAGGGCTTGGACGGAACAGGCGATGGAAACGAGGCCTGGCGTACCGCAGAACGGAGGAAACGGCCTTGTGTTCGACCGGCCATGTTCAAAACGGGATCCTGTTCATCGGGAGGGGTCTGGCGTACCGCAAAATGGACGAAACGGACCTCCTACGGTCGAAACGGGGTCCTGTTGATCGGGATGGGTGTGGCGTACCGCAAAACAGACGAAACGGACTTGTGTTGGAGCGCTACGGTCGAAACGGGGGTCCTGTTCATCGGGAGGGGTGTGGCGTACCGTAAAACGGGACTCCACGGGATACTGTTCATCTCCACCATCGACCTCCTCCAGCCTCCACGGGCTCCTGTTCATCCAGCCTCCACAGGCTCCTGTTCATCCAGCCTCCACCGCACGCTACTCCACCGGCTACTGTTCAACCACCCCTCCACCATCTACTGTTCATCCAGCCCTCCACACCATGGGGTCCTGTTCAACCACCCCTCCACGGGCACCCCTCCACCGTCTACTGTTCATCCAGCCCTCCACACCACGGGGTCCTGTTCAACCACCGCTCCACCATCTACTGTTCATCCGGCCCTCCACACCACGGGGTCCTGTTCATCCACCCCTCCACGGGCATCCCTCCACCGT
>NC_041390.1:159014182-159021303 GCF_002162155.2 Triticum dicoccoides | reverse complement strand
GGCTTAAGTTAGTAGCAGTAGCAAAGGAATCGCTCGATCGGGTTCAGTTAACAGCCATCGATCGATCGCTCGGGTTCAGTAACGCATAGCCTGCAGTGCAATCACTCGGGTTCAGTTAGAGCCCAACGCCTCGCTCAGGTTCAGTTAGAGCCAATGCCTCGCACACACGCGCGTACGTGTACGAGAGAAACGTGCATTGCTCGGCCCCCGGCCTCCCACCGTAACCGGGAACTCCCCAAAATTTTCCTCCCCCTTGCTTCTACCACGGTTTTTTCCATCATGGACGGCCCAAAGAATGTCATGCAGCTGCGTCTCCGGCCCGCCCAGGACAAAAAGCCAATTTTTTGTCATGATTTTTTGTCATAGAAGTAGGAGCCCACCACATCTATGATGATACCGGATTTTGTCACAATTATCGTCATAGGAGTGTCATATGTATGACAGGAAAAAAATTCGTTCGGCCCAAAATGTCACGGATGTGTCTTTTTTTGTAGTAAGAAGCTTGCTTACTACGCCTCTCCCTCGCCCACGCGCGCGGTGGTTCGCATGACAAGGAGAGGGTTTTGACTACAGCGCCCTGTCCCTCTCCCTCTCCCTCTCCCTCGCCCTCGCGGTGGACGTGCAGTAGTTCAATCGGTGTCAGATTGCCAGAAGCATATTGTACTGTAGTATCATCATTGTTGGACCTTCCGAAGAGGCAAAGAGCCAAGTGCAAGGTTCGCACGAGTATGAACTGTTGAACCTCCAAAGAGGCAAAGAGCCAAGCGCAAGGTTTTATAGGAGTTGTCGTCCTAGTAGGAGTGTACTAGTACAACTATAGCGAACGATGCTACTGTATGATGCCGCCACGTCACGTATATCCAAAGCTGTGCCACCTTTTTTTTCTCAAAGAGCGTGTTGGAGCCCATGCAACAACCACACAAGTTGCATGTACACATAACACATTTACTAGTAATAAATTCTAAAGGACAAATGCTAGTATGCCACACAAGTTCATCTCCAACTCATGTGATAAATTTGTGCACGACTAGTCTACATATATTCACAGCGCTACTGTTCACAATTACCGTACTCCACTTACACGTTAAAGATGGGCTACATGTCCTCCTCCAGGTTCCAGTCCTAGGTGTTCTTCATGGATGGCACGATCCATAGCGGTGGGCAACGGGAATCATTGTCGCAGCTTTCTAGTCTGGTTCCACACGATGGAGACTCATCCAAGCTAAAGCGGCATAAATCAGGGATAGCGTGTCCCAGCATGTCGTTCATCCGGCGGTGCGCACTGAAGACACAACCATGCTTGATGAATGGCAGGCCTTCCATGTCGTGCACAAAAGGTGGCATCCGCTTCACAATGGGGTAGTTGTCCCCGATGAAAAGCGAGTACTCTCCAAGAGTGTTCCTCGGCACCCATGTAGCATCACGGGGGTCGAACTCGGTGCCGTTCATCTGGTACACGCGGCATCCCAGATCTGGACACATGGTGACGTACATAGTTAAGGTCCATGCATAATAATGTTGTGTTCAAATGTGGCGGTCAGTAATACTGTGCAGCAAATAGTACTACTCCGGTATAGAGGAAGTAAAATAACCGGCTTATTATATATAGCCACTCTTGGCTACATGGATGAGATAGTAAGACATGGAAAAACAAAAATGGTGGCAGCTAGTGGGTTCAAGTCTTCAAGGGCCTAGCTAGCTATACGCGTCCTCCAAGGTAAAAAGTACTCCTACTAGTACTACAAAGTATACTACTAGTACAACAATGAAAGAGAAGGCGAGATGGTTAAAAAATGGAATACCTGGGTAGATGGTTATGGTCCGATCGTGGTAGATTATGTGACCATGTTGCACATTAGTGGAACCATGGGTAACGACTGCTAAGATAGTTGATCCCAATATGCCAAAGTCAGCTACAAGGTTCCAGGTCAGACCGAATCGCGGATGCAAATGCACATCCAGGATCGGCGATCTTATTTTGATCGGGGGATGACTGGTCCCTGCAAAATAATGGAGTACCGTTAGGGATGCAAATGTTTGTTTGTGCATTCCATTTGTAATCTCCCGTACCGTAGGATGTCAACCAGATGAAACAAGTCCCCTGGCTTGTCACCGCGAAGATGCGGCCTAGATGGCGCACGGCGTCTTTGAACGTGTAGGGGTACAAATCTGCCGCCGCCAACATGTGCCAGCCTCTGCCGTTACTGCCTCCTGCATTGATGGCAATCCTTATGTCGAACACCGTGATGAGATAGTAATCATCGTAGCCGCGTCGCTTTGTCGGCGGGTCCGCAATTGCTATCTTCTTCAATCTCATGTAGGCATCATCATTCGTATTCTTGCCCAGTCAGTCCGGAAGGCCGATCCCAATGGTGGAGAAGGGGTCTACCGGAACGGCCGCACTGCTGTGGATGTTGTGCAAAATGATGGTGGTATCCGGCTGGAGGTATGCAAGCCAATCTTCTTTGGCACCGACACAGACCTATATATAAGACGATGGGCAACGGAGAAATTACGGGATGGAAATGGAATAACTATGTACTACATGATCAAACTCCATTACTGACCTGCTCATTGGACAAAATCCGACTACCTCTCAACGTCGGCAACTCTAGCGGAGTCAACGTGCAACCATGGCCAGGGAGCGGTGGACTGTTCGAAGGATTGTCCCATAGAAGAACCTTCTCCTCGAGGATGCATGGAAGACCAACAAGCATGGTCTGTTTAAGCAGCATCTTGAAAAAGTTGGTGCAGGAAGCATCGAGTCTTGCGGCGGTGAGGACGTCGGAGCGGCGTGCAATTTCTCCCACAGGATCATCGTCCAAGGTCTCCCAGCCCCGACGAGGAGGAGAACCGCCTGGCGAATCCATGGGAGCAGCGGCGAACTGCCTTCTTTTCGGGGGGAGGGGAACTAGCGAGGAGGATATAAGAGCGTAGTAACCGCAGGGCCTCGTCCCTTCCAACTGTAGATCGTTCCTCATCGAAGGGGTGAGGCTATTATTTACTACTAGTACTCCCTCCGATTCTTTTTACTCTACGCATAAGAGCAGACCCGGATACCAAGGCAGGGGCTCGCTGCATGCTTTCTGGATGGAAATACCCCTGGCGCATGGATGGGAGGAGTTAGCAGCTATAAATGCCCCATGCAGCCCATTGGTTGTCCGCCCGCGTTCTCCTCTCTCTGCATGCTGCATGGATGTCTCCCTCTCTCTCACATGATTGCATGTGGTGGCCCTGGCCTATTAGAAGCTCGCGTGGAGATAGCAATCTTCTCTCCAGAAGTGATTTTTTTTGAAAGAAAGGGATTATGGAACGTTATGGGATTGCATTATACTGTAAATAATAGCACTAGTAAGAAATTTTTGGCACTAGGTAGTAGTTTTTGGTGTGGATTAAGAAATTTTGGGTATGTTTTTGCCATTTTTTGTACACGCCAACTAGTGTCAAAAACGTCTTACATTATGTGACGGAGGAGTACGTACTTGTACTGTGGCAGTACTAGTACTACTTTTCTCAACTAGTAGTGCGATGTACTGTACTTCTAGTCTAGTCTAGTATAGTGCACCAGTTTTGAACTCTTGAATCTCAGGGCCAAGGAGCTACAGTTGGAAGTGGAGGGTACTACTATTCTCTAGAACCATCGATGTACTATCAATGCAGGGGAAGTACACCTGCGTAGTGGCCTAGTGGGTACTCTCGGTGCTCTATTCAGCCGCTCCTCTCACGTAGCTGGCCTACTCAGCCGCTCCTCTCACACACACACTAGCAGCCTGTTTATCAGCGACGGTTACTGCGGGGGCAGAACATTTGAGTTATTTGATACAGCGAGACTAGGATTTTCGCTTCCATTTGTGGAGGTGTAATGGATCTCGTCGAACTTTGTTAGTAGTTCCTTCTTTATGAATGAGATGAAGCAAAGCTTTTGCCTCCGTTTCAAAAAAACACGGCAAGAGGAATTTCTTTTATAGTAGAGCTGATAATGGAGTGAAGTCCATGCATGCAATGCCACAAGCTACAGAGTAGTAGTAGAGCACTTTACATACAGAGCCATATTGCACAGTTCCCAATGCCCTGCCAAGCTTTTCCGGCTCCTCGGGATTAATTGGGAGGCGCTAGTTTAAATATGCTACTAGCTGGAAGCTGCAAGCGAGGTGCGGCTAGGGCGAGCATGCGAGCCACGGGATGCTGGGAAGGAAAACCCGTTCACGTGGCTAGGCTGTCCAATGCACCCAGATTGTGGGGCCACGCGGCCGTTTGACTTCAAAACTCAAACTACCCATGTAAAATATTGGCTCGCAGCGAAGTGTAGTAGTACTATTTTTTTAAAAAGGCCGTCGTGCGTTCGGCCGGGATCGAACCCACAAAATGAGGTATACACTCCCGCGACCACTAGTAGTACTCGTTGGAGTACAACGCAACCTAGAATTGCCTTTTGTCGCTAGTAGTACGTACATTGTTCCTTACAAGAAACCCCTAAGAGCATGGTTAATAGTATAGCCAGTTGCTGGCTATAAGCCAGTTCCATGTCATCTACAGCCCATCTTATAGCCAACATGTAGTAGTAGTTTATTTCTTATAGCCCGCTGACTCAGCTCTATTGTACTTGCTCTAAAAATGCAAGAAACCACTAAAATGCCAAGAAACTACTACCACTTGCATATGTGGCAGACTTAAGATAAGACTACCTTATCAACCATTGTACATGCTCTTACCAACAAAAATCCTCGAGTGACCTCCTACCTCCGGCCCGTCCACCTAGTCATCCTCGGCCATGGGACGCAGCTACCACCGCCGGCAGAAGGCGAGGTCAAAACCGCCGGCGGTGCGGAGCCCATGTTGCGGCAACCCGGATGCCAGCTCCGTCCGGCGCTCGCAGCCGCTAGCTAGCCAAGATAGCTCCGTCCAGCTGCTTGTCTGCAAGGTTTGCTAGCTAGTTTGGCAAGGCAGCGCGGCGGCTTGCTCGCGCGCGCCGCGCTAAGGCCAGCCATCTGGCTCGAGCGAAGGCCAGCGCGGCGGCTTGCTCGCTCGTGAGTCACGCTCGGGCCAGCCTGCCAACCCTTGCGGAGGCTAGCGCGGCATCCGGCCCGTCCGGCGGAGCGGCGGCCAACTCGCTCATCACCGGCGCCACCGACGAACACGCATCAGTATTGTTTGAAGTAATGTTCAGGAAAAATAGTGATTTGAGGGGGAATAACAGGATATAAGGTCAGATGTGGGTCCCTCGTGTCAACGGTCAAACAAAATGTGTTGGTTTAAGCTGCCTCGTCAGCACGGACATGTGGGCCAACCCTGTCATAAATGGGTTTAAACGAACCTAATCGGTAGGAGTACTAGGTAGTTTTTGGCGTGGATTAAGAAATTTTGGGTATGTTTTTGCTATTTTTTGTACAATAGATTCCTCCTAGGGCTGGTTGAAAGTGGTAGTTTTTTGTTAAATACTCTACATATTGTAAGTAGGAGTGAAAGTTAAGCTTTGGAAGCCAATAAGCAAGGCTAGTTACATAGTGCATATGCGTACATGATTGAAAGTAAATATCAACCATGAGTGACTAATATCTTGATGGAAAACTCGAAACTATGGAATACTAGGAAAAGAAATGCATGGTTGGAAATACTAGCAATGTTCATGTCCGTTGCAACGAATCATAATTAGAATAATACTTATTCACAAACTTGGTACAAAACACTCTAATTTTGATATACATATGTCACTAGAGATATATTATGTTTCAATTAGAATATATTCCTTGGGCTGTTTTGGTGAGGTCAGGGAGGGATGTGGTTGGTTTTAAGATACTAATTATGGGTTTTTCTGCAAATTGGTAGACAAGTGGGATGTTGGTGAGAAAAGGCAACAACTTACCTCACAATCATTAGATGTAGATCTAATGGTCAGAAACGACGGATGGCAGACACACCAGCATCACCAACTTAGTCTTGTGTAGGAGTACTAGCAAGATCCGTGCATTGCACGGAACATCAAGATGCATTTTTTATAAATCACTTGTTGTGATTGACCCTTCAGGGAGTAATCCCATGTGTAAAAACTAATGATATCTCAAGAAATATGAGATAAGGTGAAGAGGAGTGGGGTGTGGTGGTGGTTGGTGGTCGAACTGAGCGGAGGCATGGGGATTGACGACGTCGGTAGCGACCACCAGGCCAGTTTGTTCAAGAGGCTTCCTTTCTTAATTGCTCAACAATGAGGTTTGTTGGAGATAAGGATGAACGAGGGAAGGCCTTATCTGCAAATGTGGAGAGGGGTGCGGGTATCTTTTAGTTTAATTTCCATCCGTCAGATATAGATCGGACGGTCTATATTGCAAGATGGCACACGTACCATCATCACCAACTCGGTTTTTTATAAGAGAAGAAATATAAGTATGGAGATACAAACGTATTATCAATACTTGCTTCCGTAAACTAGCATCTACATTCTATTCAACGCATCGGCATGTGGGCCCTTAGCATAATGACTTCTCGACTGTGTAAAATGAAGATTTTCCCGTCGCCGACAAGGAGGGGGTGACGGCGGCGCGCTTTTTGGCTTGCTCTAGTCCTAGTAGTCATACTAGGTGGTCTAAGCACGTGTAGATTTATTCTTTTTCACGTCTCGTGTTCGCCGTACTGCCACGACTATTCATGAATAGACGGTAAGTTATTCACGGGGAAACCCTTGCTGAGTGTGTTTGCGAGAGAGAGAGAGAGAGAGAGATAGAGAGAGAGAGAGAGAGAGCGTGTGTGATATGTTAGAGACTGAGGCAATGATAACAAATTCTTTGTGTCTATGTGTGTGGAGGATAGAGAGAGACATGTACATGGGGCTTTGTGTTGTGTAACATGGAGACACATATACATAATTAGAGAGTGAGTGTGTGAGATACACATGCAGACATGAGGAGAGATGAGGATCCAGGTAAATGGGTGTTTGTGCGTGTCTGTGTGTGTTTGTGCACGCATTTGTGTGTGAGAGGGAGAGAGTGTATGTGGAGTAGAGAGACCACTGATGATGTAAACCTAGTATAAGGGAATGGGGAATGGTGTGACATGTGTAGTAGCAAGATAGCACGGGTGTAGGTGGGGGAGCAGACTATTTGGAAGAGACATCGAGTGTGTGTGGG
>NC_041390.1:159000340-159013647 GCF_002162155.2 Triticum dicoccoides | reverse complement strand
AGAGAGAGAGAGAGAGAGAGAGAGAGAGAGAGAGAGAGAGAGGAAGAGAGGGGCGAGAGGGGTCGTTTGTGTCCATAAATGGCGTATAGATAGGGAGACAATGTTGATGTTGTCCGAACTTGGCCTATGAATGGAGACGCAAGGGAAGCGAGTCATCGTGTGTGCGATAGGGACTTCATGAGAGAGCTAGAATAGATGGTGTAGAGAACAATGTGCGAAATCGAGAACGATTATACATTAGGGAGCTATGCAAAGAGTCACGACATATATGTATACAGGGAAGGAGCTGGTGCGGGTCCGCATGTGGAACAGATAGAAAGAGGAGAGTGGTGCACAAGGAGACAAAGTGTGCTTGTTTGCAGTGGGGGTGGTGTGTGAGGTGAGTGCGTGAGAACCACATAACTAGGGAGATAGACGTTTGGGGGCGACATTTTGTGTGTATGGGAAATATACACTCTACATAGTGTGTGTGCTTGGGTACGAGAGATAGCGGGAGACCTAGAGAGTGAGGGAAGAGATGTGTGCATGCCCGAGAGACAAAGTGATAGAGACCTATGTTGGGGTCCGGACTTTACAAGAGAGAGGGGTGTTAATGTGCTCGTGTGTTGGTGTTTGGGGGAGAGAATGACTTCTCTGTGTGTGTGTGTGTGGTGGGGGGGTTGACTTCAGATAAAGAGTGAGGTGTCTATATTTGAGGGACTTTAGCGTAATTGAGATATTGTGCACTCATGGTTGATCAATTTGTTTCATAGTTTTTACTATGAGATAACGATACTTTTGAACATGCGTGATATACCTTGATGTACCAGAATTACAAACCTAAGATTGGAATTTTGGAATTCGACTCCATCATTAGCTTTTGTAATTCATTTAAACGGAGGTACATTTTTTAAGCCGGGATTTCATGATTTCAAATTCATATATCAAACCTAGAGATATACACATACGGGCATATTCAAACTTTATAATCATCCACTTTATTCATACACATACACATTTTTGCTTTTGTCATCATATTTAGGATAAACACATTTGGAATTTCATTTGAATTGGACCGTATGATGGTATTTGCTTGTAGTAGCTCAATGATCCATATTTGAATTGAATGGACAATCTAAGTTTCGAGTTGGAGACATTGATTTTCAGAACTTGCACTTTTTTGTGTGCAAAACAAACAAATTGTTGGCCATGATATCATAGTCGGCCGTACGAGAGCAGAATACTTATAATTTTAGGTGCCAAAAGCTTTCAAACTTCCCACTCACATCGAAATATCACGCGCCCGAAAGTTTAGCCCAACGATATTCCTGTTTTACCCCTGCCACATGAATGAAAAAGGGCTGCTTTGGTAACTCCATTGTTTTCCCCTCTTTGCCCCCAACATTCTTCCCCAGAGCCCCTCCCCTTCCCCTCCCCGACCCCCCCCCCAACCACGGCAAGCCGCCGAATCTAGTCCTCCGCCGCAGCGGTGGACCTCACACCCCGCTGGATCTACCTTCCGCACCTTGGAACCCCCAACTGCCAACTCACCACTTCACCAGAGCCGCTTCAGCGACTGGCTTGTCCACCTCTCCAGATCTCCTTGACCGCCATCATGGTCCACCGCACCGGATCTGCTTAACCGGTGCCCTCGTCCACCACAGCATAGGCCCTTCACTAACTCCCTCGTCTGCCCCTTCGCTAGCCCTTCATACAAGCCCTCGTCCACCGCAACAGATCCGCCTCACCGAAAGCACTGTACAACGCGCCTGCCGAAGCCTTCGTCCACTGCACCGGACCCGCTCCACGGATGCCATATTCAACTCCACCGGCCCTGCTTTACTGACGCCGCAGCCTCATCAAGTTATTTCGATTTGTACTCCTTCGGTTTTTCTCTTTATCGTGCAACTGTTCACTTACCACAGATGAGCTTTCTTGTATGTTGACAGGCGCCGCAACCGTAGCACCGGAGCCGCTTCAGCGACGGCGACAGCCGTCCCAAACTCAACCGCAACACGAGCACCATCGACGATCCTTAGCTATCAAGTATGACAACGATACCCATACGCCGCCGAGAATCAGGTACTATTATCCAGCGGCCGGCGCCTACGTTCACTTTCCTAGCATAAGCACTGCACCTTTGAATTTCTTCAGGGCATCATTCAGTTTTTCATGAGACGCGTTATTCTGCTTGCACCTGTAGGGCCATACTTCTGGCAGTGAACATGTTACATGTGCTAAATTACATACCAGTGCACATATAGTTAATATGCTTTAGTTTTGTTCTGATGCCACATGTTGGTTCCATCAGACTGTTTAATGTTCTCTATGCTTAATTACACATTAGCAAACTAGCATGTGGTTCCGCTGCTTTTTGTTTGTTTTACCCTACATTTTCTGATGCTAGCTATTACATCATTGCTCTGAGCCTCTGTTCATTACTTGTTTGTGTGTTCTTGATCTTCCCAAGTTGCATGACTAATTTGATGCTTCTATTAATTATGGAGCTGCCAACCCCATCAAGCAAAATATTTGTTCTTTTGGGGCTGGCACCTCGAACAAGCATAAAAATAGAGGGAAGCAGATATACTCCCTCCGATTCTATTTACTCTGTCCATAACTCTTGACCCGCATACCAAGGAGGGCACTGGTTTAATTTTTCTGGACTAATTTGCCAATTAATTAGGGCAGAGGTGGATGGGCGGGGCACAAAAGGAAACCAATGCTAGGAATCGGCAACGCGCAGACTAATACGAGAAAACTGAGAAAAAGTTATACGCAAAGTAAAAAGAATCGAAGGGAGTATTGTCGTGTATGCACACACCCTTCTTTCATTAGTTTAGATGAACCATTGATGATCAATTCGGACCAGTGCATGCGATTAAAATTAATTTTACCTAAATAGATGGTGCAGAATAAACTACAACAACTAGATTTGCAACCACGGGATGCTGATGATATCTTCAAAGAACATTGCAACAGCAGCTAGGCTTCACAGCAACATATGGTAAGCCAGTGTGTTTTAGTACATGTGAAATGTAATGCGAGTGGGCTGCTTTCTTGGCTTGTGCCCTCACCATGTAATCCTACCAAATTACAAATAGTTCAGTTGTCTGCTTTGCTGTATTGCTTGATTCGAATGCTTATTTGTTGTTACGCTATACCTGAGTTGGCCAATATGTCAGCAGTGCTTGTTGTACTATCGTAAAGAAATGCATGCCTATTTCATTTGAGTCCTTAACTTTTCCTCTCAACTTCATCACAAGACTGTCTTCGTAGTTTATATGAGGCCACACTATTAAGTGCTTTCTTAGATTATTTCAACTGCTTAGATGCCTTGGCAACTTAAATATAGCGGTTGTACACTCCCTTTCAACTAGGGATGTCAACTGGGTCCAGTTTAATCCTGATTAAAGTCCACTAGTGGTATGATAGTTCAAAAGAGTTTTTGTTTTTTTTAGGAAAATGAACTAGGGAGGTAGCAAAAACTAACTAGATGGGACTGGCGGATTTCGTTTATTTGCCACTTACATCCCTAGTTTCATCTTACCATTTTAATTTCTTTTCGGCTGATGCTGCTTCGAACCATTTAAATATAGTTTGCCATGCTCGGCAATAATTCGTCCGTCGTTTACCATGTAATCTTACTGCCTGGATCATATGATAACTATCTCTTACTGATGTCCAGCGGAAACCTTTCAGGATGCCGTTCACACTAGGACACAATGTACAACCCCAGAATCTATTTGTGGAAGCAGTGCGCCATCCATGTTACCAGATGGTAGCAGTTCAGAGGCAACACCGCCAGAGAGTAGTCTGAGCATAGATATTATAGTGCTTGAGGCTCTACTAGAGGCAGAAAGAGATGGTGTGGCTGCCATGAATGAGGTAATATTTATCTTGAGGCTGGAAATTACGGAATTAGTGGCACGCATTATGCAAGCAACCCAAGAATCGGAGGAAGTAAGAATCTTGCATTTGAAGACGGAGGAGGTCCTGCTGTTTCTGCTATCTGAAACCCAAGATAATCCCGGTTCTTCTTTAGATACCAGTTCAAATTTTCATTAGATTAATGTACTTGCATGTTGTGTCATGTCTCTGAATGGATTATGTTGCAAGACCCCCTGTGTTGTCCATGTGTTGTAATGATCCAAATTTTTTAGGCGAGGTAATCCTCCGAACTTGTATGATTGACATAAGGTGAACTATTAGTCGTGTGGGCATATTGTATTGGATGAAATAACTGTTTGACTCAGAGTGTATCCAACCTACTGAATTCGAAGATCACGGCATTTCTAAATCATAATCATATATAAAGGTGGAATAAATCTTTGTTGTGGTTTTGAATAAATAAATAACAAAATGTATAATTATCTGTGGATATTCGTAATCGAATACAAATTGGATTTGAATTTAGTTTGCCAGGTCCCAGGGCAAACGTGAATGCTAATTCTCCCAAGTTTTGAACGAAGCGGCTAAACACCCACTATAATTTGTGGGCTGCTCGAAGCAAGTGTTTGCGAGATGGAAATTACTGTCTACCCCTGATACTTGACATCCTTATCAACAGGATTTACACTGTTGCCGATAGGGGTAGACTAGTAACTTCAATCAGACATGACACGACGGCCTCTAAGCCCATTCAGACATGGTGGGCGCCAAACGTGGGCGGCAAAACACATTTGATTCAAGCTTGTCCGAAAGACATGTGTCTCTTCCTCCATTTCCCCATTCATACACGGTGGGCGGCAAAACAAACTCTCCTCGTCCGAAATTGATGTAGGCTTATATTTTAAATAGGGGCAGATGTGTAACTTCCATCAGACGTGACACAACCGCCCTACCTGTCAGCCCCGTTCATACACCGTGGGCGCCAACCGTGGGCGGCAAAACACCCTCTCCTCGCCCGAAATAGTTACCAGCAAATATTTGGGAGATGCGAGGTTACCGTCCTATCCCCAACCGACGTGATGTCCGAAATTTTAAACGGGGGATAAGTTCGTAACTTTCCCCTATTTCAGAGAAGCGCGTCCCAAAGTTTGAGATCCCCCCTCCCCTCCATTTCCCCATTCATACACCGTCGGCGGCACGACAACCTCCGCACTGCGGCCAGCCTCCTCCGTCCGCCACCCCATCCTCCACCTTGCCGGAGCTGCTACCCCTACCCCGTCGTCCACTGCAAGAGATGGACGTCTCTCATCCACGGCGCTGGACCAGCATCCTTTCATCACCTCCTCTTGCTTCATCAGCGCCGTCGTCCACCTTGTCGTTGCTGCTCCTACGACCGCCTCGTCCACGGTAACAGGATATATCCCCCGACCCGGTCGTCTGCCGTCTAAAGTCTTCTTCCCCGCCGCCGACAGCCATCGCACCCGCAACACCCTCAATGTATCAGCATAGGCCTACACGACGTCGCGAGAGAGGTAGTACTCTTCCATATGTGCTTAAGTTATTGATCTCACCCGGAAAATAGATCGTAATTTGTTTACTGTACTTTTCTTGTCCGTACCAAATCGTAGTGGCTAGTTGAAAGCAAACATTGGTTGCGAAGTAGCTTTGTCCGGTTTGCACCTTCAGATCCGCCATGGCACGGGCACTATACTCGTAAAGCTTATGGTTTCCCCCCTTTATATTCACTACCATCATCGTAGGTGCTTCGTGTCATGCTAGCACTGCTCCTCAAGACCTCAACCCAAAGCTTACGTGTTGAAATACGAATCTGATATGATGCTCATATCACTAAAATAGAGAACATTTAATTGGTCACCTGATGTTCCTATATTCGTTTCAAAAAGCATGTGCGCCACCCACTGGTCCAGCTAGTTCCACTTTCCTGATTTTTCTCTTGATGCTTAGGGTTTTCCCCTTTTATCTATTCTACTATGATCTGCGTAGGTGCTTTCTGTCGTACTAGCATTAATCCACCCTTCAAGCTAAACAACACAACACTCAGAATTCGAAAGCTTAGTTGTTCAAATATGATTGTGATATGATACTGATATTAGTTAACCGACACATTTAATTGGTTAGCTAAAGGTCCCACTTGAGTTTCCAAATGCATGTCACGACATATAGAGAGACAGCATAATTGCATTTCTTTGTCACTTGTTGACCGTACTTTCTTGTCCATACCAAATCTTAGTTGTTATTTCAAAGCAAACATCGGTTGCTAACTACCCTTTGCACGGTTTGCAGCTTCAGATCTGCCATCCCACTGCCATGGTCAACACTGTACTCATCATGCTTATGTTTTCCCCATTTTATGATGACCACAATCAGCCTACGTGGTTTGTGTCGTAATAGCACTGCTCCACCCATCGAGCTAAACAAGTTTAGTTGTACAAATTCATATCTGATATTATTGCTGATATTAGTAAAACTGAGAGATGTTTAATTGGTTAGCTAAATGTTCCTACTTTAGTTTTGAAATGCATGTGAGCCACATATGGAGAGACCGGAAAGAATAGTATTTCTCTGTGCGCTCTGGTTCATCATGGGTGGCCAACCGGCATTGTATTAAAAGACTTGTAATATCTTCAATCTGCTTGCTCTTCTGCTCTTCTTTAAGATGATACTCTTCTCTTGCGGTCGTCTGGTCAGGTCGAGTTGTTCTCCCTTAGTATATTTTGAATCTGTCAGGTCAGGTCAACTTGTTCTTCTTTACTATATGTTGAAGCTATCATCTGCGAAGTGTCATCACTTCTGGAGCTCTCATATTTTGAGTAGTAGGCCACATTATATTAATGCACACAACAAATTACAGCATGCATGGCATCTTTTAAAAGAATTGCAGAGATAGCACAAAGGGGTTTACAAGGAGGCAGTATTGGATTCGAATCACTTCTGCATTACAAAGAAAATCTCACTTGTTTTTATGTTTTCATGCATGTCTGATATTGAACATTATGAAAATGAATATGAGAATGGGCGCACGAGAGGAATATTGCGGAATGATCCACTGCCTAACAAACTTGGCATGGTGGAGGATGGCCTATTTTATTCACCCATCAAGGTGCTTGCTCTAACTTTGCAAAGTTGTATTGGTCGCACATATTTTGCTACTGACCTCTTGCATTACTTCTACTTTGTTACACCATCTGCTTAGTTTAAGCATCATATATGAGTATATGCCATACCTATCCATTTTCTGTACCTATTCCATGTGTCGTCACACTATGTTTTTCCAGTCAAATGTTGTTCTTTCGTAATAGGTGTCCAAAAGGAAGAGGGTGGGTGCAGGTCGTCAAGGAGTACAAACTAGGTATTTGGAAAAGGTAGTGATACCTGTTAAATCAGATAGATCAGCAGCCACAGAAAACACAAGCCCAACTGTACCACACTTTACCCCTACTCCAGTGGCCAAACCCCTATGAGAACCGCTGGGAGCCCAGCGTCAGGTACTGTCTATGATATCAATTCAAAATGTGAACTCCTAAATTTCTACTTGTGCCTTACCTTCTCTCTTGTATGAAAACTAATTTCAGATGAATCTCCTTACTCAAAGGATCATACGATCTCAAAACAATAATGGGCTCTGCATTGCTCTTGTCAGTACCTCTCTCCCGTTTGCCTTGTAACGCTGTACTTAATTAATTGCTATTTGATTATGTATCATCAGTCTGCACATGAGCTTCATTATCCTCTGTTTCTTCCAATATTATTTGATCTATATTTACTCTTTGCAAAATGTAGAATAATGGCAACGCTTATAAAGAATTTTCTTTGGGGAATTTATTGAATTATCCTTCCATCAACATGGAGAAGGGCTTTGTCCAGCCCGTGTTAACATGTAATGTAAGTTCATCCTTCTCAAGCCTTCAAACTTTGTTCTAGTATATATTTGGATAGGCATCATTTCCTCCACTGTTGTTTGCTTTGCTGTTTACATCTGATTGGATGTTTGCAACAACTACCAGTTTCAAATTGTAGTTGTAAAAACATGTTCCTTATGCAGAACAGATCCATTTATTTGCTTATATAATTGTGAAACCTGTTACGTGTCTTCTTGTTTCTCTTTCACACTTGTATCTCTTACGCCAGGCAGAACTTTAGGGAAGATAGTGAGCCAAACCATCTTGAGGACAGCGAGATGACCCCAAGGTCCTGTCTTGATGAAGACAGTGAGTTGAAGCTACTCACCAGCAGGTGTGAGACAACCTCTGTGCAGTCGCTGCCTCAATCAGTTCGACTTCTTTAGTCTCGACTTAAAGTGGAAAGGCTTGCTTCAGCTCAGCTCTGACTTGAAGTCAAAGATGCAATGAAGATGTCAGAGGACTGCCGTGCGCACCATCATGCCTTAAATCTAGTGTTGATGCATCTATCGTTGACACAACTAAGGTCTACTCAGCTTCTTCAGCTGTTTGGGGGGGCCCGACCTGGCCAGGCCTAGTGCCTTCTGAAGTGCTCTCAGTTTTGTATATTCTTTTGTTGGCGCGTTTATTTGCACTGGTGGCGAACTTTGATGCCCAGTGGATGTAATATGTGTGATAGCCGTGATAGCCTAGCGTAAGTTGCTTGCTTATTTATTTCCTTGTTGTCTTGTTTATTTGTTTGCTTCTAGTCATTGTAGTTCTTTTTCCGCGGTTTGCTAGTGGCTGCAATAACCTATTTTTTAAAACTAGGCCACAATAACCATGGGCTAATATTTACTGTAGTGACACTGGGCCTCCTACGGGCCGTAGAAACAGTGGGCCTTCTACGGGCCATAGAAACAATCGGCCTTCTACGGGCCGTATCATCAATGGGCCTTATACGGGTAGTATGATCAATGGCCAAACATGGGCCAATAACAGGCCACATTATGGCCGTAAACGGGCTAGAGTTGGAATCGTCCGTTCATGCGCCGACCATGACGGGCCATCGTTAATAGGCCGTATTTGATGACGCTATGAAAACGGCCCAACGTATTAACGGACCACAAATGGGCCGACTATAACCACGGGCTGAATTTGGCCCACAAGCAGAAAATGACAATAACGGGCCGTAAGTAAACGAATGCTGGAAATGAGCCCAAGAATAAATGGGCTCTGAGAAGGCTGAAAGATAACATGGGCTAGAAACGGCCCAACGGAATAACGGGTCGTTAATGGGTATAAAGTGATACACTGTTCATTACGGGCCAGTTTCACCACGGGCCGTTAATGGGTGTAAAGTGATACACTGTTCATTACGGGCCAGTTTCACCACGGGCCGTTAGTAGGCCAAGAGTTACATAGGGCCTCATATGGGCCGAAAGACGTCATGGGCCATACATGGGCCAGAAGTGAAAACGGGCTAGAATCATATTAGATGGCCCAGATGACGCTACTGGGCCTAATTCGGATAGGGCGTAATGGGCCATGGGTTAGCGGGTTGTAAATGGGCTATATTCGAACAGGCCGTTAACAGGCTTTCCATGGGCCGGCCTGCCAGCTTTTGACCAAGTCAAACGGGTCAGCCTTTTCACAGGAATGGGCCTCTGTTGGGTCGTGCCACGTGTCGACGTATCATAGGCGCCTTACGTCCAATGAGTGGTTGACATCTATCCCAACGATGAGCCGACACGTGTTTCCTCCAGCCAATGATGATTTTACACATGGAAAATCCCCATTGGTCGGGGCTGTTAACGGGTTATCGGATCCAAAACCCGACCCGATAGCTTAACGGTGTTCCGTTACGGTGGATGCCACGTGTCGGTCACCCTTGACGAAAGCACTTCTGTGATGCGCGATTTATCGTCATGGAAGTGGACACTTCCGTGATGGTAATTTTGGTAATGTCATGGAACGCTTCTACGACAGCACAGGTATGACTATCTTGATTGTGTCATAAATTTGTCATGGATGTACATGCATGACAAAAAAAGCGACCTACTGTGACAAACACGTATCATCACGGAAGTAAAATTTTTTTGTAGTGTAGCTAAAGTTGACTCTTATTCAGTCCTCTTTTCATCAAGCTTAATATTACTAAACAAGGAATCAATAGAACAAACACCAATCATTTTAAGATCTTCATCATTGTTATGAAAGCAATCGGTAGAAAACACTCTTTCTAAAAATTCTCTTTTAGCTTTGAGCATAGCGGTTATTTTCTTACT
The DNA here is from genome assembly GCF_002162155.2 of Triticum dicoccoides. NCBI lineage: Eukaryota > Viridiplantae > Streptophyta > Magnoliopsida > Poales > Poaceae > Triticum > Triticum dicoccoides. The sequence continues at coordinate 159,003,590 of NC_041390.1, read as the reverse complement.
TACATCCATAGAAACATGTAAAGCTTGAATTGATTCATTGACATCAACCTTATGTGGAAAAGTTTTAATCTTGAGACTTTCTACATCATGGGAAATTCTATCAATACTTCTAGACATATCATCAATCTTATTCAACTTTTCTTCTATCATAGTATTGAAAACTTTTTGAGCATTGATAAATTCATTAATATTACTCTCAAGATCAGAGGGGTTCCTATTATTATTGTAGGAAGAATTACCATAGGAATTTCCATAATTATTAGAGGAATTTCCAGGAAAAGGCCTAGGAGTAATATTACCTCTATAAGCATTGTTATTAAAATTGTTTCGTGAAACAAAATTCACATCTACGGAATCACTATTTTGCTCAATCAAAGTAGAAAAAGCCACATCATTAAGATCAATAGGATAATTTTTAGTAGCAACCAATTTCATAAGAGCATCAACTTTTTCACTCAAAGTACTAATTTCTTCAACTGAATTAACTTTTTTACTAGTAGGTGCTCTTTCGGTATGGCATTGTGAATAATTTGCCATAATATTATCAAGCAATTTAGTGGCTTCACCCAAAGTAATTTCCATAGAAGTACCATCCGCGGTGGAATCTCACAGATTTCTAGAAAAAAATTCAATCCCACATATTTTTTTTGGTTGATCATCCAAAGATTTAAACCATGAGTAGGACAATTTCTTAGCATCAATTTCATTCTTTCCTAAGATTGTGCAACATGCTCATGCTCATGTTGCTTAAAATTCATGATTTCAGTTCTAAGGGAAATAATTTTTGCGGGCGGAAAATACTTAGTAATAAAAGCATCTTTGCACTTATCCAAAGAATCGATACTATTGCGAGGCGAAGAAGAAAACCAAATTTTTGCACGATCCCTCAAGGAGAAAGGAAATAATTTAAACTTCACAATATCATTGTCCACATATTTTTTTGTTTTGCATATCACACAATTCTATGAATGCGTTTAGATGGGACGTGGCATCCTCATCAGAAGTACCAGAAAATTGGTCTTTCATAACAAGATTCAGCAAAGCGGCATTAATATCACAAGACTCCGCACTAGTGGCGGGAGGAGCAATTGGAGTACTAATAAAATAATTATTATTGGTATTGAAAAAATCACACAATTTGGTATTTTCTTGAGACATCGTGACTACGCAAACAAGATTGCAAGCAAACAAGAGATCTGACGAGATAAAGGCGAACGAAAAAGAAGACAAATAAAAGGCAGAATTTTGTGAAGTGGGGGAGATGAAAACGACATGCAAATGGAAAATAATGTAAATTGCAAGGAGATGGGATTTTTTATTAGGAACCTGACAGATGTTGATGATGTCTCCACGGCAATGACGCCAGAAATCCTTTTGATGTTGCTTGAATTTGCGTCGATATTTCCCCAAAGAGAAAGGGATGATGCAGCACAACTACGGTAAGTATTTACCTTAGTTATGAAACCAAGGTTATCAATCCAGTAGGAGGACCAAGCAACACTATGTAAATGGTACCTACACACAAAGAACAATACTTGTAACCCAACGCGAAAGAGGGTTTGTCAATTCCTCTACGGTAAAAAGATAGATTAAATTGTATGAGATTGGATAAGTAGATCTAGCAAAAACACAAAATAAAATAAGTAAATAAAAAGTGCAGCCAGGTATGTTTGGGTTTTTGGAATAATAGATCTGAAAACAATATGAAAAAAGATAGACCCGGGGCCCATAGATTTCACTAGTGGTTTCCCTCAAGAAAATAACATACGGTGGGTAAACAAATTACTGTTGGGAAATTGATAGAAGAGCAAATAATTATGACGATATGCAAGGCAATGATCATGTATATAGGCATCACGTCCAAGATTAGTAGACCGACTCCTGCCTGTATCTACTACTATTACTCCACACATCGACAGCTATCCAGCATGCATCTAGTGTATTAAGTTCATGGAGAAACTGAGTAATGCAATAAGAACGATGAGATGATGTAGACAAGATTTATTCATGTAGGAATAGACCCCATCTTTTTATCCTTAACAACAATATACATGCGTGCCTCGCTACCCGTTCTTCCACTAGGTGAGGACACCGCAAGATTGAACCCATCACAAAGCACCTCTTCCCATTGTAAGAAAAATCAATCTAGTTGGCCAAACCAAAGTCTCAGAGAAGAAATACGAGTCTATAACAATCATGCATATAAGAGATTAAAGAAAACTCAAATAATATTCATAGATAGATCTGATCATAAACTTGCACTTCATCGGATCCTAACAAACACACCGCAAAAAGTCATTACATCAAATAGACATACAAGAACATCGAGGATATATAACATTGTATTGAGAATCAAAAAGAGAGAAGAAGCCATCTAGCTACTGCCTACGGACCCATAGGTCTATGGTGAACTACTCATGCATCATCGGAGGAGCACCAATGAGGATGATGAACCCCTCCGTGATCGTGTTTGTAACACCCCGGATGTAACTTACCCAATTTGTACTCCAACTCTTGTCGTTTCCGGCATTAAGTTATTTTATTTTCTCGGGTTTGGGTTTTTGTCTCCGTGTGTTTTTATCATTGTCATGCATCTCATATCATGTCACCATGTGCATTGCATTTGCATTCGTGTTCGTCTCATGCATTCGAGCATTTTCCCCGTTGTCCGTTTTGCATTCCGGCGCTTCGTTCTCCTTCGGTGGTCATTTCTACCTTTCTTTCGTGTGTGGGGATTAAACATTTCTAGATTGGACCGAGACTTGCCAAGCGGCCATGGTTTACTACCGGTAGACCGCCTGTCAAGTTTCGTACCATTTGGACTTTGTTTGATACTCCAACGGTTAACCGAGGGACCGAAAAGGCCTCGTGTGTGTTGCAGCCCAATACCCCTCCAAGTTGGCCCAAAACCCACCAAAACCCTCTCCATCATCTAGAGTGTTCGATCATGATTGCGTGTCCGAAAACCGCACCTCATTTGGACTCTCCTAGCTCCCTCTATGCCTATATATACCTCCCCTTTTCCAAATCCGGATCTCCCCCGTCCGAAACCCTAGTTCCAACACCTCCGCACGGCCGGACACGTCCGGTCCGGCCGGACGAAATCGCCCCGCCAACCGCAGCCTGCCACGTCGCCCCGCCGCCCCACATCGCCGCCTCAGCGCCGCCGGCCCGCCAGGCCCACGCCCGGCCCCCGCGGCCCATCCGCCGCGCGCCGCCAGGCTCCCTCGCCCCGCGCCGCCAGATCCGC
>NC_041390.1:158968466-158999600 GCF_002162155.2 Triticum dicoccoides | reverse complement strand
CACCGCCGCACCACCGCCCAACGTCGCCGGCGCCGCCGCCTTCATCCGCCGCCACCGCGCTCGCCTCCGGTCGCCGGTGCCAGCCGCCGCCTTGCCGGCGTCATTCACCGGCGTTCTCCCCGCCCTCTTCTCCGGCGAAGACCCGGCCCGCCTCGATCTACGTGCATTTCGGATCAAACCCTAGATCTGAGATCTGTGAGAGGTTGATTTTTCCCTAAGTCCTGAGATTTCAGATCCATGTGCCCATATTCATCACATCGTAATTTTGCATCCATAACTCCGATTCTTGCATATAGCATATCAAAATGTTCGTCTAAGAGAGTACATCATTTTATCTCATTGCATCATTTTCATTTGAGTTCATCTTGATGCCCTAAATGCTGTTAGAAGAGGGCAACTTGAGATAATTGTCAGATCTGCTGCTCCATTTAGTGATTTGTCATTTTTGCCATGATTATTGTGTGCATGATATGCCCAGGAGCTCTACATATGTTTTGTTAAGGGGTTTGCCATCTTTCCAGAGGTGCAACCCATGTATTTTTGTGATGTGTGTGGTGACTAGTACAAGCTTGCAAAGTGAGGCACTTGGTAATTCTGATTTCAGGGACTTAGCATTTCCACTAAGTCCTTGACCTGTTTATCTCATATGGCCATATGTTCATGTTGTTTCCTAGGATCCGTGCCTCTTTTGAGGATGATCAGTAAGGATGTTTTGTTAACCTTATAGTGCTCTATCCATCCATGTCTTTTTTTTGCAATTATGGAGCAACCTAGCTTGATCCAATCGAGCTCTACTTTTGCTACTTCGTGAATCTGGGCAGATTGTCTACTTGTTAGCGATTTTGCCGAGGATGTTGTAGTTGATCCCTGCATGCTATGCTATTGTTCTTGCCATGTCTAGCTTGCATTTTGTGTATTCTTGATGGTTGTATGCTTAGTTTGTCATGACTTGCTCCGTAGTGAGTGCATCGAGCTCGTAAACATGCCTACTTGATATTTGTTTCAGCATGCTCCAGTTTTCACTAAGTCTGAGAACTGATTATGTTTTTGCCATGTTCACATGCTTGCAATTGTATTTTCTGATCCCTTTTGACTCAAGGTCACTAAGGGACTTTTGTTAAGCTCTTTGAGTAGCTCCATTCCATGCTTTACTTTACCATGTTCAGGTCCTGTTGCATGTAGTTTTGTTGCTCTGAAGAGTGCTATCTGATCTGAAATTCCAGACAAGTGTTAATTTCACTAAGTCTGGGATCTGTTTTCCATATGCATTTTTGTCATGGTTGTTTGAACCTATTAATGGATGAATTGGCCATAGCTCAGTGCTAGACTTTTGTTAAGCATCATGAATGCATCCCTGCCATATATTTTGTTGTCATGTTTGAATGTTGTAGGATGTTCATCTCATTGCATTTAGATGGCTACTTGCTGTAAATCGCAGAACGTGGTCATATTTGAATCGCTTGCCATTTCCAAACCGTAACTCCGATTCCGGCGTTCTTTATATCGTTTTCAAGAGATTTCATCTCATCTTCCCAGTGGCACACTTGGATTCCCAATTTGAGGACAGGTTCATGCATTCCTTGTCAAATCTTGCATATGCATCCCGCATCGCATCCCGCATAGCATATCATCTTTGCATCATATTGTTTGAGCTTTGCACGTGGTTGATTGTGCCCTGGTTGCTTGTTTGTCTTGTTTGGGTAGAGCCGGGAGACGAGTTCGCTAATGAGGAGCCCGTTGAGTTTACTTTCGAGGATCCAGTCAACTCTGACAACTTTGTAGGCAAGATGATCATACCCTCGAAATCACTACTATCTTTGCTTTGCTAGATGCTCTCTCTTTTGCTATGCCAATGCTACGATGCCTACCACTTACTTTCAAGCCTCCCAAATTGTCATGTCAAACCTATAACCCACCATGTCCTAGCAAACCGTTGATTGGCTATGTTACCGCTTTGCTCAGCCCCTCTTATAGCGTTGCTAGTTGCAGGTGAAGATTGGAGACCGTTCCTTGTTGGTACATTTATTTACTTGTTGGGATATCATTATATTATCTTGTTATCTTAATGCATCTATATACTTGGTAAAGGGTGGAAGGCTCGGCCTCTCGCCTAGTGTTTTGTTCCACTCTTGCCGCCCTAGTTTCCGTCATATCGGTGTTATGTTCCCGGATTTTGCGTTCCTTACGCGGTTGGGTTATAATGGGAACCCCTTGATAGTTCGCCTTGATTAAAGCTTTCCTAGCAATGCCCAACCTTGGTTTTACCATTTGCCACCTAGCCTCTTTTTCCCTTGGGTTTCCGGAGCCCAAGGGTCATCTTATTTAAACCCCCGCCCCGGGCCAGTACTCCTCTAAGTGTTGGTCCGACCGAGTAGACTGCGGGGCCACCTCGGGGCAAGTTGAGGGTTGGTTTTACTCGTAGGATGTCTCATCTGAGTGTGCCCTGAGAACGAGATATGTGCAGCTCCTATCGGGATTTGTCAGCACATTCGGGCGGTGTTGCTGGTCTTGTTTTAACCTGTCGAAGTGTCTTGAAGAACTGAGATACCGAGTCTGATCGGAACGTCTCAGGAGGAGGTCTATTCCTTTGTTGACCGTGAGAGCTTGTCATGGGCTAAGTTGGGACTCCCCTGCAGGGATTTGAACTTTCGAAAGCCGTGCCCGCGGTTATGGGCAGATGGGAATTTGTTAATGTCCGGTTGTAGATAACTTGAACCTTAACTTAATTAAAATGAATCAACTGAGTGTGTTACCGTGATGGCCTCTTCTCGGTGGAGTCCGGGAAGTGGACACGGTGTTGGAGTCATGCTTGCGCAGGTTGTACTCTAGTTTCTCGATCGCGCCTTGCCTCCTCTTCTCGCTCTCTTTTGCGAACAGGATAGCCACCATATATGCTAGTCGCTTGCTGCAACTCCACATATTTTACCTTGCCTTACCTATAAGCTTAAATAGTCTTGACCGCAAAGGTGCGAGATTGTTGAGTCCCTGTGGCTCACAGATTACTATTAAACCAGATGCAGGGCCTGATGATTCCGCTCCAGGTGACGCGCTTGAGCTCAAGTGGGAGTTCGACGAGGACTCTCAACGATACTATGTTTCCTTTCCTGATGATCAGTAGTGGTGCCCAGTTGGGGGTGATCGAGACCGTGTCGCATGTTGGGTTATCTTTTATTTTGGCACCGTAGTCGTGCCATGAGTGTTTGAATGATGTAATGTTATTTATGTACTTGATTGACGTGGCGAGTGTAAGCCAACTATGTTATCTCCCCTTTTATTATCTATATTACATGGGATGTTGTGAAGATTGCCTAACTTGCGACTTATGCCTTCAACGCGATTATGCCTCTAAGTCGTGCCTCGACACGTGGGAGATATAGTCGCATCGAGGGTGTTACAAGTTGGTAATCAGAGCCTTCCCCGACCTTAGGAGCCCCATTGCTTGATCGTTTTTAGCGGCCGAGTTGTGTCTAGAAAAATGTTTTGAGTCATTTAGGAATTATATATCGGAGAGTTTAGGAATTCTTTTTACTTCCCAGTCTCCTCATCGCTCTGGTAAGGCATCCTGGCATAGAGTTTTGACTCTTCTCTTCTCAAATTTCACTAAAAAAATTTAGGATCACGCGGGTATCTTGGAATCGTTCCGATGGTTTTATGACAAGAACATTGTCTTGGTGCCTCCTGTCAGGGGTTTTGTGGAAGTGTCCCAGGGAGTTGAGCTCTGAGGTGTTGTCGTCATAATTTTATCGTTGCAATTCTGGAATACCTGAGTTTAGTACGCCGACATCGAAAATCTCTTTTATGCAGTTCGTTGGTGAGATAACCTCGAGGCCACCCAGTACTGGGGCGGGAGTTCGGGAGTATCGCCATAACTTGTATAACGGATGCTTTTCGAAGGTTGAGGTAGATGGTTTCCGAAGTTTTCTCGGTTATGTGTTGAAGGATGGATACAGCTGGATGTAGGATTTGCTAGATTTGGGTGAGATATTATGCTTCCTCTGTATCCCCAACACCTGATTGCATAACCGGAAAGGTTCGGGAGTTTCATAGGTGGGAATTCTTGTAGCTCTAGTTCTTCTTCCACAGATATTGGTTTGAGATTGGGATTTGTTACCGATTATTCGTTCTTGATCCGTACCTTGTTGATTTATTTCTCTACCTAAATTCTACGTGGCTTCTCAATTTATGGATATGTGACCATTTCAAGAGGAATGCATTCGTTCATTTTGTTCGGATGTGAAGACTTTATGTTGCAATTTTCATTCCGTTGGATTCAGCTTCATTTTATCTGTCAATGTGCTAACGGTGGTCAACCTCTTCAAGATGGCTCCCGCTAAGAGCACCAATCAGAATCAGAATCAAGATCCGCCACCACCTCCACCTCCTCTGGAGGCATGGCAAGCTGTGATGGCCGCAACCAATGCAAACACACAGTTGGTCATGCAAATTCTTCAAGAGCGCAATCAAGGCAACCAAGGGAACCAAGGCAACAATCAGAATCACTTTGCTACACTCAACCAGTTCCTTGCTAACGGGCCAAAGACTTTCAGCAATTGTGTTGAGGCAACCGATGCTGACGATTGGCTCGTGGATTTGTGCAAGCATTTCGAGTGCAGTAACGTCAGGCCTGAGGACTTTGTCAAGTTCGCTTCCTTCCAACTCAAAGATCAAACTACAGAATGGTTCCAGCAGTACAAGGATTCCAGAGGTGGACGTGCTATTACCTGGGAAGAATTCCGTCAAGATTTCAGAGCTCACCATATCCCTTAGAGCGTGGTTGAAAGCAAGCGTGAGGAATTACGCAACCTGAAGCAAGGCTCTTTGTCTGTCTATGACTACAACAAGTTGTTTCAGAAGCTCGCCCGCTTTGCCAAGCAGGACGTCCCTAATGAGAAGAGTATGATATACCAGTTCAGGGGTGGTCTCAGAGAAGAAATCCAGCTCGCTCTTGTTCTCTTTGAGCCCTTGAGGTATGATGAGTTCTACAACATGGCACTGAAGCAAGAGGCCGCTCAACTGAGGTGTGATGCTTCCAAGAAGCAAGTCAGAGATGTTACTCCTTCTTCCTCTACTCAAGTGGCCAAGCAGCAGAAGTATTGGCTTCCTCCTCCTCCGTTCCGTCAGCCGTATCAGCAGAAGAGCAAAGGTGGCAGTGGATCTTCCCACCCACCCAACCCTGGCTTTCAGAACAAGACTTCGTCTCAAGCTCCAAGATCGAGTGCTCCGTATCACCGTCCGCTTTCAGAGGTCACGAGCAACAAGTGCCAACAGAAGGGTCACTATGCCAAAAAATGCTTCAATCAGAGGCGCCTTCCTCCTCCTCCTCCTGTGAGATCGGCAAGTACAGCTGTGGTCAAGCATAACCCCAAACACGCCAAGGTCAATTTGATGAATGCAGCTCAGGCAGAGGACTCGTCAGATGTCATCATGGGTAACCTTCCTGTTAACGATGTTCCTGCAAAAGTACTTTTTGATACTGGTGCATCGCATTCTTTCTTGTCATGCCCTTTTGCATCGAAGCACAATGTTGATACTGAGATCATGCCCAAAGTCATGCAAGTTGTTTCTCCCGGCAAGCTTTTGACTTCTAGTTTGGTTGCTCCCGATATCTCTATCACGTTGGGCAACTACAAGTTTCTTTCTTCTCCGGTGGTTCTTGGTAACTCGTATATTGATCTTATTCTCGGAATGGATTGGCTTTCTAAGCACAAGGCGCATCTTGATTGTGCAGCCAGGCAGATTCAATTGACGCATTCGTCTGAGGATGTAATTGTCTTTGCCGCTCGTGATGATACCATCCGTCTGTTTTCTCTCAATGAGAAGGGTGAACTGGATGCTATCTCGCAAATTCCAGTCGTTTGCGAATATCAAGACGTCTTTCCAGAAGAGCTTCCAGGAATGCCTCCGCACCGGCCAGTTGAATTCGTTATTGATCTTGAGCCTAGCACGGAACTAGTGTGCAAGCGTCCTTACAAGCTCGGACCTGAAGAGTTGAAGGAGCTGAAGAAGCAACTCGATATTCAAGAAAGAATGGGTCTCATCCGGCTTAGTTCTTCTCCGTGGGGTTGTGGTGTTCTTTTTGTGAAGAAGAAGGATGGAACGGACCGACTTTGTGTTGATTACAGTCCATTGAACAAGAAGACCATCAAGAACAAATACCCACTTCCCAACATCAATGAGCTGTTCGAACAACTCAAAGGTGCCCAAGTTTCTCCAAGCTTGATCTCCGTATGGGTTATCATCAGATTCGTATCCGTGAACAAGATATTCCCAAGACGACTTTCAGGACAAGCTATGGTTCATATGAGTACACTGTCATGTCTTTTGGCCTCGTCAACGCTCCTCCGACTTTCTCTCGCATGATGAACTTCATCTTCAACGTCTACACCAATGACTTCGTTTTGGTCTATCTCGACGACATTCTGGTTTTCTCGAAGAACAAGGAAGATCATGCCAAGCACTTGCGTTTGGTACTCGATAAGCTGAGGGAACACAAGTTCTACGCCAAGTTCTCCAAGTGCGAATTTTGGCTCGATGAGGTTCTTTATCTTGGTCATATCATCTCTGCCAAGGGCATTGCCGTGAATCCTGAGAAGGTGTCTGCAATTATGAATTGGGAACCTCCTCAGAACGTGAAGCAACTCCGTAGCTTCCTCGGTCTCGCAAGCTACTGTCGAAGATTCATTGAAAACTTTTCTAAGATCGTGAAGCCACTCTCAAATCTTCTCCAGAAGCATGTCAAGTACGTTTGGTCTTCGGAGTGTGACATTGCTTTCAACACTTTGAAAGAGAAATTGATCACTGCTCCAGTTCTCACTCCGCCTGATGAATCCAAGCCGTACGAGGTCTTTTGTGATGCCTCTCTCCAAGGTCTTGGCGCAGTGTTGATGCAAGAGAAGAAAGTTGTTGCTTATACCTCTCGCTAGTTGAAGCCTAATGAGAAGAACTACCCCACTCATGATCTCGAGTTGGCGGCAGTTGTGCATGCTCTTTTGACTTGGATACATCTCTTATTGGGAAGAAAAGTAGACATTTTCACTGATCACAAGAGTCTCAAGTACATCTTCACTCAGCCTAATCTCAACCTCAGGCAAACTCAATGGGTCGAAATGATTCAAGAGTATAATCTGAGTATCGAGTATACTCCAGGCAAGGCCAATGTGATTGCTGACGCATTGAGAAGGAAGGCTTACTGCAACAGTCTGACTCTCAAGCCTTATCAACCCGAGCTTTGTGAAGCTTTCTGCAAACTTAATCTGCAAGTTGTTCCTCAAGGTTTCCTAGCCAACCTTCAAGTCTCTCCCACCTTGGAAGACCAGATTCGCCAAGCCCAGCTTCTTGATGCTATGGTGAAAAAGGTGAAGATTGGGATTGCCAAGAGTCAACCCAAGTACAAGTGCTACCGCCTTGATGACAAGGACACTCTCTTCTTCGAGGATCGTATTGTTGTACCCAAAGGTGAACTTCGTAAAGTGATGATGAACGAGGCTCACAATTCTCTCCTCTCCATCCACCCTGGGAGCACAAAGATGTATCAGGACTTCAAGCAGGCTTATTGGTGGACTCGAATGAAGCGCGAGATTGCTGAATTCGTGAATGAGTGTGATGTCTGCAGAAGAGTGAAGGCAGAACACCAAAGGCTAGCTGGTCTCCTCCAACCTCTTGCCATTCCAGAATGGAAGTTTGACCACATTGAGATGGACTTCGTGACTGGGTTTCCAAAGTCCAAGCGTGGCAATGATGCTATATTCGTTGTCATCGACAAACTCACTAAAGTGGCTCACTTTCTGCCTATCAAGGAGTCTATCACTACAGCTCAATTGGCGGAACTCTATACCTCTCGAATTGTCTCTCTCCATGGTATTCCACAGGTGATCTCTTCAGACCGTGGCAGCATCTTTACCTCCAAGTTTTGGGATTCTTTTTAGAAGGCCATGGGCACCAACATCCGCTTCAGCACAGCTTTCCATCCTCAAACTAGTGGTCAAGTCGAGCGTGTCAACCAGATTCTTGAAGATATGCTCAGGGCTTGTGTGATCTCCTTCGGCATGAAGTGGGAGGATTGTCTTCCATATGCTGAATTCTCCTACAACAACAGTTTTCAAGCAAGTTCGGGCAAGGCCCCATTTGAAATTATGTATGGTAGGAAGTGTCGTACCCCTCTCAACTGTTCTGAAACCGGTGAACGTCAGCTTCTCGGAAATGACTTAATCACAGAGGCAGAGGAAATGTGCAAAGTCATTCGAGATAACCTCAAAGCAGCCCAATCCCGCCAGAAGAGCTACTATGATAGTAAGCACCGTGATTTGGCTTTCGAGATCGGAGATCATGTTTACCTCCGTGTCTCTCCTATGAAAGGTACTCGTCGCTTCGATATCAAAGGCAAGCTTGCCCCCAGATACGTGGGACCTTTCAAGATTGTCAGCAAGAGAAGCGATCTCGCCTATCAACTCGAGCTTCCTTCAAACTTTGCAAATGTGCATGACGTGTTCCATGTCTCTCAGCTCCGAAAGTGCTTCAATATTCCTGATCGCACCGTCAACTTCGAGGACATTGAGCTCCAAGAAGATCTCTCCTATTGTGAGCACCCCGTTGCTATTCTTGAAGAGACTGAATGCAAGACTCGCAACAAGTCAATCAAATTCCTCAAAGTCAAGTGGTCACACCATTCCGACCGTGAAGCTACCTGGGAACGCGAGGATCACCTCTGTTCTGAGTACCCGGCGTTCTTTCAGTCCTAGATCTCGGGACGAGATTCTTTCGTAGTGGTGGAGTGTTGTAACACCCCGGATGTAACTTACCCAATTTGTACTCCAACTCTTGTCGTTTTCGGCCTTAAGTTATTTTATTTTCTCGGGTTTGGGTTTTTGTCTCCGTGTGTTTTTATCGTTGTCATGCATCTCATATCATGTCACCATGTGCATTGCATTTTCATTCGTGTTCGTCTCATGCATTCGAGCATTTTCCCCGTTGTCCGTTTTGCATTCCGGCGCTTCGTTCTCCTCCGGTGGTCATTTCTACCTTTCTTTCATGTGTGGGGATTAAACATTTCCGGATTGGACCGAGACTTGCCAAGCGGCCTTGGTTTACTACCGGTAGACTGCCTGTCAAGTTTCGTACCATTTGGACTTCGTTTGATACTCCAACGGTTAACCGAGGGACCGAAAAGGCCTCGTGTGTGTTGCAGCCCAACACCCCTCCAAGTTGGCCCAAAACCCACCAAAACCCTCTCCATCATCTAGAGCGTTCGATCACGATCGCGTGGCCGAAAACCGCACTTCATTTGGACTCTCCTAGCTCCCTCTATGCCTATATATACCTCCCCTTTTCCAAATCCGAATCTCGCCCGTCCGAAACCCTAGTTCCAGCACCTCCGCGCGGCCGGACACGTCCGGTCCGGCCGGACGAAATTGCCCCGCCAACCGCAGCCTGCCACGTCGCCCACCGCCCCACATCGCCGCCTCAGCGCCGCCGGCCCGCCAGGCCCACGCCCGGCCCCCGCGGCCCATCCGCCACGCGCCGCCAGGCTCCCTCACCCCGCGCCGCCAGATCCGCCCGTGCCCGCCGGATCCTGCGGCCGTGCCTCTCGCCGGCACATCGTTCGACTTCACCGGAGCCGCAGGCCGGCCGCCTCGTCTCGCTGGTGCACCGCCGCACCACCGCCCAACGTCGCCGGCGCCGCCGCCTTCATCCGCCGCCACCGCGCTCGCCTCCGGTCGCCGGTGCCAGCCTCGCCGGCGTCATTCACCGGCGTTCTCCCCACCCTCTTCTCCTGCGAAGACCCGGCCCACCTCGGTCTGCGTGCATTTCGGATCAAACCCTAGATCTGAGATCTGTGAGAGGTTGATTTTTCCCTAAATCCTGAGATTTCATATCCATGTGCCCATCTTCATCGCATCGTGACTTTGCATCCATAGCTCCGATTCTTGCATATAGCATATCAAAATGTTCGCCTCAGAGAGTACATCGTTTCATCTCATTGCATCATTTTCATTTGAGTTCATCTTGATGCCCGAAATGCTGTTAGAAGAGGGCTACTTGAGATAATTGTCAGATCTGGTGCTCCATTTAGAGATTTGTCATTTTTGCCATGATTATTGTGTGCATGATATGCCCAGGAGCTCTACATATGTTTTGTTAAGGGGTTTGCCATCTTTCCAGAGGTGCAACCCATGTATTTTTGTGATGTGTGTGGTGACTAGCACAAGCTTGCAAAGTGAGGCACTTGGTAATTCTGATTTCAGGGACTTAGCATTTTCACTAAGTCCTTGACCTGTTTATCTCATATGGCCATATGTTCATGTTGTTTCCTAGTGATCCGTGCCTCTTTTGAGGATGATCAGTAAGGATGTTTTGTTAATATTATAGTGCTCTATCCATCCATGTCTTTGTTTGCAATTATGGAGCACCCTAGCTTGAGTCAATCGAGCTCTACTTTTGCTACTTCGTGAATCTGGGCAGATTGTCTACTTGTTAGCGATTTTGCCGAGGATGTTGTAGTTGATCCGTGCATGCTATGCTATTGCTCTTGCCATGTATAGCTTGAATTTTGTGTATTCTTGATGGGTGTATGCTTAGTTTGTCATGACTTGCTCCGTAGTGAGTGCATCGAGCTCGTAAACATGCCTACTTGATATCTGTTTCAGCATGCTCCAGTTTTCACTAAGTCTGAGAACTGATTATGTTTTTGCCATGTTCACATGCTTGCAATTGTATTTTCTGATCCATTTTGGCTCAAGGTCACTAAGGGCCTTTTGTTAAGATCTTTGAGTAGCTCCATGCCATGCTTTAATTTGCCATGTTCAGGTCCTGTAGCATGTAGTTTTGTTGCTCTGAAGAGTGCTATCTGATCTGAAATTCCAGACAAGTGTTAATTTCACTAAGTCTGAGATCTGTTTTCCATATGCATTTTTGCCATGCTTGTTCGAACCTGTTAATGGATGAATTGGAGTAGCTCAGTGCTAGACTTTTGTTAAGCATCATGAATACATCCCTGCCATGTATTTTGTTGTCATGTTTGAATGATGTAGCATGTTCATATCATTGCATTTAGATGGCTACTTGCTGTAAATCGCAGAACGTGGTCATATTTGAATCGCTTGCCATTTCCAAACCGTAACTCCGATTCCGGCGTTCTTTATATCATTTTCAAGCGATTTCATCTCATCTTCCCAGTGGCACACTTGGATTCCCAAGTTGAGGCCAGGTTCATGCATTCCTTGTCAAATCTTGCATATGCATCCCGCATCGCATCCCGCATAGCATATCATCTTTGCATCATATCGTTTGAGCTTTGCACGTGGTTGATTGTGCCCTTGTTGCTTGTTTGTCTTGTTTGGGTAGAGCCGGGAGACGAGTTCGCTAACGAGGAGCCTGTTGAGTTTGCTTTCGAGGATCCAGTCAACTCTGACAACTTTGTAGGCAAGATGATCATACCCTCGAAATCACTACTATCTTTGCTTTGCTAGATGCTCGCTCTTTTGCTATGCCAATGCTACGATGCCTACCACTTGCTTTCAAGCCTCCCAAATTGCCATGTCAAACCTGTAACCCACCATGTCCTAGCAAACCGTTGATTGGCTATGTTACCGCTTTGCTCAGCCCCTCTTATAGCGTTGCTAGTTGCAGGTGAAGATTGGAGACCGTTCCTTGTTGGAACATTTATTTACTTGTTGGGATATCATTATATTATCTTGTTATCTTAATGCATCTATATACTTGGTAAAGGGTGGAAGGCTCGGCCTCTCGCCTAGTGTTTTGTTCCACTCTTGCCGCCCTAGTTTCCGTCATATCGGTGTTATGTTCCCGGATTTTGCGTTCCTTACGCGGTTGGGTTATAATGGGAACCCCTTGATAGTTTGCCTTGATTAAAGCTTTTCCAGCAATGCCCAACCTTGGTTTTACCATTTGCCACCTAGCCTCTTTTTCCCTTGGGTTTCCGGAGCCCAAGGGTCATCTTATTTAACCCCCCCCCGGGGCCAGTGCTCCTCTAAGTGTTGGTCCGACCGAGTAGACTGCGGGGCCACCTCGGGGCAAGTTGAGGGTTGGTTTTACTCGTAGGATGTATCATCTGAGTGTGCCCTGAGAACGAGATATGTGCAGCTCCTATCGGGATTTGTCAGCACATTCGAGCGGTGTTGCTGGTCTTGTTTTAACTTGTCGAAGTGTCTTGAAGAACTGAGATACCGAGTCTGATCGGAACGTCTCGGGAGGAGGTTTATTCCTTCGTTGACCGTGAGAGCTTGTCATGGGCTAAGTTGGGACTCCCCTGCAGGGATTTGAACTTTCGAAAGCCGTGCCCGCGGTTATGGGCAGATGGGAATTTGTTAATGTCCGGTTGTAGATAACTTGAACCTTAACTTAATTAAAATGAATCAACTGAGTGTGTTACCGTGATGGCCTCTTCTTGGCGGAGTCCGGGAAGTGGACACGGAGTTGGAGTAATGTTTGCGCAGGTTTTACTCTAGTTTCTCGATCGCGCCTTGCCTCCTCTTCTCGCTCTCTTTTGCGAACAGGATAGCCACCATATATGCTAGTCGCTTGCTGCAGCTCCACATATTTTACCTTGCCTTACCTATAAGCTTAAATAGTCTTGATCGCGAAGGTGCAAGATTGCTGAGTCCCTGTGGCTCACAGATTACTATTAAACCAGATGCAGGGCCTGATGATTCCGCTCCAGGTGACGCGCTTGAGCTCAAGTGGGAGTTCAACGAGGACTCTCAACGATACTATGTTTCCTTTCCTGATGATCAGTAGTGGTGCCCAGTTGGGGGTGATCGGGACCGTGTCGCATGTTGGGTTATCTTTTATTTTGGCGCCGTAGTAGGGCCATGAGTGTTTGAATGATGTAATGTTATTTATGTACTTGATTGACGTGGCGAGTGTAAGCCAACTATGTTATCTCCCCTTTTATTATCTATATTACATGGGATGTTGTGAAGATTGCCTAACTTGCGACTTATGCCTTCAATGCGATTATGCCTCTAAGTCGTGCCTCGACACGTGGGAGATATAGTCGCATCGAGGGTGTTACAGTGTTCCCCTCCGGCAGAGTGCCGGAATAGGGCTCTAGATTGGATCTCGTGGTTCTGGAACTTGCGGCAGCTGGAATTGTGTTTCGATCGCTCCCCTAGGGTTTATGGAATATCCGAGTATTTATAGTGTTGAGAGGTGGTGGAGAGGACCTCCATGGACCCCACCACCCATCAGGGCGCGCCAGGGGCCTCTGGTGCGCCCAGGTGGGTGGTGGGCCCCATGGGTCTGCCCTGTGGTGCTTCCTTGGTTCCCAGGTTGTCTTCTGGTCCAAAAAAATTATCCAAAAAGTTTTGTGACATTTGGACTTCGTCTAGTACTGATATTCTACGAAGTAAAAAACTAGCAAAAACAGCAACTCGCACTGGGCACTATGTCAATAGGTTAGTCCCAAAAAATGATATAAAATTGCTATAAAATGAATGTAAAACATCCAAGAATGATAATATAATAGCATGGAATAATCAAAAAATATAGATACATTGGAGACATATCAAGAGCTTCCATATTGAGACAGGATTTCTCCTTCTCCTTCTAAAGAAGACCTCGGTTGCTCATTTTCTTTTTCCATCAATTATTCATGTATGACCAACAACTTCATGATTTCAACTGAATAAAGATCTTCGTAATCATGTCTTTCCTCGATCTTGGCAACAATAAGATTGAAGGGTTTATCAAGAGAACTGAGCAGTTTGTTGATTACATCTTGATCGTGATATCTTCAACTCCGCATTGATGTAATCGTTCAACAATATTTCTTAGGAGACCAGTGAGCTCCATGACACTTTCCTTCCGAAGGCTTCGGGAGTGGGCGAACATAGCATGAAGCATATCAGTGTGAGCATCAGTTCTGGTTATGAAACCTTCATGAACATTTTTGATGGCATCCCAAATTTGCTTAGCAGCCTCAAGGTTTTTGTATGGAATGAAAACATTTTTGGAGATGCTATTGCAAATGATATCCTTCGCTTGTGCATCCAACCGAATGTTTGTTTCATCTTCATGAGTGGGGATTTCCGGATGTAGAATGGTATATCCATTTTTCCACAATATGCCATAGTTCCTCCTTGATAGCTTGAAGTCTAATTCTCATTCCGCCTTGCCAGTAGAGATGTCCATTTCCATCAAAGATGGGAAATCTTTCAGAGCGCGTGGATCTACCTGCATACGACATACTAGAAACTCCAAGGCGGTTAGACCTTTAATAAACAATGACAAGGAGACCTAGCTATGATACCAATTGTTAGGACCGAGAGTATATCGACCAGAGGAGGGGTGAATGGGAGAATCAAAATTTCTTTCAAAACTTTGAACCAAACCCAAACATATTAGCCGAATAAAGTGTGTAGATGAATCACTCAAAGAAAATGGTCAGAACTAGACGAAAGATAAGGTGTAGAGGGAGCTAAGTGAATCTTTCGAAGAAAGATATTATGATCATTCAAGAATAATAGCTTAGAATATTTACTAGGATGATGCTAATGCAGTATGTAAACCAACAAAACAACATGGGAGAGCTAGTAGCACAAAAAAGATAAAGGAAGCTTACTAGCGAATGGAGATTGATTGATAACCAAATCACAGTCTGAAGCAAATGAGTGTAAGTGATAGTAAATGAAATGGTACATGCGCATGGATACACAAAAAATAAACAAGATACCGATTATGATACATGATCATGAATATTATCAAACCACAAAGCACCGAAGATAAACTACCAAACAAATTGCAGTAGATCTGGTGGTGCTTGATGGCGAGAGAAGGATTTGGTAGACTAGTCTGCTCTTCTGCCAAAGGACTACATCTAGTTGGAGGGACTTGTGATTGAACACAAGAGCAAACCTCTGTCCATCCTATTCTCCTTCAACCTGAAGCTGATCAGACTTTGGTTTATTTCACTCGTGGTAGATACTTGTCGGCGATCTCCAAACCTTCGATAGACTTCTTCACGAACCAAAATTACTGTTGGTTGCTAAAGAATTTTCTTGGTGCCGACTATTACTCTTCGTCACTTAACCCGACACCTATCCGTCTAGAGAGTGTGCAGCTCTCAATAGTAATAGGTACAAGAACTCTAACTCAGAACTATAGTGATGCTCTGTCTAAGTTTTGGCTCTTGATTTTCTCTCGGTGGATCTTAAAATCAAATCTCTCAGGAGGGGATGCTCAATCAATCTTCTCAGAATCTTAATCAGAGTAGCCAACGAACAACGTATGTGCAGGGTGGCTATTTATAGCCATAGCCTTCTCTGATGGGAAATGACCATATTGGACACACGGTTCAGCTAATGGTCGAACGACATGTTTCCAATGGTTGGATTTTGAGCACAACGGTAACATTCCTTGCGGAGCTGATGTCTACTACGCAACTCTATTCCTGTAGACTCGTGTTGGGCCTCCAAGCTTAGAGTTTTGTAGGAGAGTAGTAATTTTCCCTCAAGTGGATGACCTAAGGTTTATCAATCTGTGGGACGTGTAGGATGAAGATGGTCTCTCTCAAACAACCCTACAACCAAATAAAAGAAATCTCTTGTGTCCCCAACACACCCAATACAATTGCAAATTGTGTAGGTGCACTAGTTCGACGAATAGATGGTGATACAAGTGTAGTATCGATAATAGATGTAGGTTTTTGTAATATGAAAATAAAAAAACAGCAAGGTAGCAAGTGATAAAACAGAGCACAAATGGTATAGCAATGCTTAGAAACAACGCCTAGGGTTCATACTTTCGCTGGTGTAATCTCTCAACGGTGCTAACATAATTGAATCATATACCCATCCCTCAATGTGCAATAAAGAATCACTCCAAAGTTCTTATCTAGCGAAGAACATAAGATGAAATTGTTTGTAGGGTACGAAACCACCTCAAAGTTATTCTTTCCGATCAATCTTTTGAGCTATTCCTATAAGTGTCACAAACAGCCCTAGAGTTTGTACTAAAATAACACCATATGATACGCATCAACCAACTCTAATGTCACCTAGATACTCCAATGTCACCATAAGTATCTGTGAGTTAGTTATACGATACGCATCAAACAACTTCAGATTCATTAATATTCAATCCAACACAAAGAATTTCAAAGAGTGCCCCAAGATTTCTACCGGAGAAAGTAGGATGAAAATGTGCATCAACCCCTATGCATAGATTACCCCAATGCCACCTCGGGAATCCGCGAGTTGAGTGCCAAAACATACATCAAGTGAATCAATATAATACCCTATTGTCACCAAGGGTATTCATATTCAATACAAACATCAAGTGTTCTCAAATCCATAAAAGTATTCAATCTGATAATAGTGAAACCTCAAAGGTAAAAACTCAATTCATCACAACAAGATAGAGAGGGGAAAACACCATATGATCCAACTATATTAACAAAGCTCGTGGTACAACAAGATCGTGCCAAATCAAGAACACGAGAGAGAGAGAGATCAACCACATAGCTACTTGTGAGGGAGTCCAGGATTATGGGGTCCTCGGGCATCCAGGCTATGTGATATGGGCCGGACTAATGGGTCGTGAAGATACAAGACGGAAGGCTTTCCCCGTGTCCGGATAGGACTCTCCTTGGCATGGAAGGCAAGCTTAGCGTGCAGATATGAAGATTCCTTTATATGTAATCTGACTCTGTACAACCCTAGCCCCTCCGTTGTCTATATAAACCGGAGGGTTCAGTCCGTAGAGGCAATCATAATCATAGGCTAGACATCTAGGGTTTAGCCATTACGATCTCATGGTAGATCAACTCTTGTAACCCCTATACTCATCAAAGTCAATCAAGCAAGACGTAGGGTATTACCTCCATCAAGAGGGCCCGAACCTGGGTAAACATCGTGTCCCCTGTCTCCTGTTACCTTCGATCCTTAGACGCATAGTTCGGGACCCCCTACCCGAGATCTGCCAGTTTTGACACCGACAACTTGTACATACCCCTAGCCTCGAGGGTAAACTACTCCCTCCTTGTCATGGAGACCGCCGGGATGATGAAGATGGCATCCGGTGATGATTTTCCCCTCTGGCAGGGTGCCGGAACAGGGTGCCGGAACAGGGCTCCAGATGGTATTTCAAAGGTACAAAGGTGTGCGGTGGCAGAGTCCAAGTTCTAGGATTATTTCTGGTGGCTTCTCTATTTATAGGACTTTTTGGCACCGGTCTCACACTAAGATGGGCCACAGGGAACCCGCCACCTCCCCCTAGGCGCGCCCTGGTGGGTGGTGGCCACCTCGTGACTCTTCTAGACTTCCCACGAAGCTTCTAGTGTCTCTTTTCTTCCAAAAAAATTGTTAAAAAGTTTTGCTGCATTTGGAGAACTTTGATTTATGCACAAGAAACAACACCACGGGAGTTCTGTTGCAAGCAGCGTGAGTCCAGGTTAGTTCCATTTAAATCATACAAAATTGCACCCAAACCATATAAAATTGTTGTGAACTACTCCCTCCTTGTCATGGAGACCGCCGGGATGATGAAGATGGCCTCCAGTGACGATTTCCCCCTCTGACAGGGTGCCGGAACAGGGCTCTAGATGGTATTTCGAAGGTACATAGGTGTGCAGCGGCGGAGTCCAGGTTCTAGGTTATTTCTGGTGGTTTCTCTATTTATAGGATTTTTGGCGTCGGTCTCACGCTAGGATGGGCCACACGGAGCCCACCAGCCACCAGCGCACCACCTCCCCCAGGCGCGCCCTGGTGGGTGGTGGCCACCTCATGACTCTTCTGGCCTTCCCACAAAGCTTCTAGTGTCTCTTTTCTTCCAAAAAAATTGTCAAAAAGTTCCGCTACATTTGAAGAACATTGATTTCTGCACAAAAAATAACACCATGGTAGTTCTGCTGAAAACAATGTCAGTCCAGGTTAGTTCAATTTAAATCATATAAAATTGCATCCAAACCATATAAAATTGTTGTAAACATGGCATGAATACTTCATAAATTATAGATACGTTGGAGACGTATCAGGAGCAAGAAATGCTAACTCCCAGTTCCAAAATATAACCCCTGCAGCTCTGAAGAACATCGTCTATTGTTGACTGGTAATCATTCGGAACACAACAATTTATCTTAGTCTTGCATAGGTTTCGGCTAACCATCACACCGGCCCTAAGCTTCGAGAACTTATACCCCTCTTAATAGTGCAGAGGTCTTATGACTCAGATAAGAGAAATAAGAACAACGAAAGGAATGCTACATCTTCACTTCGCCTTCAATCCTTTTGACTGTAGTCATTCTTCCTTGGACGAACTGAATTTGCGTCAACAATAATCTTAAAGGGGTCAATTCCTTTGATACCATCTTCTCTCCTTCATTTCTTCTCGAAATGTAGCGCTTCCTTCTCTGGCAGGCAGATAATCTTAGGTGAAGTTCTTCAAATTTCATCATTGAACATAGTATTCTTCTCGGGCTTGCATGGACTATTTCTCTCTGTGTGCACTAGCAAACAAATCATTCCATGCCCGTTTCTGACAACAATATCCAAAACACAAGAGGGCAAGTTATTTCACCAACATCCTCTGTTACAGCGCCCCTACACCGGCACTTGGGGGGTTTTCTGCCGCCTCCTTCTCCATCTTTGGGGGTATCCACCATATAGACATTGTAGGTGGAGATAGCTACCCATTCGCCGGTATGAGTAATGGCAGGCGGCGAGGTAGTCTTTGACATCTCATCGAGTCTTCCTCCATGTCGGTTGCCTCCTTGGAGGCATATGCTAGGAGGTTGGTTAAATCTTTGACGGTAGTGACTAGGTGGCTTTAAAATTCCAACCTCTCCATATTTCCCCCAGATTCGATCGTAAACTGATGTTTGATTGTTTGAGATTCTGAGGCCCTGAATCCGGTCTAACATCTTGTTCAGAAGTGCCTTGTTGGCCTCGGCCATATCTTGATTGAAAGTTGGGCTTAGCTAGAGTCTGCCCGAGATCCCATCTAGTGCGGCCTCAGGATTTTTGCTGGCCATACTTGACGTCTGAACCGCTGGGGTAATTCTCGGCTCTATGCTTGAAGCTAGATACAAGGTGTGATCTGTGCCATGGTCCTGGTCCAAGATTGAATCTGATATCATATAAAGGCATCAGAGGAGTCTTCGGATTGGTCTGACACCTAGTCCAAAAATGCAAGCTCGTTGCGGGCACCTACAGCGTATTCCAGATTTCCAAACCTGATGGTCTGGCCAGGAGCGAAGTTTTCGATCTAGCCGAGGTGGCCAGTCGAATTGGCGTTGAGTGTGACGCTGCCGAAGACAAATAGCTGACCGGGGAAGAAGGTCTTCCCATAGCCAATGTTGTCATCGCTCCGAAGATGAGCCATCCAGCTGCTTTGACCACACAACGGGAATTGCATGGGCCACCAATATCGGGGTTGAATCTGGCGGATCTCGGGTACGGGGTCCCGAGCTGTCGATCTTAGCTTGATGGTAACATGACAGAAGAGGGACATGGTGTTTACCTAGGTTCGGGCCCTCTCGAAGAGGTAAAACCCTATGTCCTGCTTTGATTGTATTAATGTGACGGGGTACAAAGTACAAGATGATCTACCTCGAGATCATATGTGTAGGTCTCTAACTCTACCCTACGAACTAAACCTCTTGGCTTATATATGCACCAGAGGTGCCTAGGGTTACATGTAGGTCGGTTACATCTAGGGATAAACATGCTGATGATTCAAACATGCATTGAAGTATGCACCAAGTCTTCAGAGGATTCCATTCTTCGGTTGCCTATGGGTCCTCGGCCAGGCCCATGATTGGCAGGCCAACGTGGTTAGCACCCCCTAGTCTAGGACACCGCCACCCCCCCCCCCATTGTGGCCGCTGTTGCTCCGCTGCTAATGGGTTGTTGTTGTGTGAGATAGCAAGCTCGCGGTCGTCTCGGTCACGACCGAGGTGACTGGGCGCCGACGAAGGTGGCCCATGGTGATCGGCAAATGTGGCAGGGAGTTCAGGACGCACTGTTCCGCCGTTCTCGCGTGTGCACCACCTTTGCTTCATGGAGAGGAGATAGGGGGCTGGCGCCAGGAAGGGATATGAAGGTCGGCATTGGGGTCTTCAATGAGACGGTGGCCAGCAGAAAGATCGGGGAGGATGGGTGTGCGCGTCGATGGTATTCAATGGCTACACGCGGGATGCAGGGGCGAGGCGGGAGCCCTTTTATAGGTCTATACAACGGTGAAACGGTGGCTGCGGTGGGTGACTCGTGCAAGGTATTTGGGGAAAGTTTTCTAGAAAAAGGGGAGAAAGACGAAGCCGTGAGATGGGTTATCCCCCATTAAAACCATTAAGCTACACTTGAAGGGTGGCCAACCAGCTATGCCATGCGGCACAAGCTGGTTGGCCGCGGTGAGAAATCTTTTGCAATTTTTTTAGATAAAGTTGTGGATTATT
This sequence comes from Triticum dicoccoides, assembly GCF_002162155.2. NCBI lineage: Eukaryota > Viridiplantae > Streptophyta > Magnoliopsida > Poales > Poaceae > Triticum > Triticum dicoccoides. Next base: position 158,979,193 of record NC_041390.1, on the reverse strand, counting down.
TTTTAAATACTAAGCGTGGAGGGCGGCCAACCAGCTATGCCACGTGGCGCAAGCTGGTTGGCCGCGGTGAGAAATCTTTTGCAATTTTTTAGATGAAGTTGTGGATTATTTTTTAAATATATATTTTTACATGGAGATGAGGACCTCTGGTAGTGGCCAACCAGCTATGCCATGTGGCGCAAACTGGTTGGCCGTGGTGAAAATCTTTTGCAATTTTTTAGATGAAGGTGTGAATTATTTTTTAAATGTATATTTTTAAATGGAGATGAGGACCTCTGATATTTTTAAATGAAGGGTTATGTAAAGTGATACTCGCTAGTAGCTGTTGTGGTAATTTTTTCTTTTTCTTTTATACTTGTTTTTTAGATGAAGATGAGAATTTTTTTTCTTGAGATGTTTTTTTAGACGGAGGCGAAAACTCTATGTATCTTTTTAAATGAAAACATGCGCACAACTTCCTCTCAAGCGGCGCCACAGGATGACGCCCCAACCACTAGTGTCATTGGCAAGATGCACACAGATCGTACCACGCCATGTCCTAAATGAATACATGTGTTCTCTTCTGATTGATCGATTTACGCTGCAAAAAAAACTCAAATAAAAACCTCAAGAAAGAAACTTAGTGGGAAATAGGGTTTGGGGGATAGATTGATTTTTGTTCGAAAAAGTTGTTTTGACATCCAAATCATTCGGGTAGTGCCTAGTGCATTCTGTTACTTAGAGCATCTCCAGTCATTGGCCGCTCAGAGGACGCGTAAAATCACCATCTAGGGGCGAATTGACGCTAAACCGCATGTTGAGGGTGTGATGCTCTCCAGTCGTCGCCCCCATGTCGCATTTTGTTTTTTTTCGAAAAATAAAATCCGGTCCCACATTCACACAAGAAAGGCACAAATTTAACCAAACTTCAGCGAGTTCATCAAATATTTTACAAAAAAAGACACTACTAGACCCATCGTCGCCCTCGCCGTTCCTTGCCGCCCGCCGCTCTGAAATTCTACATGTCGAGGAGTCTGTAGAACTGCGTGTAGTCATCGCCGCTGTCGTCGTCGTCGCCTCCTCCGCGGCCGCCGTCGCCTCCTCCGCGGCCGCCGTCCCTGCTGCTCCCCTGCCCAGGGTCGCCGAGGCGCGGTGGGTTGGACGGTCCGGGGGCGTCCTCGTCCTCGTCGCTGTCGAGGATCACCATGCCGTTCTCATCCTCGCGCCTACGCTGGCGGGCGGCTATCTCATGCAGGGCTCGGCGCTGCCGGACCATCTCGTCGCGGAGGTAGTCGTCCTGCGCCCATTTTAGGGCGGCCTCGTCGGAGAAACCGGACCAGACTATGGCCTCGTACTCCGCGGGAGGCCAGACTCCACCTTCGGCCTGACGAGCCGGATAGAGGTGGGGGAGGACTCGGCGATGCGGACGCCACAGCTGCGGGTGCGCCGGCTGATTGGCGCATCCTGGGGCTTCGGCTTGACGGGAAGGAGGGAGGGAGAGCCGAACGAGCGGCCGGACGAGGAGGAGGACACCGGGTCCATGCGTCTCGCGTCCACGAGCTCCCATGCTGGCGGGAGAAGGTGGGGGGAGCGGGGTACTCCAGCCTCGGCGTGTTGCTGGCCTCGATGTACTCGAGGACGGCCTCTAGCGTGCGGCCGGGCACGCCCCACCATCGGCGGCGCCCGTCGGCGTTGTGCTTCCCAGAGGGCACGATGCCGTTGGTGGCCTCGAACTGTTCGGCGTGACGACGACGGAAGTACGACTCCCACAACGTGCCGTCGGGGGTGTACCTCGGCCCTTCTCTCTTCGCCTGCGACAGAGAGGAACAGACACGAGCGATCTCCGCACGCCTGGCCGCCCCGATGGGCGGCAGTGGCACCGGGACCCCGCCGACGCTTATCCTCCATGCCCCGGGCACCCGCATATCCGGCGGGATCGGGTACTCGGCCTCATAGAGAAGTCGGGCTTCGTCCTCGTGAAGGTGGTGGCGGCCGAAGCCGTTCGCCGCCGCGCCATCGCCTGGGAAGTGCTCGACCATTGGGTGAAATGGAAACGGCGAGAAGAGAGGGAGGAACGGGGCCGTCGGCGGTGAAGAGCGAGGTCTGTGCGTGGCTCACCGGTGCGGGAGGGGGCGACTTGTATATGCGGCGCCCGCGTGGCGGACGAGGGACGCGCGTCGCCCCGCCTTCATTGTGCTGCCCGTGAGGCACCAATGAAGGCTGAACGGCTCGACAACTTTGGCATTGATTCCTCGCGGGAATCGAGGCGATGTGGACGACGAAGCGACGAGAACAGCCGAGTCGTTGCCAAGGAGGGCCTGCCGACTTTCGTGTCAAAAACGATTCGACCGGTGCTCCAAGCGTCCCCAGCGTATTGGGTTCGGTCTGGGTCCGCCGATGTCAATTTTGACTCGACCCGACAAAAAAAGGTTTTTGGAATATGATTGGACCGATTTTTGGACACCGACGGCCAAAAAATCGCGGGGGAGATCTTTGTGGGCGCGGCTGGAGATGCTCTTATCATACTACTCACTCTGTTCTTTCTCCCAAAACCCCCGTATAGAACCCAGGCCACAGCAGCCATGCTCCGTCGCCTCCTACTCCGCCAAGCTCGTCGGCGCCATTGCTCCTCCTCATTCTCCTCCGCCTTGCCCCTCTCCTCGCCGACCTTCGCCGTCTTCGGCGCCAACACCGGCGTCGGCAAGACCCTCGTCTCCGCGGGCCTCGCTGCCTCCCTCCGTTCCCACGCCGCCTCCCCCTCGGCCGTCCTCTACCTCAAACCGCTCCAGACCGGCTTCCCCGCCGATTCCGACGCGGGGTTCCTCTACCGCAGGGTCCCCGCGCTTGTCCGCCCCTCCCACGCTGCGCACCTCGTCGCCTCCATCGACACCCTCTCCCCTGCCCCGTCAGTGGAAACCCCATCCCCTTCCCGCGAGGAGGCGGCCTTCTCCTACGATGGGGAGGGTAAGGCGGCGAGGAAGCTTCTGGCTTGCAGGACGCTGTACGCATGGCGGGAGGCGGTGTCGCCGCACCTGGCAGCGGAGAGGGAGGGGATGACGGTAGAAGACGCGCATGTGAGGTCGCTCCTGGCGGCGTGCCTCGCCGAGGGGGAAAATTTGGGGAAGGGGGAGGGGGATGTGTGGAAGCTGGTCGAGACCGCCGGCGGCGTGGCCAGCCCGGGCCCGTCTGGCACGCTGCAGTGCGATCTCTACCGGTGCGTTCTGATGCCTCTTCAGCCGTAAATATGCTGTTTTATTCGTTAATGTTACCAAACGCGTACTAGTACACATGTTCTCCGGGGTGTTCAGTTTGAATTAATTGATTTCTCAAAAAGAAGAAGTTTGAATCAATTGAGGAAATGAAATGGTGTGCAATTTAGTACTCTGTAAACTAATATAAATAGTGATCTAAACGCTCTTATATTAGTTTATAGAGGGAGTATGATGCAATTGACGTTTCTGCTATATATACCCGTTTCCAGTGTTTAGTCCAGTGATATAGTCTGATTTTTGTTCTGTCTATTCACAAGGGATCTCAATACCTAAAAAGAATTGTTAGCCTATTCCATCGAAATCACTATCACATTGGTGTAGTTTGTAAGAAGATATCATGCAAGCTGGAGATAACAATGGTGGTTAGTGAGCATGATAATTGCGGTGAACGATCTGCTGCTTTGAAGTTTTCCTGAGGTTGTATGTTGGATATCCTGTTGATTTGTTGTGTTCTCAACTTTTCATTTACTGGAGCAGTTTATGTTTTTGATTCTATAAGTGCTGAAAGTAATCACATATTTGGTGACCATTTGTGAAATATTTCTGATGTATGTCTACACACCCATCTCTTTTTCTAACATGTTTTATTTGTTGGGAAATTATGGTGATCTTACCAGACATAGAGCATACTTCAAAATCCTTTAAACCACGTTCGAATTGGTTACATGATTGCATCTATTTTTAAAGAACCTTGTGGCCTATTTAATTGTTCACACAAACTTCATTACTGCTCGGCGTATTAGATTGATTTACATCAACACACTTCTTGATTCTGTGACTCTTGGCAGGCACTTTAGGTTGCCTACTATTCTTGTTGGAGATGGCCGTCTTGGTGGTATTTCAGGCACTTTATCGGCATATGAAACTCTGTTGCTCAGGGGGTATGATGTTAGCGCAGTAATTTTGGAAGATTGTGGTTTGTCAAACGACAAGTTCTTGCTTTCTTACTTGAGAAATAGGTAACATGCTTCAGTCTTATTGTTATTTTTATAATGTTTTAGCAGCTCCGATTTCATTGATATGACAGCTTCACAATGTTTGTATTATTTAGGGTACCAGTGCTTGTTTTGCCACCTATTCCAGAAGATTCATCAGATGACCTAACTGATTGGTTTTCCGAATCATCTTCAGTTTTTGGTTTGCTTGAAGATGCCCTGCGATCTTTTCATTTGAAAAGAATTCAGAGGTTAAACAGTATGCAAAGAAAAACAAAGGATTTACTGTGGTGGCCCTTCACTCAGCACAATCTTGTACCTGTAGATTGTGTTACAGTAATTGATTCGCGCTGTGGTGAGAGTTTTTCAGCATACAAGGTTTGTCCAATGTATATTCCAAGCTTTTGAAAAGAAATTTGAAATGAAGCTTTGAAACATCAGCGGCATTGTTATGGAATCTTTTGATGTAGGTGAAAGACAACAAGATGATGATGATCCCTCAGTTTGATGCATGTGCAAGTTGGTGGACTCAAGGACCTGATTCTAAGTTGCAGGTTATTCTTGCACTTCCTGTATTTTCAAAATCTCCTTTACCTTGGTTTGCTAAGGGAACTCTTATTGCAGGTGTTCTATGGCTAAAGTTCTGTACGTTGAACTATTGACATGCAATTTTTGTGGCCTAAATTTCTCTTTCATCATCAGATTGAACTTGCAAGAGATATGGGCTACGCTGCTGCTAGGTATGGCCATGTGATGTTTCCAGAGAATGCTCATGAGCCTGCTCTTCGTTGTGCTGAACTTTTGCTTGGGGGAATTGGTAAAGGTTGGTGCTTTTACTTGTTTTTCATCTATTATAATGTATGTGCAGCAGAATCAAACTGCAAGAGTATAAGTCACCCCTTAACGAATAAAATGGTGTATTAGTATGAAAAATGACTCATTTAAAGCACCCTTTAGCTACCAAATTCCGCAATTTAGAGCTTATTGTTTGCACCTGAACACGTCATTGTGTGCCTCCGACATCGAGCGTGATATGCTAGACACGTCGTTGGAGGAGCCTCACCGGGAGCGTGATAGGGAAGACACGCCGATGGATCTCTTGAGACCCGAAACCCAACACGCCCGGGAGGGACCCCTTCAGGGCACGTGGCAGCAATGGGCTGCCCTAGTTCGGCTTGGTCGCTCCTAGAGCGTTGAGGTTTGCGACATTGAAGGCGAAGAACAAGAAGCAGAAAACCAGGGCAAAGGAGACGTAGATAAAACATAAAAGTAGTAAATTGATTTGTCCGATTGTGTGTTGTCCAACGGGAAGGGGAGCCTTGGCGCAACGGTAAAGCTGTTGCCTTGTGACCATGAGGTCACGGGTTCGAGTCCTGGAAACAACCTCTTGCAGAAATGTAGGGAAAGGCTGCGTACTATAGACCCAAAGTGGTCGGACCCTTGCCCGGACCCTGCGCAAGCGGGAGCTACGTGCACCGGGCTGCCCTTTTTTTATGTGTTGTCCAACGGCCATCACCCTTCACATATTTATAGGGCGGCTAGTCTTGTTGTAAGAGAGTAGGGCTCCTAATCTAAATACATGCTTCTCAGATATCTGATTCAACCATCTAATGTCTTACCATATGGGCAACTTCCCTTTTTTCTCTTTCTTGCCTTTCGAGTATTGTGTGTCTAACTTGGTTATCAACACACGCACCCCTGGTTTTGGTCAAAGCTTGTGTGCCAAAAAAATAACTTGCACCTATTTGAGGACTAACGACATGTTTATACATATTCCTAGGGCAATAACAGGTTATCAATTGAGTTATGAGGTCTAATTGTGATAATGAAGTATCAGCCATGAATGCCCAAGCTTCCTGCCACACATGTGGATAAAGCTTCTTCAAATATACCATTGAGAGCTTGGGGGAGCAAATTCCTTGTAAAGATTCCTCCAAATTCGAATTTATGGAAACCACCCTCACAATCTTTAAAAGGACGTTCCCGACTCGGAGACCACTTCCTAAACTTGTTGCTCTTGAGCCAATTGGTAGGATCACCTTGCACACTAGGTCAAAAACTTGAAAGTTCTTCAAGTTGACCTTTTTGGTGTAAGCTTGCCAAGTTTGTCTCTCTCTATGACCTTCAAAGCACCGAAACACTTATCAACGACTTCATCAAGATTGTCCATCATCACATTGTGAAAATCCACCGTCGATAAGTCGTTTTGTTTAGCTAATCTCAAGGCGTCCAGATTTACCCCAATGGTTAAAACCATCTCTTATCCATACACAAGCTCATATGGAGTTACGATTGTAGCACCATGCCTTGAGATTCTATGCGCCCACAAAGCCTTGAACAACACATCATGCCATCTTCTTGGATTATCTTTAATCTTCTTGATGATTTTAATTAACATCTTATTGCCTGTCCTTTGGCTTGGGCATAATATGGAGATGAATTGAGCAACTTTTATCTTATAAGATTCGGTAAATTCTTTTACTTGACTCATATAAAAAATGAACCTTGATCCGAAGTTAATGCTTGAGGAATAATAAATCCATGGATAATGTGCTTAGTAATGAATTGAATTACCTCCACACGAGTCATATTTTTGAGAGGCGCTGATTTAGACCACTTGGTGAAACAATCAGTAGGCACCTACACAAATCAATGCCCCTTTGAAGGAGGATGAATCTGTCCAATGAAGTCCAATCCCCAATCTCTGAAATTGGCCATAACTCGACGATAGGATGCAACATAGCTGGAGGAGCTATATCACCAAACTTTTGACAAGCTTCGCACCCTTTATAATACCTGAAGCAATTGTTAATCATCGTTGGCCATTAAAATCTAGCATGCCGCGACAAGCACTTCAGTGCGCTGACTGATGAGTGCCACAAATGCCTTCATGTACCTCTCCCATAGCAATTCCTGAAAAATATACGACCAAATTTGCAAATAGGTAAACTAGTTGTCAGATGTACCTGTTCAAATATGTTGGGGAAGCACGATGATTGCGTGATTTGAATGATATCTTGCTCCGCTTTCTGATGGCTCTCCAACACCCTGTCCTCTTCTTCTGGATCTTGTGCCTCATCACTCTAATGTTTCATGTCAACCGAACTTTGTTCGGCTACATATGTTTGTTGTTGATGCTCGCCAATTTCTTCGGCACGAAACTCATGGTGCAGAATGAAAGCTCTCTTACAACAACAACAATAAAGCCTTTAGTCCCAAATAAGTTGGGTAGGCTAGAGCTGAAACCCATAAGATCTCGCGACCAACTCATGGCTCTGACACATGGATAGCAAGCTTCCACGCACCCTTGTCCATAGCTAGTTCTTTGGTGATACTCCAATCCTCCAGGTCTCTCTTAAAGGACTCCTCCCATGTCAAATTCGGTCTACCCCGACCTCTCTTGACATTCTCTGCACGCTTTAGCCGTCCGCTATGCACTGGAGCTTCTGGAGGCCTGCCCTGAATATGCCCAAACCATCTCAGACGATGTTGGACAAGCTTCTCTTCAATCGGTGCTACCCCAACTCTATCTCGTATATCCTCATTTCGGACTCGATCCGTCCTCGTGTGGCCACACATCTGTCTCAACATACGCATCTCCGCCACACTTAACTGTTGAACATGTCGCCTTTTAGTCGGCCAACACTCGGCGCCATACAACATTGCGGGTCGAACTGCAGTCCTGTAGAACTTGCCTTTTAGCTTTTGTGGCACTCTCTTGTCACAGAGAATGCCAGAAGCTTGTCGCCACTTCATCCATCCGGCTTTGATTCGATGGTTCACATCTTCATCAATACCCCCATCCTCCCGCAGCATTGACACCAAATATCGGAAGGGGTCCTTCTGAGGCACTACCTGCCCATCAAGGCTAACCTCCTCACACCTAGTAGTACTGAAACCGCACATCATGTACTTGGTTTTAGTTCTACTAAGCCTAAACCCTTTCGATTCCAAGGTTTGTCTCCATAACTCTAACTTCCTATTTACCCCCGTCCAACTATCGTCAACTAGCACCACATCATCCGCAAAGAGCATACACCATGGGATATCGCCTTGTATATCCCTTGTGACCTCGTCCATCACCAAGGCAAAAAGATAAGGGCTCAAAGCTGACCCTTGATGCAGTCCTATCTTAATCGGGAAGTCATCAGTGTCGACATCACTTGTTCGAACACTTGTCACAACATTATCGTACATGTCCTTGATGAGGGTAATGTACTTTACTGGGACTGTGTGTTTCTCCAAGGCCCACCACATGACATTCTGTGGTATCTTATCATAGGCCTTCTCCAAGTCAATGAACACCATATGCAAGTCCTTCTTTTGCTCCCTGTATCTCTCCATAAGTTGTTGTACCAAGAAAATGGCTTTCATGGTTGACCTCCCAGGCATGAAACCAAACTGATTTTTGGTCACGCTTGTCATTCTTCTTATGCAGTACTCAATGACTCTCTCCCATAGCTTCATTGTATGGCTCATCAGCTGAATTCCACGGTAATTAGTACAACTCTGAACACCCCCTTGTTCTTGAAGATTGGTACTAATATACTCTGTCTTCTGGCATCTTGTTTGCCCAAAGAATGAGGTTGAAAAGCTTGGTTAGCCATACTATCGCTATGTCCCTGAGGCCTTTCCACACCTCAATGGGGATACAATCTGGGCCCATCGCCTTGCCTCCTTTCATCCTTTTTAAAGCCTGCTTGACCTCAGACTCCTAGATTCGCCGCACAAAACGCATGTTGGTCTCATCAAAGGAGTCGTCCAGTTCAATGGTAGAACTCTCATTCTCCCCATTGAACAACTTGTCAAAGTACTCCCGCCATCTATGCTTAATCTCCTCGTCCTTCACCAAGAGTTGGTCTGCTCGGTCCTTGATGCATTTGACTTGGCCAATATCCGTCCTCTTCCTCTCTCAGATCTTGACCATCTTATAGATGTCCCTTTCGCCTTCCTTCGTGCCTAACCATTGGTAGAGGTCCTCATACGCCAGACCCCTTGCTTCACTGACAGCTCGCTTTGCGGCCTTCTTCACCATCTTGTATTTCTCTATGTTGTCTGCACTCCTATCCAGGTATAGGCGTCTGAAACAATCGTTCTTCTCTTTAATCGCCTTCTGCACATCATCATTCCACCACAAGGTATCCTTATCTTCGCTTCTTCCCCTGGACACTCCAAACTCCTCCGAGGCCACCTTACGAATGCAAGTCGCCATCTTCATCCACACATTGTCCGCATCCCCTCCTTCCTCCCAAGGGCCCTCCTTAATGACCCTCTCCTTGAACGCCTGGGCTACCTCCCCCTTGAGCCTCCACCACTTCGGTCTAGCGACTTTGGCACGCTTATCCCGCTGGACATGAATCCGAAAGCGGAAGTCAGCAACCACCAGCTTATGCTGAGGTACAACACTCTCTCCAGGTATCACCTTACAGTCTAGGCACGCACGCCTGTCTTCTCTTCTTGAAAGAATGAAAGCTCCCTTAACTCCAGAAAAATCAAGCACGATCGTCTTGCCATGTCCTTGCTCAACCAAGCTTGCTTCTTTTGATTTGATAGATCCGAAACATGTACAATTTGATTTGGCCCTCCAATAACCGAACTACCCTTATCATTTGAATCACTCTTCTCATCAACTCTATCAAATGGCATACCTTTCTTTCTTCCTTAATTCTACCCGTATTGTAACATAATCTGGAATCTGCCCCCTTTTTATTTGTTCAAGGCAAAGAGCATTATTATACCTTGGTGCAGCGGTAAAGCTGTTCACTCATAATTAGGCAATGAGATATGGGTGATGCCGAAACTTTGCAATTGTGTAGGGGACATATAATATGCTATGGTACTAGGTGAAGGCATACACACTCCTGCAGAACTTTTACTCATTCGGTTATGATCGTTATGAAGGTGTGGTGCCGAATTATGGATATTAACATTTGCATATGGTGCTGAAAATTAGTAACATGAGGGGTATCACATGACAGTTGAAGGTAATTAGCTGAATAACTAGCAGTAGCATGGCCTGTTCTCCCATCCATTGATGTGTTTAATGGTAGACTCGCATATTGTGAGTTAATTGTTGATGTATAAAACAGTGAAATATCCTCTTGCATGGGTTGAAATTCCTAACATGAGATCTCTCATAATGATTAACTGAACTAAACACATTTTTCGTCGGCATATGGATTTATGGGATTGCCGATGCATGAGAGTTCGAGATGTCTCGTAATGATTAACTGAACTAATCATGTTGTTCATCCGCATATGGATTTGTGGGGTTGTCGGTACATGAGAGTTTGAGATGTCTCATAATGATTAACTAATCATGTTGTTCATCGATATATGGATCTGTGGGGTTGCCAATGCATGAGAGTTCAAATACACATGTTGCATCTTGCCAATATCATAAGAATGTTAAGTACTCGTACTTTGCATCGGCTCTTGCATGTAATCAAATGTGCAATTGAAAATTCTAGGGCTAGCTGATACAATATGATCATCAAAGGATCTAGCAACACCAACATATGAATTATTTACATCTACATAA
>NC_041390.1:158945586-158968055 GCF_002162155.2 Triticum dicoccoides | reverse complement strand
ATACGTCACCATGTGCCTTTGGCGTTGAGCGTGATACACAAGAGTCGTCACTGGAGGAGCCTCACCAGGAGAGCGATACGCAAGACACACCGGCGAGGTCTTGCCAGGAGGGACCCCGCTAGGGTATGCGGCGGCAATGAGCTGTCCTAGGTCCGCCTGGCAGCCTCGAGGTTTGTTGCCGTTGAAGACGAAGAGAAAGAGAAGCAACAAACTACAATAAAGGAGAAGTAGATGAAAGATAAAGTATTAGATTGATTTCTTTTGATTGTTTGTTGTCCAATCGGCCATCACCCTTCACATGTCTATAGACGGCTGGTCTTGCCATAGGAGAGTAGGATTCCTAATCTTAACATATGTTTATCTGATTTGGCCATATAATCTCTTTCCGTATGGGTGACTTCCTTTTTTTTGTCTCTTTCTCGCCTTCCAAGTATTGATTGCCAAATTTGGTTATCAACATTACTACTCCCTCTGTTCCTAAATATAAGTCTTTTCAGAGATTCCAGTATGGACTACATACGGAGCAAAATGAGTGAATCTACACTGTAAAATATGTCTATATACATTCGTATGTAGTCTATATTGAAATCTCTAAAAAGACATATATTTAGGAACGGAGGGAGTAGATTGGTAGATAATTGTGCTTACCTGAAGAAAGGAGACAACAAAATGGGCACATTTGTGAACAAATGATATGTGCTTATCTGACTCATATTGATCTTTAAATTTTCCACACAAAAACATTATTTCTGGTTTGCTGAGATAATAATGTTTCAGTTGTTCTTGTTTCATTGTTAGTGTCCTGTTATTCAAGTCACATTGCTCAGGAACATTTTGTTCATTGCACATAGCTTCCTTGTAATTTGTTGGTCAGATTGGGCTTCCAGAGTTTATTATTCGGACAATGGATCAACGGCAATTGAAATAGCTCTGAAGATGGCATTTCGCAAGTTTTCACTTGATCATGGAATTCTACTCGATAGTGACAAGAGTATCACCAACGAAAGGAATATTCAGTTAAAGGTTTGCTGCTCTTATACTAAAAGTACTTATCCTCATTGTTTTTAGGTTTCTGGAGCAGCATAAGGTTGTGGAGGAGTAACTCCACCTTGCTGCTACAATGTGTACAACACAAGTGTTGAAGGAACAACTTCAACGTGCTGCGCTAGATATCACTCTAGAGGCGGAGACAGGGCCGATATGGCAGCAGGAGTTCAATCCAAAACTCCTAGAACGCAAGATCTAGTCCAAGATCTTAGATAACAACACCAAGTTCTATTATCTATACTATCTATACTACTATATAGTATACGAGTAACTCACAATATGGACCGTTGGATAGTTTCAATCGAATGGCTCACGTTTGTTTGCTTGGATTCTGGTGCAATATATACCGTTGGATAAGAAAATCCAACGGCTGTTATTCCGGGGATTCGCCATGGTGCAGTTGGCTCCTGCATGCACACATGGTAGCCTCCAGACTGGGACTGAGCATGTAACATATGGTGCCTATTCTGCATCGTTCCAGTAAGCTCCAGAGGATTCTTTTTATTAAAAACAATTGATAGCTACTCTGCCTGATTCTCTGCACAACCTGCAAAGCGAAGGAAAGGCCAACTCGGTAGAAACCTACAGGCAAAAAAAGTCTAACCTCAAAATGCTTCAAGTCTCTACGATTTGGCTGGATAATAAAAAATGAACACCTATCTGTGTTGATTTGTTCGCTGTAAAAAAAAGCAAAGAAAAACGTCCTGCTGGTCTCCCTGCCAATATGCTTTTCCGTTCTTATTTTCAGGTATGCTTCTCTTAAGGTAAATATAATTTTACATTTCTTCTATTATTACATTGCTTATCAAACTATATTTAAATAATGTGTGCACACAATTAAATATGTATTATCCCCGACAAATAATTTGAAGTTTTATACCTTCCAAACTACATTCATCAGATGGGCCTGACATAAGGATCATGGACATAATATGAATAGACGATTTTCTGTATATCAAAACCAATATCTGAACAAATATATGTTGATGATACAATTATTTCATAAAGCACATAGGTGTCTTAGATTAAAAAGCGAACCGCATATTGTAGAACGTCCCAAAATAATTTATTATCATTTTCGTGTTAGATTTAAGATGAGTGAGTTGTGATTATTTTAATATTTTAAAAAAATTCTATTGATATTTTTAATATTTATTAATGTTGCACCTGTGTATCGTTCACATCGTCCGCTATATGGGCCTACATAAGGATCAAATTTACATGTTGGAAACTATCTGAAAGGAAAAAATAAAAGAATGTAACACAAGTATAGGATAAAGAGATAAATGGTTTATTTCGGGTTTTATTAACACCGTGCACTGACTGGGGTAAAGGGCATGTGAAAAATATCTCTAGATAAAATGACAAGCAAAAAGAAATTTAAGAACTCCCTCAAATGTTGCATTTAGGGGCAACCTACATGTCACGTGCCTAAAAACAATTTATTTTAGTAAGTTTTGTCCCCAGTCCGATTCAGGTCCATCGGCTAGAACTTCATATTCCCCCTCATTTTCGTGTTCTTTCTCTTCTTTATGTAACCATCGCCCAACGCTGACCCAACAAAGCACTGCCTTGCCCTCTAGACTCCACCTCCTCTGCCCTCTTGGCCTCCCTCTAAAACTCACCAATTCCATGTCGGCGAGCTCCCGCCACCCCCATTGCACCCGAACCCATCAACCTACGACTCCCCTCCACCGACAGTGATGTTTTTCGCGTCGTCCCCAGTTCCGACACTCCTGGCTCGGCCTAGCAAGCGCACCTATCTCGGGCATCAGACGTTAGGTGAAATCGACTGGTCTCATTTGCAATTTCACACAACTAAGAAATAACAAAATCTTTGAATTAATTATATATCAGTTTTACCTGAATAAACAATGACTAATTTGTCTATTATATCATCACTCCTATGTTATGCTTTATTTATAACATTCATGGACCTTTTTTTTTGCAATACTCATTGAAAAATGGAAAAATGTTGTGTGAGCCGTGCCCTGCTGAGTTATTTGTTATTATTGTGCATGATTAAGTATTGACGTGCAAAGCACGTGCAACTAACTAGTAGGTAGTGGGGGTGCATAGTCTGGGTACAAACTAGAGGTGAGGACCTCTATTTATAGGGCTTTGGGAAGCCTTCACATACTTCTACTAATGGTTAGAACACTTTAGAAAACATTACTTAAGATTCACCATTCTACTCATAGCTACTCACAACTAGAGGACTCTAGAAAATAGTAGGTAGGGTAGAAAAGATAAGAAATACTACAGTAGCGTGGGAGCATCTAGAAGTAGCCAAACAAATCTGACATACGATTTTATTTTATTTTCTTTTTCCTCATCTAGTGTTCCTCATCATTCTTCCCTTGTTGTTTGGAACTCAGCCCTCGAGTTATCTTCATAGAGCGCTTCTTCTGGATGGTAGAGAGTCGAGTTTGCAACATTGAAAGTGTTGGATATACCCATGTCACTTGGAAGATCTATCGCATAAGCATTATCATTTATCTTCCTGACAATAGAGAAGGGCCCATACCTTCGCTGCCTAAGCTTCCCTTTAACACCTAAAGGCAGCCTCTCTTTTCGGACGTAGACCATCACCTTATCACCAATTTGGAATGATTTCGGCCTCCTTTTGCAGTTAGCAAGTTGTTTATATTTCTGATTTTGTGCTTCCAAAACACCACAAATTTCTTCAAATAACTCAGTGTAATTATCAACAAAGGACAATGCTGATTTTGAGTTTCCCCTTGATGGTAGCTTCACCAGGTCCACCACATGTGTTGGAACTTTAGTGTAGACAACAGAAAAAGGACTCCTTCCTGTTGATCTATGCTTGGAGTTATTGTAGGAGAACTCTGCAAGAGATAAAGTCAAATCCCATTGTCCCTTTCTTTCTCCACAAATGTACCGGATCAGATTACCCAAAAATTTGTTCACCACTTCAGTTTGTCCATCTGTTTGTGGATGGGCAGTGCGAAAATTTCAATTTAGTGTTGAATTGCTTTCACAAAGTGAGCCAAAATGCAGCAAGAAACTTGCTATCACGGTCTGAGACGATGGACCTTGGAACTCCATGAAGTCTGACCACTTCCCAAAAGAATAGGTTTGCCACATGATGAGCATCCGTTGTCTTGTGGCACGGGATGAAATGAGCCATCTGAGAGAATCTATCCATGACCACGACCACGACCACAAACACGGCATCACTCCGTCGTCTTGTTCTTGGCAAACCCAAGACGAAGTCCATAGAGATGTCCTCCCATGGAGCAACAGGAACAGGCAAAGGCATGTATAACCCTGTGTTTTGAATTTGGCCTTTGCAAGTTTGAGATATCGGGCATCGCTGAACAAACTTTCCAGCATCTCTTTAGTTGTGGCCAAAAGTAACGAGCTTCCAGGTTAGCGGTAGTCTTGTCACGTCCAACATGGCCACTAAGATCTCTTGAATGGAGTTCTTTGACCAGTTTGTCACGTAGAGAACTTCTTGGAATGCACAAACGATCATTTTTGAAGAGATTGCTATCTTGCATCAAATAGTCATCACCTAATGGCTAGCCCCGATGTGTTTTACCCAAACATGGCCAAAGTCTTCGTCATCCTCATACAACTCCTTATTTGATCCATGCCTGAAAGTTCAACCTCAGAAGAAGTCAAGAGGCATGCGCAACGACTCAAAGCATCGGCCACTCGGTTAGTCGTTCAAGATTTATGCACGATGAGATAGTTAAACCTCTCCAGATATACTGCCAATCTTGTTAGCATGCGATCAACATGTTCTTTATTTCTAAAATGCTTCAAGGATTGATGGTCAGTGTAGACGACAAACTCTTTAGGCAGCATATAGACTTCCCAAGTTTTCAAAGCTCTAAAAACGACATACAATTCTTGCTGATAAGTATTCCATTTCTGTCTAGCCTCGTTTAACTTCTCACTAAAGAAAGCAATGGGCTTCCTTTCTTGAGATAGAACAGCTTCAATGCCTACTCCACTTGCGTCACACTCCAACTCAAAAGTCTTGTTGAAATCAGGTAGCACCAAGACAGGAGCTTGTGAGAGTTTTTGCTTGACCTCATTGAAACTAACTTCAGCCGGTTCTGTCCATTAGAACCTCCCTTTCTTCAGGCACTCGGTAATTGGTGCCATGATAGTGCTGAAATTCTTCACAAACTGCCTATAGAAAGTTGCAAGGCCATGAAAACTTCTTACTTACGAAATGGTCTTCGGAGTTGGCCATTCTCGGATTGCTTCAACCTTAGTTATCAACAAGAATACCGTCACATGTTATGATGAATCCTAGGAGAAGAAGTTGTGTTTGCAGGAAAACACATTTCTTCAAGTTGACGTAGAGCTCATTTTCCCTTAGTACTTCTAGCACCTTTCGGATGTGATCATAGTGTTCATCCTCATCCTTGCTATAGATCAAGATGTCATCGAAATAGACCACAACAAAGTGGGATAAGAAGGGTCAAAGGACTTGACTCATCAGGTGGATAAAGGTACTTGGTGCATTTGAGAGTCCAAATGGCATGACTAGTCATTCAAACTGTTAGGAATATGCAACTTGTATTTCCAGGAGGCCATAGGCCAGTATATATACATGTACAGGTGTGGAATATATGCAGGAAACCCCTTATACAATAGGGTAAATACGAAAGGTTACATGGCTATATATATATACACTCTAACACCCCCCCTCAAACTCATGGTGGATTAACAACACTGAGTTTGGAGAGATAGAAGCCATGCTGCGCTCTAGTCTGGGCCTTCATCAGAAAATCCGCCAACTGTAACTCGGAAGGCACATACTGAAGAGCAATAACCTGATCCTTCACACCAGCGCGCACATAGAAAGCATCAACACCAATATGCTTGGTGAGCTCATGCTTTACAGGATCGCGCGCAATGCTAATAGCACCTGTACTGTCAGATAAGAGTTGAGTAGGTGTAGTAACAGAAACACCAAAATCCTGAAGTAACCACCGTAACCAAGTCACCTCTGTCGTCAAAAGAGCCATAGCTTGTAACTTAGCCTCTGCACTCGAACGGGAACTGCAGTCTGTTTCTTCGTCTTCCAGGCAATGAGAGAACCACCAAGAAAAACACAGTAAGCAGAAAGTGAACGGCGATCAAAGGGATCACTAGCCCACGTAGCATCTGAATAGGCCTAAAGCTGTAAAGAACTAGAGCGAGGAAAGAATAGACGGTGAGAGATCGTGCCTCAAAGATATCGGAGAACACGAAGGAGGTGACTATAGTGAACCGAAGTGGGAGCGGAGACAAACTGACTCAGAATATAAACTGGATAAGAGATATCCGGACGAGTGACAGCTAGATAGACAAGACTCCCAACAAGATGACGATAACGCGTCGGGTCAGGCAAGGGGTCACCATCAGTACCACGGAGGTGAACATTGAGCTCCATGGGAGTCTCAACAATGCGCTCATCGGTAAGAGCAGCACGAGTAAGAAGATCCTGTATATACTTTTCCTGGGATATAAAAAAGCCATCAGAGGTAGAAGAGACTTCAATCCCAAGAAAGTAGCGAAGAGGTCCAAGATCGGACATAAGAAACTGCTCACTAAGATGGGCCTTTACAAAGGCAATATACTCGGGGTCGTCGCCAGTGATGATCATGTCATCAACATAGAGAAGATGAAGAGTCCGACCACGAGGAGAAAGGTGGACAAACAATGCTGGATCATGAGCACTCGCTGAAAAACCAGCGGCAGTTACCACAAAGGCAAAACGCTCAAACCAGGCGCGGGGGGCTTGCTTAAGGCCATAGAGAGAGCGACGAAGACGACATACCATGCCATCAGGAACAGAATACCCAGGTGGTGGCTGCATGTATACCTCCTCATGCAGCTCACCATTAAGAAAGGCATTCTTAACAGAGTAAGGTGTGATAAGATTGCCTCAACTAGCAACAGAAATAGGAGTACCATCAGCAGTGAGTACATGAACAGGAAAATCAAGCAATTTAAGAGATGACAAATTTGAAGAATGAGAAGACATATGAAAAGAAGCTCCGGAGTCCAGAACCCACGAGGATGTACCTGACTGTGTAGAGGGTGGTTGCTCAGTGCGAGAAGCATCAGTCACAGAAGCTGCAGTACCCGTCGAAGGAGAACCTGAAGCGGCAAGCAGACGCTTAAGTCGCAGAATATCCTGCTCAGTCAAGGCGGTGGCTGAAGATGTCGAAGTAGAAGAAGTCCCTGAAGCTGATGATCGCGCCTTACGCAGGTGTTTCTTCCTCTGGAAGCACTGAGACTCAACATGACCATCCATATTGCAGTAGCCGCAGTGAGGACGAGACCGACCCTGGCCGCCCGTAGGAGTAGGCAAGAGCGGAGGAGCACTGGAGCGGGATGGGGTCGGTGCAGCAGGCGACATAACAGGAACTCGAGCAGCAAGCATAGATGGAACCTCAAGTAGACCAGCACCACGTAGGCGAGTCTCCTCCGCACGAATCTCAGAAAGCGCCTCCATGAGGGAGATACGACCACGAGCAAACAACTGAGTACGCTCGGGCTCAAACTCCTTACGGAGCCGAGATAAGAACTCGTAGACACGATGAAACTCCAAATCAGCCCGCACAGCCTGGCAACACTGACAAGTACGGCAACCAGCAATGCGGAGAGAATCAAGCTGACGCCAGATAGCAGAACTCTGTGCATAGAAATCGTCAACACTGGAGTCACCCTGCTGAAGAGCATGTTCCTGCCGGACCACAGACAAATATAAGGCATCACCAGAGGGCCGATAGCGCTGACGGAGACGGGTCCACATCTCAGATACGGTAGGGAGCCCCAAGAACTCAGAGGCAAACTGAGGCAGAACACTAGCAGTGAGAACAGCTGCGGCACGGGCATCCTCATCAAGCCACTGAGTGTAAGCATAAAGAGCCTCATGATAAGTCTGAAGAGCCTCCTCATAAATCAAAACCTGCTCATCATAAGCATGGACGGCGGCGTCATCTGCAAGCTTAGCTGCATCCTTCGCAGCTTGATCAGCATCAGCAGCAAGAACCGGTGGCATCGACGGAGTAGGAGCCACAGGAGCAACCGGACACGGGGGACAACGTACCTCGCCAGAAAGAACGCCCCAAAGACGAATACCACACATATGAATGCGCATAAATCCGACGAACTCGGTGTAGTTAGTACCATCAAAGATCACCGGACAGCGAGGAACTGCAACATAGTCGGACGCCGTAGACATTTTTTTTTCACTGATCAACAGAAAGGCAGACGGAAGACCACACAGCTAGCGCACACGCGTGACTAGCAAAAGTAGTCCAGCACCAAGAGGCGGGTCGAACACGCCCACGGCTCCACGCGAGGCGGAGTCCACGTGCAGCGGGCGCGTCAAGCGGCAGATGGATCGAGCAGCAGGTGAGCTTGGCGGGTGAGCGTCTGCGGGCAGCTCGGACGGGACGGGAGGGCTCGGGTGGCTCAACTGCTGGCGGCTCGGACGAATCTGCGGGAGACGGAGTGGATCTGCCGACGAGATCGCTCGGGCTGAAGTGCTCGGGCGGCTTGAGGCAGGCAGCGGCGAGCTAGATCCAACACGAGAAGCCAGATGCGTTGACCAGCGTCTGGGTAGATAGCAGCAGCAGGCGGACCTGCGGATGAGATGGGACAGCGACGGCGCAAGAGCAGGGTTGACCTGCAGTGGTGAAGGCACCGAAGAGCAGCGCTGGCCAAGAGAAGAAGGGCGGCGGCTGCGTGGACGATAGATTGGATCGAGAGCACGAGTTGCGCGTGCTAAAAAAGAAACCCTAAGGCTCTAATACCATGTTAGGAATATGCAACTTGTATTTCCAGCAGGCCATAGGCCAGTATATATACATGTACACAAACAACCCTTCCTTTGTTTTGAAGGCTGTTTTCCATTCATCCCCGGGTCAGATACGACAAACAACAACAACAGCAACAACAGCAAAGCCTTCCTTCAAACAACCCTTCCTTTGTTTTGAAGGCTGTTTTCCATTCATCCCCGGGTCAGATACGACAAACAACAACAACAGCAAAGCCTTTAGTCCCAAACAAGTTGGGGTAGGCCAGAGGTGAAACCCGCGACCAACTCATAGCTCTGGCACATGGATAGCAAGCTTCCACGCATCCCCTGGTCTGATACAAATTTGATGATATCTGCTTCTTAAATCTAGCTCTGTGAATACTCTTGCTCCACTAAGTTGATCCAACATACGTCCAGATGGAGAATAGGGAATCTATACCTTATGGTGATCTTGTTAATGACTACTATCCATACACATTCGCCAAGATCCATCTTTCTTGGGCATGAGCAGGGCTGGTACAACACATGAGCTAATACCTTCTCGAATGTGCCCCTTTTGCAGCAATTCCTCCACTTTCTCATTCAATATATCATGCCTTTTGGGCTCATTCGGTAGTGTGGAAGATTAGGAAGACTTGCGCCCGGAATTAAGTCGATTCTATGTTGAATCCCCCTCATCGGTGGTAGGCCTTGTGGCTCCCCAAGTATGTTATGAAATTCTGCTAATAGGCCACATACCTTTGCTGGAATTTTTAACAACCGGGTGCTCTTCTCCTTTTACAATAAGTGCATCACACAAATCTGCCTCCTTCAAGTCTTCCATAAACTCATTAGAGGTGTGGGAGATAGTTAACATACTTCTCCCTTCGTCCTGTCCTTAAAGATATTACCATTAGTTTTGTTTCGTAGAATAATGATCTTTCTCTTTTTCCAAATAAAAGAGTAGGAATTTTTCTTGCCTTTGTGTGTAGTATCCACATCAAATTGCTAAGGTCTCCCAAGAACATGACTGGCATCCATGTCAACCACATCACACAACACATTTGAGCGATAATGTTTGCCCAAAGAAAGTGGCAGGTTGCATTGTTTGGTGATCCTCATATTCACTCCTTTCTTGATCTACCCAATAGTGTAGGGATTTGGGTGATCATGTGTTCAGAGACTAGTTCTAGTCTAGTCGGATCCAAAAAAAATAAAATCCAATTGGGCGGAGTGAAGATGCAAGCAACCGGAAGCATGATTATGACTGAGGGGCGGTGGCGGGGACGTACTGGAATTTGATGGATGTCGGTAGTCGGCAGTGGAGGGGCTGATGGTGCGGTGGCGGTGGCGTGACTAGTGTGAACAGAACTCAAAACTATAAAGGACTAGAACCTAAAACCTACAGCTCTACATGACGATGCAGACGTAAACTCAAAGATGGAATGCACTGAAAAGAAAAGTTGTGACAGCTCAGACTGGTTGGACAGGACGATCTAACCCTAATGTTTTTGGCTTTTTCATGGACTATAGGTATAAAGAACAAAAGTTAATCTTGAGTACAATTTTGTTGGAAAATCTCACCGAGCAACCTGGAAATCTGATACCACGTGATAGGTACAAGGTGTCCCAATCTTTCAATGAGATAGTATCGACTTTGTTGGAGACTTTGATGACCCAACTACACTGAACACTCAGCGGTGTGCCTTAGCAGTCACTAAACCAACTATGCTATGGTTATTGACAGTGTTGGAAACACAGTCCACCTGATCATGAGGATCAATCCCTACATGCAACCGAAGAACAAGTGAGAATTGGAGATATGCAATGTAAATTGCAGGTATAAATCAAAATTCTTGATTAACGCAGTCAGGTTTCGATGACGCGTACAAGTCTGAGGTCTCACTGATTTTCGTGTCTATGGCAAAGAGTAGCAAACGCTAAATACCTTAATTCGGTACCCTAATGGGGATTTGAACGGTCAAGTTGGTAGATTGTGAAAAGAGTGGTGGCTTAGGAGCAGCAGATGAAATTCCTTCTCCTTCATCTTGAATCTTCACTTGAGGAATTTCTTTAGAAGGTGGAGCTTCCTCGTCTTCAACGTGGGCTTCTCTTTCTCAGGATTGTAAACCATGTGCACACGATCTGTCTTGAACTTTCGATCTTGCACCACATGATCTATAAGCTTTTGACTATAAGGAGCAAATGGGCAACTTCTTGATTGATCTTGTGAAGCCTCTCTTATGCACTCACATATGTATTCCATGAGATTGAATGGAGTAACCTTATCAAGGTTGGCCATTAGCTTCATTGGGTGCCCTCTAATGTTGGTTGTGTCATCTACGTTTGGATCAAGAGTCAATCTTAGCAGGTAGTTCGAAGTGTAAAGTCTGGGAAGAAGACCTGTGGTTTTCCAATAGTTCTTTGCAGGTATTTTCTCCTTGTAGAGACACTTCATATCTTTAGTGGACAACTTTGGCCTCTTATGGATAGACTTGTATCTAGGATTGTTAGATCCTTCCAATCCAAGCGCTTGGGCAAATTCTCCCATATTTGAGATGTACTTGATCCTGTTGCTCACATCCATGGGAAAGATCTTGTGGTCTTATTCTCAAACTGGACAGTGGCGTGAAACTAATCTAATTAGTCCAATCTTCCTTTTGAACCATTAGAGCATCAACCTCGCTCATTGCACATATCAACTGGACATTGGGATATCTCTGAGAAATATAGATGTACTAACACCTTACTGAGCATGGTAGATTTGGAGAGGTGTGGTATGTGATTGGAAACTTATGCTGCAGACCCATAGCCATTTAGGGATTCCAGCCAATTTCTGGAATCAGCCACTTGCGAGGACCCCACATATGCTATCAACACTGGCAAACGTACCCCTCGAACTCTTTTATTTGGCTTACTGACCCCCATTTCCTTCTTAAGTCATTGTCAAATGTCACATCTATACTTCTGTCCTCACCATCTTCCAAAACTTCTGTCACACCTAAGAACCTTCACTTCTGCTGATGGCACTGGTGACTGATGTAGGGCTTACACACTGCATGGTGGATGCTGTGGTCATCTACAGTTGTTAACATGCGGAATTTGGAAAATTAGGTGAATAGAACTCCAAATTCATGAATAGGGTAATAAAACTCATAACTCTAAAGGTCCTTTTATATACGAGAGGCCTGGGATTTGGATCGTTAAAATTAATTTCAGTTTCGACTAGATTCAAACACTCCATAAAAACAACTCCTATATTCATAGTATTATGAAGAATCAATGATGTTTTTGCCTGGTTTCATTATTTACCACTGTGTAATTTAGTTCCTCACAATGTCCAACTTGTTTGTTCTCATTGGTCAGTAATTCATAACTATATCTAGAGGCAAACAAGGTAGTCTGGACCAGAAATATCTAAATCCTCATTTTCGTCCCTTCTTATATGTTGACATATTAATTGAATTCTTTGATCTCTAGGTCCTTGCTCTAAAAGGTTCATATCATGGTGATACCCTGGGTGCTATGGAAGCTCAAGCTCCATCAGCCTATACATCGTTCCTTCAGCAGCCATGGTATGCATCAAGTTCAGTTTCACTCATATCCTGCATGCTTAGAAATATCCACACCTTTTTCTGATGACTGTCTTTCCCAACTATTGCCATTTTTTTGCACTACTGTTTCCCTTTCATATCTTGATTTGTCTGCAGACACAGTACATATTTCTATCAAGACATAGAACTGCTGTTCCTCTAAGCCCCTTTCTTGCTATCAGTTTCAAAATAAGTAAATGTGGAATCTCTCATTTAAGGGTTTTTCTGCAGGTATTCTGGGCGGGGACTTTTTCTAGATCCTCCAACAGTGTTCATAAGAAATGGGACATGCGCACTTTCTTTGCCCCCGTCGATACAGAACTGTCATCTGAGCCCTGGTGATAAATGTCGGTAACTCGTTTGAGAAGTCAGATTATATATGTGTAATTTTAACATAACTTATATATTTGGACTGACAACTGAAATTGCAGGTTTTCCTTCACTAGCTGAAGTCTTTTGCAATAGTAGGGACTCATCAGCTGCAGCTGATTTATACTCAACCTACATATCCCAACAACTTTCAGAATATTCCGTGTCAAGTAACACAGAGCATATTGCAGCACTTATTATAGAACCAGGCAAGTACATTGTTCTCCATCAGCCGAGTGAACTGCTTGGATATTCACTGTTTGACATATGCCTTGATTTATATTGAGTTGAATTGGAGGTCCCATGGTAGGATCACACATCATATAATCGATTTAGAATCTAGGATCACAAATCTTAGAAATAATGCAGAACTGTTAGGGTCGCTGTGCCAATCTAGGGTTGCAGAAACGCAGAATCATATGCCAGAATTGAGATTCTGAAAACCTTGCGTCACACAGTCGGCTAGAGGTGAGAGTATGTGCTTACTCCACACAAGTTTTTGTTCTCCCGTTTGTTGGTATGTACATGTAGGAACTGTATAATTGCTTGTTTTTTTTTTCTGCTTCGTATGTTGCTGTAATGTTTGATCCTCGTTAACTCCTAGTCATGCAGTGATACAAGGTGCTGGGGGAATGCACATGATAGATCCACTTTTCCAGCGAGTACTTGTCCATGAGTGTAGAGACCGAAAAATACCTGTCATATTCGATGAGGTCTTTACAGGGTTCTGGCGTCTTGGTGTGGAGGTAACAGATCGCAACAATCTTCGCGGATAATACATGATAAAAGTTAGCTCACGCCTTCCAGAAATCATGACAACTTCTTTCTTTCTCAGTCTGCTTCAGAGTTGCTCGGCTGCTTACCTGATGTTGCATGCTATGCTAAATTGATGACTGGTGGGATAGTACCCTTAGCTGCAACGGTAACAACAGAAGCAGTTTTTGAGGCCTTCAAAAGTGACTCTAAGGTATATTTTGGATGTGTTTCTGTGTGCTCAGGCTTCAATAAACTAAGAACATCATTTTTTATGTTATGCGGAAAATGATTACAGTAAATATGGGGCTGGAGGCACTCATAAGTTTTTATAATGTGTCCAGCTTACAGCGCTTTTACATGGCCATTCCTACACTGCTCATGCCATGGGATGTTCTGCGGCAGTAAAAGCTATCCAATGGTTTAGAGATCCATCCACAAATTCAAATCTCGATTTTGATCGTATGAAGCTCAAGGAGGTAATGAATTTTAATTGAATGAACTTGTATAGATTTATGGAGGAAATGGTCAGCAATGTGTCTTTGTGTCTTAGAAGCTTCGGTACTCTCTCCATTATTAGCATGTTGGCCACTCAACTAAATGTGCATCACAGTAATATGAAATTACCTTAAGTCGGAGACGAATGATTTATCCCAAGTTCACACTTTGGGGGAGTGCTAATCTTCGCTGGAGAGGCGTTGGAATACCAAGTATCCTTCTAGGAGTCCCCACAATTCCAAGAGTAACAAGATCCACAAGGGATTCAGTGGGAATTGTTGCAGTGCATATGTGGATTGCCTAGCCCTTTCCATAAGTTTGGACTTTTGGTTGCGTTGGCTAGTGCATGAAGCTTAACAGGAATCAACTTTCTCAAATTGGTTTGTTAGAACTAAAAGGCGACATGTTCAACAGTTAGGTGTGACGGAGATGCGCATGTTGAGATGGATGTGTGGTCACACGAGGAAGGACCGAGTCCGGAATGATGATATACGAGATAGAGTTGGGGTAGCACCGATTGAAGAGAAGCTTGTCCAACATTGTCTGAGATGGTTTGGGCATATTCCGCGCAGGCCTCCAGAAGCTCCGGTGCATAGTGGACGGCTAAAGCGTGCTGATAATGTCAAGAGAGGTCGGGGTAGACTGAACTTGACATGTGAGGAGTCCGTAAAGAGAGATCTGAAGGATGGAGTATCACCAAGGAACTAGCCATGGACAGGGGTGCGTGGAAGCTTGCTATCCATGTGCCAGAACCATGAGTTGGTAGCGAGATCTTATGGGTTTCACCTCTAGCCTACCCCAACTTGTTTGGGACTAAAGGCGATGTTGTTGTTGTTGCAGAACTGTAGATCGAGATATCATCTATCTTCCCCTAAATTTGTGGCAAGGGTGGAGCACCATGGAAGGAGATCTCAAGCTTTTGGAAGGTCACAACAATGGTGGAGAGATAGTGGAGTCCTTCCCTTCCTTGTGGGGAAGGGTTTTTAAACAGGGTCCCTCTAATACCTACTAGTTGGGCCACGTACAGAACTGCCCAGGGGCTCTAGGCCAGGCTCTGGGTGACTTTCGAGTGAGCCCAGAAGGTACTGGACCTGTCCGGACCCTCTGAGTGCCCGGAGTTCCAGTCCGGTCCCTAGGTGATTTCTGGGCGAGTCCAGACTCCGGGCCGCTCCAGTGGCTCAACGAGCAGCCTTTTAAAGGCGCTCTCCGAGGTTTTTTAATGGGATTGTGGCTGTATATTGTTTATTTAAATATAGTTGATTCCAACACGTCATCCAAAGCATACCCCATCTTAATAGTGTGGCTTTTCCCATGACTCAAAATAAAGAAATCATAGCCAGAAATAAACGACCATCTTATTTTAACCTTTTTGAGTGGGGTGTCTGCAACTATGCGTGCTTCTCTCCGAATGGACTAAATGTCTAAATCATTTAGTATATACTCAAGAAAATGATTAGTCCTATAATCACCTTGTCACTAGCACAAAAACTCCTTAACGGGCGTATATGTCCTTCAATCTGTTCCATCATAACATGTGATATTATTATCTTACTCCTTTTTTGTTACAAAATTAATGGTGGGTTCACAGGTTGATGTGCTTTGGGCATATATATAGGGTCGCGCTATTTGTCACCCTGGGTGAGAAATGGTTATTCTTCACCCCCTCTCTAATTTGACATCAATGCAACGTATTTTTACGTTTCGTAAATTTTGTCTTGTTTCATACATAAAAAGAGAACGTAAAAAAATATGTACTCGCCGTAAAAAAATATTTTATGTTACGTAAAATTACGAATGTAAGAACATAGTGTAAAACATACATAAAATGTGATTTTTTTCCGGTCTTATAACCTTTTTTTTATTTTTTATACCAAATTTTACATATTGAATCAATATACATGTAACTATTTATATTGTAAACGAATTTATTTAGGAAGCGATCGTAAGATTACCTCGAGTGAAAAATAATTTATTCTGCACCCTGGGTAATGAATAGTCACACTATATATATATATATATATATATATATATATATATATATATATATATATATATATATATATATATATGAAGTATCTTTGTTAATGTAAGAAATTTCTTTGCTAATGCTATGTTCTGTCAATTCGTAGATGTAGTTTTACAGTTCTAATGTCTACCAAAATTTGCAGCTATGGGATGGCACACTTGTGAACCAGTTATCGTCACTGCCAAATGTAAAGAGAGTAGTCTCCTTGGGAACTCTGTGTGCAATTGAGCTGCAGGCCGAGGGATCTGATGCCGGGTATGATACTCTTGATAGTCATTAATTTGTTTCATTGATGGTATCTTGGAAAAATTTACCTTAAACTTCTTCAGTGAAGAGGAAAAATCACTTTTCTTAAAGACACCCGCATGCACGCCCATAGACACACGCACAAAACAAAATATGGCATTTTTCATTAACAAGAACATGGACTTGTTTGCGAACCACTCCCAAAATGATATGCACATAGCTTGGATCTGTTTGAGAAAAAGAAGACACTCACTGGGCCACCCCACCCTCACGATCCTACTCACAAACATATGGTTGCCATGCATGACATGTCACTCGCCCTCCTGTTCTGCCCCTGGTGCCGCCTTTCATATCAGGACCTGTTTAGTTGCTATGGAATCCAATTTTCTCTAGAGCATCCCTTTTTTGCTCTTTGCTGTAGAGTATCTATAGTAAGGTGCTGTATGACTCAAAGTGCAGTATAATAAGAGCGTTTACATGTAACTGAAATGTCAAACACCCTAGTACATGTAGATGTATTGATGTCCTGATTTTTTCCATTGACTGAATTGTGTTGATATGTGACCGCTGTGAGTCCTGGATCTGCCTCAGCTAACTTTAGTTGAATGATAGCCAGTGTTGTAAAGATTAGTGAATTTAAGCAAATCATATTGCATGGACATGCCTAGGCCCAGGGCTAGGAGGGCTCTAGCCCTGGCCCAGCCCAAGTATACAAGGGATGTGTATGCTTTTTTGTGTAGGAATGCCTCATCCTCGCCCACGTCGCCAGCTCCACTCAATCAATCAAGTCCTGCGCCCAGCACCCGGTCACCACGCATGGCGCCCTACAGATAGGAGTTTCTGTTGTACCTACCTGATCCAGCCGTTGTGCCACGGCCTATATAATACACCATTCTTCTTTTTGGCCCAAAATACTGAAACCTGGACAGTGAACAGTCCAGCTCAGCCCCTTCCTTCATCCAATCTTGGACATTGCATAGTTGGTACTTGTAGCATGAGAGAACAACTGCTATCATTCAGTTCCCAGTCCATTAAATGCTTCATATCTATATTACTTACTTTTTTCTAGCAATTTGTACCCCCAGTTGAACGAGGATATGAGACAACAATGATGTCATAAGCACGCATCATTCTCTCCACTCATTGGATGAAAACTTGATTGTTTTTTGATTCTCCATGATACCTTGTCCTCTATTCTGGTGAAGCCATGTCTAGATTTCTTGCAAATTCAGTTTCAAATTATAAGAACCCAAAGAACTAGCTGGAACTCTATCAGTTAAAGCCAAAACATCAAGATTGTACAAGGGAACAAGAGAAGAAAAAAACTAAATACCTAGTGAAGTACAAGATGCTAAACAATTCAGTTAGGGACGAATTCACTACTTTATTTGATTATAAAACACTAAGTGTACTATGACTGGACTGCTCTTGCTCTTATGTAATATTCCCTTAATCATC
Organism: Triticum dicoccoides; assembly: GCF_002162155.2. Taxonomy (NCBI): domain Eukaryota; kingdom Viridiplantae; phylum Streptophyta; class Magnoliopsida; order Poales; family Poaceae; genus Triticum; species Triticum dicoccoides. The sequence continues at coordinate 158,950,291 of NC_041390.1, read as the reverse complement.
ATTTCTGGCAGGTATGCGTCGTTGTATGCGAGATCCCTGATCCAGCAACTTCGAGAAGAGGATGATATCTATGTGAGGCCCCTGGGCAACGTGATATACCTAATGTGTGGTCCTTGCACGACCAGAGATGTCTGCACGGAACAACTCTCCAAAGTGTACCGTAGAATCAGTCACTTCAATCCAATTCACTGAGGATAGTTGTGAGCAGAAAGTCAGAAAATCTATGCTAGCTTTAGTTTCCGGCCAGCAGACAATGTGCCCCGCCTCAAGGTGAAAGCTTATGGAGCTTTTGAATATGTAGTTCAGGCTGGATGTAAGTTCAGTTACAATGTTCTCCTATGATTACGTGGAAGTGGGATGACATTACAAAGAGAAATAGGCCTACTCTGCATTTCCCACTTCCATGTAATCATAGTAATATTACCCAGTATAGGCCTATTTCTCTTTGTAATGTCATATATATAAGATTTGTTCCAAAGTTTTGGCTAATCGTCTCCGCGAGATTTTAGATGAAATCATTGCAGAAGAGCAAAGTGCCTTTGTGCCGGGGAGGCTCATAACTGATAATTTTTTGACGGCTTACGAATGCATCGATGCCATCAAAAGAAAGAAGGGGAAGCAAGGTTGGTGTGCAATCAAGATTGATATGATGAAAGCATATGACCGCGTTGAGTGGGAGTATTTGCAGGCAATTATGCACTGCCTGGGCTTCTCTGAAGATTGGTTATCTCTTGTGATGAAGTGTGTCATCTCAGTTAGCTTCCAAGTGAAGGTTAATGGTGAATTGTTACCCTCTTTTCGTCCTTCAAGAGGGACCAGGCAAGGGATCCCATATCTACCTACTTGTTTCTACTCTTATGGAGAAGGATTATCATGTATGCTTAAGAATTATGGAGCCTAGGTGGACAGAGGAATTAAAGCGGGGCTTTGATCTCTTTGATCTCCATGGGTGTCACATCTTTTGTTTGCAGATGAGTGTCTGGTGCTCATGAAGGCAGATGGGTGAAGTGCAAACCGCTCGAATGATATTCTCAATGCCTATAGCATTGGCTCAGGTCAGAGTGCAACAAAAAAAAACTCGATTTTCTTCATCCTGAATTGTTGAGCATCTATTAGAAGGGTTGTTCGAAACTGTTTGCAAATTTAGAGAGAGGCCCTAGCAGAGAAGTATCTTGGTCTACCGACTGCAACAGGGAGGATCACAAAACAGAACTTTGAACATATTGTTGAGTCTGCAAGATCAAGAGTCCAGGATGGAGTCACAGGAATGCGTCTTGTGCAGGAAGGGAGGTTCACCTCAAAGCAGTGGTCCAAGCACTACCGGCCTACTCCATGAGTTGTCTTACATTCACAAAAGGTTTATGCTGCAAAGTCATGAGGCCAACTCCACCGCGCGACCCCATTCTGTCCGCGCGCGTCCGTTTGGGGTGAAATGGATGAACCAGACGGCCCAGCGCGTGGGCGCAAACGGACCGCGCGGCCACATCTTGTCCGCGCGCGTCCGTTTGGGGTGAAATGGACGAACCAGATGGCCCAGCGCGTGGGCGCAAACGGATTTTCATCTGTTTTCTGTCCGCTTTCGACCCATCCCCGGTCCAAGTTTGCGCCGCTTTTGGGGTGAAACAGATAGCACGCAGACGCGCGGGCCGTCTGCGCGTGTCCCTCCCCTAGCCCGCCCATCGGTGGCACAGGGGCGTTTTTTTCTATTCGCCCCCTCCCTTCCTCCGGCCGCACGCCCTTCACTCTTCCCCACTTTTCCCTCGCCGCCGCCGCCATTGCTGCTGCCATTGTAGTTGTGCAGCTCGGACGTGCGCTCGCCCAGCCCTTCCCCTCGGCGCCCTCGAGCTACCCAATTACGGTCACCTATTTTGATCTCGCCCGGCTGTGGAAGGTCGCGTCACGCCATGGACTGGCCGGGCACTAGGCCGCAAGGCCATATGCAGGCAGTGGCTCCTCCTCTAGCCGCTCGGATCTACACCGTTGATGGTCCGCCGGCAGATACATGAATGGCGGTCGGCCGGGCTCGGTGCTAGCCCAAAAGCTCGTCGGCGCACCGTTGCCGCTCATTAAGTGCGACAACGCCGGAACATCCCAGGTGAGTGTTCATCAAGTGCTTAAACGATGGGGTATGTGCTCTTTTTAGCTTCGGTTTGTGCTCTAGGTTTGACTAGTTGTGCTGACTTCAAATTTTGTTGTGTAGAATGGATGCAAGTTTTGGTATTGAGAAGAAGAGTGCATTGATATATTGATAGAGCGTAATTTAGTAGATGTTCGTGTACTTTTAGCTAGCATAGAGGCTGTAGATGAGATAATTGCACTTGTTGCTAGATTAGAGGCTAGACACGAGACTAGATGCGAGGAAGCAACCTCTACTTCTTTAGACTCGAAGAAGAAAGAAACACGCAAGATGGAGGCGGCTCCTCCGCAGATCAACAATGAATGCATCGAGAAGGCACTAATCCAACTTACAGGAGCAGTTATGGAAGTTGGATATCTTCTAAAATGTATTCTTGTGGTTCTTGTTTTCTTTGGTCTTGCTTTTCTAGTCAAAATTTGGTGATGTATTCCCATGTACCAAGAATGAATGATGAAAAGAAGTTTAAGGGCTTGCAAAGAAAAAAGTACGCAGATAGGATGCGGCCGGGATGCGTTCGCGCGTTGGGCGCACGGCTACCGCATCCCAGAAACGGCTGGGACACGACCCCATTGCGCTACCCAAACTGACAGAATCCGAGCAAAAACAGACGTTCGTTTGGGGTCGCGCGGTGGAGTTGGCCCGATAGTCATGTTCAAGTATTGGTGGGTTGGGTCACTTGACAAGAGGGTATGCATTGGCAATCTTGGTCAAAGATGTCTATTTCGAAATCTAAAGGTGGTCTAGGCTTTCGATACCTAGAGACCTTGAATGATGCAATGGAGGCTAGGTCACTTGACAAGAGGGTATGCATTGGCAATCTTGGTCAAAGATGTCTATTTTAAAATCTGAAGGTGGTCTAGGCTTTTGATACCTAGAGATCTTGAATGATGCAATGGTTGCTAAGCAAGTTTGGAGGCTGTTAGTCAATTCAGACAACTTGTGCGTGCGTGTTAAAAGGTACCTCTCTATAAAAATAGTGATCTAAACGCTTTTATATTTCTTTACGGAGAAAGTCTCCATTCCACAATGTAGTGCATCTGCGTTTTTTAATTCAACTTCGACCGTAAATTCAACCAACGAGACTGACTGTGATAGGAACAAAAATTATACCACTGAATTCATATTTTTGATATGAATTTAAGGATATAATTTTTGCTCCCGCCGCAGTTGGTCTTATTGGTTAAATTTACGGTTAAACTTGAACCTTGAGAAGCACGGGCATACTATATTATGAAATGAAGGGAGCATCCACTGGTGATTTTCTCCGGGCCGGGTGTCTGACGAGTTCATCGACAACGTGGCGTGCGATAATTCAAGGGGGGGAACCTCTTCAGCAAGGGCTGGTTCGTCGAGTGGGTGATGGAAGGACCACTGAGATATAGCATGATCAGTGGATCGGGGGCACCACTACTATGAAACCATTATGCAGTATGTTAAATGACCCGGTGCAGTTATTTGCCGATCTACTGGACGAGGATACGCATCAATGGAATACCGATCTGGTTAGGAAAATCTTCATTACACCAGGTTGGCCGGTGGTCCCGCAGCCACACGATGCATCCCGTATGAGCCGTTTGATTTGGCCCTTGCGTACGCACCTTTGGCAGTCGCAGCGCGCGACAGAATGCACAGCAGCGCGAGACATACGACAGTGCTCCCGATCAGGAAAATTGCGCGGTTCCGTGATGGAACGGCGGATCGCGAGCCGTCTGTTCCATTTTCAAGATTGGTGCGAGAGATTTGGTATAACTTGAAAACGTTTCATATTAGCTATATATATACATGTAAAATACGATTGGCTGTTCCGATGGATACACTGTCTTCTTTCTGACGAAAGGAGCTGGGTCCCCTCCTTTCTTGTCAAAATGAGGATGACAATTTCTACTCTTTTTTTTAGAGAAAAGGCGAGAGCCCGACTTTATAGATAAAGCCACCAGGCAGAGTATATCAACAACAGCACCCAACAAAGTATCACGCGCAGAAGATAAAGTATCATTACAAGGCCAGTGGCCTTACATGGCACACAGGCCAGCCTAAACCAGACACCAAAAGAGCATTCAGGAAGCCGTCCTCAAAGAAAGCCGAAGAAGCCCAGACGCCGTAGATTTCATCTTGGATAGCATGGCGTCGAAGGCCTGAAGGTCCCCTTCTTTAGTCAATAATCTCCACTGCTGCAAGAAACCATTGGCTTTAAATAGACACTGTTCCTATCCATTTCCCCCCACCCTCTCTTCTTTCTCTGTTCGCCTCCATGCCTCTGCTTCAAGCTTCCTCTCCTGCTTCTTTTTTTGCTAGATTTCAGCATCGTACTTCAACTCCCTTCATCCTACTTTAACTCCCTTCTTGTCCATGCTTCTTGAGCTAGAGCTACTCCAGCATTTCATTCAACAGATTGAAAGTAGAAACGCTCCAAGTATTTCACCCTTGTTATAGATCTGCCAAATCAAGCAGGAAGTTCTTACAGTTGATGCACACAGATATGTATCACCTATGAATTATATTGCGCGGTTCCATCATGTACCGGTTGATCCTACACTGGATCCGTGTTTGTGCTAGTCCACTGCAATG
>NC_041390.1:158921956-158945184 GCF_002162155.2 Triticum dicoccoides | reverse complement strand
TTGCCCCTTGTAATCCAGAAGCTGCAATTTTGATTTAGACCTTCTCACTAACCTTCTTCATTTGATTGTAAGATGGATTTCTAGGTATATTCATGCTTGTTAACCTAATATGTTATTGTGAATCTTGGAAAAAATTGTTTTAGCTGCAACTATATTTGAACCCTATAAAATTCTGCCGACGATGGGTCTGAGCTGGAAGCGCGGGGTGGGGGTGGGGAGGGGAGGTGGGACAGGGGAGGAGCGCTCCAGATGCGGCGCCGGTGGTAGGCACGGTCTTCGGTCCACTGGTCCAGGGTGGTGGTGCTGGCCCCTCCTGCCCGCCCCAGGCGGAGGCTGGATGGCAGACCAAGAGGCATCGCCGTCCGAGAGAGCCGCCTGCCCGCTCTCCCCTCCTTTAGTGGCGTCGCCATGCTCTGCGCGCGCTGGCTGCGCCTCGTCCGCCTCTGGAGTCCAAGATGTCGGCTGAGCTGTTCGGCTACTACTACAACTGCGGCAAGGATGATGGGCACATCTCGGCGGAGTGTCGGAACCCCACCTCTAGGGTGGTGGTGCTGGCCCCTCCCGCCCGCCCTAGGCGGAGGCTGGATGGCAGACCAAGAGGCATCGCCGTCCGAGAGGGCCGCCTGCCCGCTCTCCCCTCCCTCAGTGGCGCCGCCATGCTCCGCGCGCGCTGGCTGCGCCTCATCCGCCGTTGGAGTCCAAGATGCCGGCTGAGCTGTTCGGCTGCTACTATAATCGCGACAAGGATGATGGGCACATCTCGGTGGAGTGCTGGAACCCCAGCTTCTATGTTCGGTGCCATGGGGAGGGCGACATCTCTCGGGGTTGCACCCGCTCCCGTAGCCCGTCTCTGCTGGAGCAGCTGCCACGCACCCTGTCGACCCTTCGTCCCAGGGCTCCTCCTGCCGCGGTGCCGGTCCCGTCGCCCGCTGCATCGCCGCGGCGCTCTGCTTCCGTTTTGCCGCCACCATCCTCGAGCCCTTCGCCACCGGGCACAATCAGGTTGTGGACGGACGTGGTTCGGGCACCGTCCACATCAGCGGCGCGTGGGGCACCGGTGGTCTTTGGTCATGTGCTCGGTCCAGAGTTCTCCGTCCTGTTCGACCCGGTCGGCGGGGACTCGGGGCACTTGGAGTGCGTTCAGGTGGAGCCGATGGAGGCATGCTTCTTGGAGGCATCGAAGGACATCTAGAAGATGGAGGCGGAGCTCACTCGCGCGGTGCTCGTGACTGTCATCGGCACCCGCCAAACGGTGGATTTGGCGTCCACGGCTGAGGCGCTACACAGAGAGTTCGATATCGGCCCGGCAGACATGTCGATTTGCCCGTATTACCCGAAGGACTTACTCGTGCTCTGCAAGGATGGGGCACTCCGGGAGCGCATGGTGCGTTCTGGAAAGGCGTCTGCTTCCTGGTTCGACCTCAAGCTTCGACCGTGGATTCGTCAAGCGCAGTCCACGGTGGCGCATTTGCCATTCCTTGTCCCTGTCTTGCTTCGTGGAGCTCCGGCGCATGCATGGAGCCAAGGGACAACGGCGGTCATCCTGCGTGGACTGGGATATGTGGTGGGTGTGGACGACAGCATTGCGCGCCAGCACGATATGGCGGATTTCAGAGTCTGGCTACGTACGGACCGCCCAAGGATGATCCTGCGGCGCCGTCTACTCTTCATCGACGAACTGAGGCGCACGCTATGGGCGGGTGCTGTAGTCCGCCGTGTGACGGCTGTCCGGTGTGCTACTACACTCTGGTACCCCGTTGACATCACCGTTCTTGCGGAGCTGACGCTGGTGGACTCTGAGGAGGTGGAAGATCAGCCACCGCCATCACCGCTCACAGGTGATGATGATTGGCAGCCTAGTGCAGGTGCGGGTCGGCCTTCGGGTGGTGGGGCTCACAGCAATGGTGGCTCTGGCGCCGCTGGGTCAGGTGAAGATGCGGTGAGCATGGCTGGCTCTTCGACGATGGCGCCACTACCGGGCAGGCAGGTGATTCAAACGGCTTGGGCCCCGGCGACCTCGGGCGTCCGTCAGCACGACATCAGTAGCTGCATGGCTGCCGTCACGGGATCGGGTTTGGTGGCTGGGCCCAACCTGGCTGGGGAGGTGTGCGGCGACCGCATGCAGCCAAGGGAGGAGATTAGTCAGGTCGATGGACTGGAAAGTGCGGCTAACCCCACAATCCTGTGTCCGCTTGTGGCGTCGTGTGTGGCTCCTCGACCAAGGCTACAGGCGGCAGGGCCCGCTGTCTCCCCTGCGTCTGTGCAGCTTTCCAGGTGGCAGGTGCGGGATGGTTAAGGGGGCATGGACCGGATCAATACAGGAATCAAAGGCTGTTCGGATAGGATGCTCAGTGGTGGAACGAATCGTGTCGGGTCAGTCCAGTTGGGCTCCTTGCTGCTAGACCTATCTGGTCTGACCGGAGAGGATGGGCCTACTTTTGCTGGCAGGCCCACTATGGTGGGAATCAGGCCATGGGATTTGTTCCAAGTTAGCCTATCAGAAGAGGGGGATCTGCATATTGATGGGATGCCCCATGCACGTCACAACGTGAGGAAACAGACGGGACTGTACCGGTCACGCAACCGGATAGGGCCCAGCCTGGGGAAGGGGGTGAGCAGGCAGCTGAGGTGGTGCCAGACGCACCTTTAGCTCAGGATAATACCCCCTACAGGCCAATGTGACAACTCTTTGTGAGGAGATGCGGCTGTCACTTTTTCCTATATTAATTGGCAGGCCGACGAGTCGGGCTCCGACTACGAAAGGTGGTAATCCCATAAAGAAAAGGAAGATGGACATGGCGCCGGCCAGGAGGAGTGCTAGGATTGCTAAGCATGCGACCACCAAGCAACAACAAGTACTCATTAGGAAGTTATGTTTGGCGCATGAGGGTGAGGTAATCTCGGAGGAAGCCCTTCGCATGTGCATGGATTTGTTCTCCCGCCCCCTCTCGGACGCGCATATTGCCGCCGTGCTTTCTCTCTTCGGATGGGATTCATCGGCTCTACCCCTTGCGGAAGAGGCAGTTGTGGTTACGGTGTAGATGGTTTGGTTGCATTTCCAAATGAATGCACAACCCCTCAAAGTGATTGTGTGGAATGTTCGTGGCCTCAATGCTCCGGCTCGGAGGAGTGCAGTCTATCAAGTACTTACGCTGGCAAACCCGACTATTGCGTGTTTACAAGAAACCAAACTACAAGATGTATCAGTGACCGTTGTACAACAATGCCTTGGTAATAAATTTGGGAAGTTTTTTTACTTGCCGGACGCAGGGACTCATGGAGGAATCTTGGTGGCTTGGGATGAATCCATCACCCAACTGTCTAACCCACATTACACAAACAATACACTCACAACGATTGTCAAGACACCGGGCGAGCAGGAATGGTGGCTCACGTGTGTCTGATACATCTCCAACGTATCTATAATTTATGAAGTATTCATGCTGTTATATTATCATTCTTGGGTGTTTTACAATCATTTTATAGCAACTTTATATCATTTTTTGGGACTAACCTATTGACCAGTGCTAGTGCTAGTTGTTTTTTTTTGTTTTTACATTGCAGGAAATCAATATCAAACGGAGTCCAAACACCGCAAAACTTTTTGTGGATTTTTTATGGATCAGAAGACTCTTGATGGGCTAGAGCAGCACCTGGGGGCACAACCCACCAGGGCGCTCCTGGGGGCTCAGGCATGCCCAGGTGGGTTGTGCCCACCTCGGTGGCCTCCCGCACCCCCTCTTTACCCTATAAATTCACAAATATTCCGAAAACCCTCGGGGTTAACCTAGATCAGAAGTTTCGCTGCCGCAAGGTTCTGTAGCCACCGAAAACCAATCTAGACCCCGTTCCGGCACCCTGCCGGAGGGGGAAATCATCACCGGTGGCCATCTTCATCATCCCGGCGGCCACCACGATGAGGAGGGAGTAGTCCACCCTCGGCGCTCAGGGTTTGTACCAGTAGTTATGTGTTTAATCTCTCTATCTCTCTCTCTCTCGTGTTCTTGGCATGTCATGATCTTGATGTATAGCGGGCTTTGTTAATATAGTCGGATCATATGGTGTTTTTCCCTCTTTATCTTGTTATGATGAATTGAATTTTTCCCTTTGAGATTTCGTTGTTATCGGATTGAATACTTTTATGGATTTGAGAACACTTGATATATGTCTTGCAATTGAATACTCATGGTGTCAATGGGGTATCGTATTGATTCACTTGATATATGTTTTGGCACTCAACTCGTGGATTCCCGAGGTGACATTGGGGTCATCTATGCATAGGGGTTGATGCATGTTCTTGTCTTTATTTCTCCGGTAGAAATCTTGGGGCACTCTTTGAAGTTCTTTGTGTTGGATTGAATATTATAAATCTGAATTTGCTTTGGTGTTATTTTAGTACAAACTCTTGGTTAGATCGGTCGGAAAGAATAGCTTCATGTTATTTTAGTACGAACTCTAGGATAGATTGATCGAAAGGAATAGCTTGGAGGTGGTTTCGTACCCTACAAACAATTCCGTCTTATGTTCTCCGCTAGATAGGAACTTTGGAGTGATTCTTCGTTGCACGTTGAGGGTCGGTTATATGATCCAATTATATTAGCATTGTTGAGAGGTTGTACCCCAGGCCTCATTTTCAAGAATTGCAATACCGTTTTTGTGTCCGTTTACTATTTGCTACCTTGCTGTTTTTATTTATTCAGATTATAAAAATATATTTCTACCATCAATATTACACTTTTACCACCATCTCTTCGCCGAACTAGTGCACCCATACAAATGGCCATTGTATTCGGTGTGTTGGGGACGCAAGAGATTTCTTGTATTTGATTGCAGGGTTGTTTGAGAGAGACCATCTTCATCCTACGCCTCCCACGGATTGATAAACTTTAGGTCATCCACTTGAGGGAAAATTTCTATTGTCCTACAAAACTCTGCGCTTGGAGGCCCAACATGTATCTACAAGAATAAAATTGCGTAGTAGACATCAAGCTCTTTTCTGGCGCCGTTGCTGGGGAGGTGAGTGCTTGAAGGTATATCTTTAGATCTTGTAATCAAATCTTTTAGTATCTTGTTTTACACTAGTTTGGTTTATAAAAATAAAACTACAAAAAATGGAATTGAGGTTGCATCATATTATTGATCATCTTTATAATATCTTTCTTGAAAATGATGGTTTGGAAAATTGTGCTCAATTGTTAGAAGAAGAAGTCAATGAAAAGCTTGGCACAAAATATTTGAATGATGAGCATGATTGCAATGTTGTTAGTATGAATTCTTTGAATATACATGATGCTAATGATATGCAAAGCCATAAGTTTGGGGATGTTATATTTGATGAATATGATATTTTTGGTCCCCCAAGTTTTGATCAGAAAATTTATTATGATGATTTCATGCCTCCTGTTTATGATGATTATATTGATGAAAGTGGATTTGGAGAATTCATGACTTTATTTAATGATGAATCCACTATTTTGGAGGAGGTTGCAATTGATTATGACAACAAAGTTCCTATATATTATGATTATGGTGATGACATGTATGCTATATTGAATAATTATAACCATGAAACTTGTCATCATGATTTTAATTTTCACTCTCATGATAGTTATTTTGTTGAGTTTGCTCCCACTACTATTGATGAGAAGAAATTTGTTTATGTGGAAAGTAATAAATTTTCTATGCTTTTGTGTCATGAAAATAATGCTTTATATGATAGCTATATTGTTGAATTCATTCATGATGCCACTGAAAATTATTATGAGGGAGGAACATATGCTTGTAGGAGTTGCAATAATATCAAATTTTCTCTCTTTATGTTGAAAGTTTTGAAGTTGTGCATGTTTTGCCTTCCTATACTAGTTGATTCTTGTTCCTATAAATTGTTTGCTCACAAAATCCCTATGAATAGGAAGTGGGTAAGACTTAAATGTGCTAGTCATATGCTTCATGATGCTCTCTTTGTGTTTCAATTCTTATCTTTTATGTGAGCATCATTGAAATCATCATGCCTAGCTAAAAGACATTAAAGAAAAACGCTTGTTGGGAGACAACCCAACACTTTTACCTACTGTTTTTGTGTGTTAACATGATTAGGCTATTGTACTAATCATGTTTTATTGCTTTTGTTTCAATAAAGTGCCAAGTAAGACATTTGGGATGGCTTACGGTGATAGTTGATTTGATCTTGCTGAAAAACAAAAACTTTTGCGTTCAGAAAAACAATTCTCATTTTTAACAGAAGCGTGATAAAATGCTAATTATTTTTGCATAAGATTAATAGACAAATTACCTAGGCTTTCCTAATTTTTCAGAATTTTTGGAGTAGCAACAATATGGTTGGAGTACAGATTACTACAGACTGTTCTATTTTTGACAGATTCTATTTTCAATGGATAGTTTGCTTGTTTTCTAGTTTCCATGGCTTATATCGCTCAATATAAATTATGGAAATGATATAATACAGTAGGAATTGTGTGAGAACAATTATGAATCGTCTTTGACAGTACCAAAAGTGAAATGGTTTGCTCTTTATCATACTAACCTATCTCACAAAGTTCCGTTTAGTTTTGTGTGATTGAAGTTTTCAAGTTTGGGTGAGATGTCGACATGAGGAGAATAAGGAGTGACAAGAACCTAAGTTTGGGGATGCCCAAGGAACCCCAAGGTAATATACAAGGAATATCCAAACAACTAAGCTCGGGGCATCCCCTCTTTCATCTCCAACATTTTTTTTGAATTGAAACTGCAGGGCTTGGCCCCACAACATTTTATTAAAAAGAGAATAAGGTACATCCATAATTACAATGCCACAAGCAGTGGAAAATAAAAGAAAAGAAAAGGCTAGGCTAACCTATAGGAACAGAAAAGAAAGGAAAATACAATATATCTTCCGTCTCCAACATTATCTGTAACCTCACTTGGAGCTATGTTTTTATTCGTCACATGATATGTGTTTTGCTTGGAGCGTCATTTTATTTTGTTAGTATTTTCTTGCTGTTATTTGGAATAATGTTTTGCATCTTCAATAAAAGTGGCAAGATAGCTTTTACCATGCTTATTTTGCAAGTATACATGTTGCAGTTTGAAAACAGAAAGGTTACCGTTGTTGCAAAAATTCCCTAGAAAAGTAAGAATGTGATAAAATGCTGAAACTTTTTGCAAAATAAGCTTTGATAAATTTTCTACAGTGTGTTTTTTCCATAATTTTTGGAGTTTAAGAAGTATTGATACTCTTGCATTCTTTACAGATTGTACTAGTTTGGCAGATTGCTGTTATGTTTGCATTGTTTTCATATGTTTGCTTGTTTAATAATTCTATTTGAGGATAGGAGTATTAAATATGTAGAGGCATTTAGTATGCAATGTTCAATAATAATTTTAGTGGTTTGCTACAGTAGATAATGATAAGGTTTTTTTTGCATTGGTTTATACTAACTTATCTCACGAGTCCTTGTTGAGTTTTCTGTGGATGAAGCTTTTGAGATTTAGGGAAACCGTGATATGAGAGGAATTAAGGAGACACAAAAGCTCAAACTTGGGGATGCCCAAGGCACCACAAGATAATATTTCAAGAAGTCTCAAGCATCTAAGCTTGGGGATGCCCCGGTAGGCATCCCACCTTTCTTCTTCAACAATTATCGGTTAGTATCGGTTGAGCCTAAGTTTTTGCTTCTTCACATGAGTTGTGCTATTCTTAGAATGTCATTTTATTTTCATTTTTATTGCTGTTTTAATAAAATACTTAGATCTAAAAGTTTTTAAATAAAATATAGTCCTCAAATAGTTGCCAGGGAGGCTAGGTAAGCGGCATTCACACCCCGTCAACGAAGCTCTTTTCTATGGAATTGCTCTAGTGCTTCAGTTATATCTTTTTGAGCATGATATGCTTTAGTATTTTTGAAGAAATTCTCTCATGTTTCACTTAAATTAATTTTAGAGAAAGAAATATTATGCTCATGATCTTCATTTATATCTTTTTGTAGTAGCTTGTCATTTACTCTTGTGCTTCACTTATATCCTATGAGTAAATTGTTGAATAAATTGAATGTCATGAAGTTGAAATCATATCATGGCTAGTGGTAGCTTCACATTGGGTTTAGAAAGTGAAATCTTTTGAGGCTTGACAATCACAATATTGGTCATACAAGCAATTCACGAATAATTAGTATAAGGAAGAGAACTTTCACATATAAATACACTATCATGGAAATCTTTTATGATTGTGAGCCCCCATCAAAATATTATATGCCAAAATTGTTGATGTTGGACAAGGAAGACATCGTAATGGTTTATGTTTGTTCATATTCACACAGAAGTTATATTGTCATAGATCCTTCTAACATGTGGTGCTTGCCCCCCATCTTTGCTAGCCAAAAATTCCGCACCAAGTAGAGATACTACTTGTGCATCCAAAAACCCTTAAACCCAAATCTTATTTTCAAGAGTCCACTATACCTACCTAAGGATTGAATAAGATCATTCAAGTAAGTTGTCATCGGTGCAATAAGGCAATAAAAATTGCTTCTAAAAGTGTTAGATAATTTAGTGTAAGAGAAAATTGAGCATTGTACGAACTTGTGATGGCAAAGAATAAAAGCGACAGACTGCATAATAAAGGTTGTTATCATAAGGGGCAATATAATGTGACGTTCTTTTGCACTAAGGGGTTGAGCATACAAACAAATAAGCGCATCGCAACCTCTGCTTCCCTCTGCGAAGGGCCTATCTTTTACTTTTATGTATTTACTTTTATGCAAAGAGTCAAAGTTCTTCTCTCTATTCCTTTTTATTTTTCTCTTTTGGCAAGCATCATGTGGTGGGGAAAGATCTAGGCACATATATCCAGTTGGATATGGGTAGCATGAGTTATTATTGTTGACAGAACCCTTGAGGTGAATACGTTGGGAGGCGAAATTATAAGCCCCTATCTTTCTATGTGTCCGGTTGAAACGTTTTGCTCATGTGTATGCGGTGAGTGTTAGAAATCATAGAAGACTATATGATGGTTTAGTACGTGGAGCTCTTACTTAAACTCTGTTGAATAGGTTGAATTGCAATTGCTTGGTGACTGAGAACATAGGTTGTTGAGTTTCAAGATAATTCATTGTTTGAACCTTGACATGTGAATTGGTTGCTACTTCAACATGAGAAATTTTATGAGAAATAATTGCTGTTATGATGCTAGGAAAAGTGATTGAAATCATCATTGATCAAACTTGTGCACTTTGCTAGCATTCACACTTCATAAATTATTTCTTTTATCATTTACCTACTCGAGGACAAGTAGGAATTAAGCTTGGGGATGCTGATACGTCTCCAACGTATCTATAATTTATGAAGTATTCATGCTGTTATATTATCATTCTTGGGTATTTTACAATCATTTTATAGCAACTTTATATCATTTTTTGGGACTAACCTGTTGACCCAGTGCTTAGTGCCAGTTGTTGTTTTTTGCTTGTTTTTACATCACAGGAAATCAATATCAAATGGAGTCCAAACACCGCGAAACTTTTTGTGGATTTTTTATGGACCCGAAGACTCCCGATGGGCCAGAGCAGCACCTGGGGGGTGCCCCGAGGGGCACAACCCACCAGGGCGTGCCCACCTCGGTGGCCTCCCGCTCCCCCTCTTTACCCTATAAATTCACAAATATTCCAAAAACCTTCGGGGTTAACCTAGATCAGAAGTTCCGCCACCTCAAGGCTCTGTAGCCACCGAAAACCAATCTAGACCCCGTTCCGGCACCCTGCCGGAGGGGGGAATCATCACCGGTGGCCATTTCATCATCCCGACGGCCACCATGATGAGGAGGGAGTAGTCCACCCTCGGGGCTGAGGGTTTGTACCAGTAGCTATGTGTTTAATCTCTCTCTCTCTCTCTCGTGTTCTTGAGATATCACGATCTTGATGTATCGTGGGCTTTGTTAATATAGTCGAATCGTATGGTGTTTTCCCCTCTCTGTCTTGTTGTGATAAATTGAGTTTTTCCCTTTGAGATTTCGTTGTTATCGGATTGAATACTTTTATGGATTTGAGAACACTTTATATATGTCTTGCAATTGAATACTCGTGGTGACAATGGGGTATCGTATTAATTCACTTGACATATGTTTTGGCACTCAACCCGCGGATTCTCGAGGTGACATTGGGGTAACTATGCATAGGGGTTGATGCACGTTCTTGTCTTTGTTTCTCCGGTAGAAATCTTGGGGCACTCTTTGAAGTTCTTTGTGTTGGACTGAATATTATGAATATGAATTTTCTTTGGTGTTATTTTAGTACGAACTCTTGGTTAGATCGATCGGAAAGAATAGCTTTGTGTTATTTTAGTACGAACTCTAGGATAGATTGATAGGAAAGAATAGCTTTGAGGTGGTTTCGTATCCTACAAATAATTCCGTCTTATGTTCTCCGCTAGATAGGAACTTTGGAGTGATTCTTTGTTGCACGTTGAGGGAAGGTTATATGATCCAATTATATTAGCATTGTTGAGAGGTTGAACTAGTGAAAGTACAGACCCTAGGCCTCATTTTCAAGCATTGCAATATCGTTTTTATGCCTGTTTACTATTTGCCACCTTGCTGGTTTTATTTATTCAGATTATAAAAATTTATTTCTACCATCAATATTACACTTTTGTCACCATCTCTTCGCCGAACTAGTGCACCTATACAAATTGCCATTGTATTGGGTGTGTTGGGGACACAAGAGATTTCTTGTATTTGATTGTAGGGTTGTTCGAGGGAGACCGTCTTCATCCTATGCCTCCCACAGATTGATAAACCTTAGGTCATCCACTTGAGGGAAAATTGCTACTGTCCTACAAAACTCTGCGTTTGGAGGCCCAACACGTGTCTACAAGAATAAAGTTGCGTAGTTGACATCAGTGTCTATGGCCCTCAAGAGGAGAGGGAGAAGGTGGAATTCCTGCAGGAGCTTGTGGATATTAAAGAGCTCCACACGGGACCGTAGCTTGTGGTGGGGGATTTCAACCTGCTTGTAAACTAGGAGGACAAGAGCAACGCCTTGATCAATCACAGAATGATGAGTAGATTTCGTACAAAACCAAACTTGCTTGAGTTGAAGGAGCTATACCTCAATGGTCGGCGGTATACTTGGTCAAACGAGAGGCAACATGCAACACTGGAGAAGATAGACCATGTCTTTGTTTTGAACGAGTGGGATGAGGCGTTCCCCACATGTTGTCTCTCAGCCTTGGGGACGGCTATTTCGGATCATTGCCCACTGATGCTTGACATGAACATGGAGGTTCACACGCGTAAAAGATTCAAGTTTGAATCGTTCTGGGTAAAGGCTTCATGACAAACATGGTGGCGTCCAATACGTATCTTACGCTTCATGACAAGTTAAGAGCAACGGCTATGGCTCTTCAGAAATGGAGTGATAGGTGGATTGGCAATGTGAAACTGCTAATACGCATAACACTTGAGGTGATCAAAAGACTGGAGATTTCCTGGATGCTCGTCACTTATAGGATGCGGAGATGGAGCTCCGCAAGTGTTTGAAAAGAAAACTGTTGGGCTTATGCTCTCTTGAACGAACTATTGCTCGGCAGAGGTCATGTATGTTGCAACTACGGGAGGGGGATGGAAACACTAGGTTGTTCCATCAACAAGCAAGCCATAGGCAGAGAAAGGATACCATTCGGACGGTGCACCACAATGGAAATTTGTTCACAGGCCAAGATGAAGTTGCAGCAGCAGTGGATGACTATTACAGCGAGGCATTTGGATCATGTGAAGTAAGGACGCACACACTCAACTTAGCGGCACTAGCGTTGCCGCAACTTGACCTAGCGCATCTTGAGGTGCCATTTACCATGGAAGAATTTGAGAAGGTGATTAAGTCCATGCCTCCGGATAAAGCACCAGGACCGGACGGATTTACGGGCCACTTCTACGCCACATGTTGGCATATCATATGGGAGGATTTCATGGCAGCAATGGCCTGCTTCTATAATGGAGATGTGAGAGGTATGGCAACAATCAATAAATCTCTTGTGTCCCTCCTTCTGAAGAAGGATGGGGCATTGTATGTGGGGGATTTTAGGCCCATAAACCTTGTGCACGAGGGAGTGAAGATTTTCGAGAAAGTGCTTACTTCTAGGCTTGTGGTGGAGTTGCCGAACCTGGTGAGATCATCAAAGTGCTTTTGTCAAAGGAAGATCGCTGAATGATAATTTCATGTTAGTTCAGAGCATGGCCCGGAGCTTGCATGCTCTAAAGAACCCTGCAGTCATGTTCAAGTTGGACATTTCTAAAGTGTTTGACTCAGTTCAATGGCCATTTCTCCTGGAAGTTATGGAACAACTCAGTTTCGGTCCAAGGTGGAGATCATGGGTGTGTGGAAATTTGGCTACTTCCACAACAAGGATAATGGTAAATGGGGACACGGGTGAAACTATATACAACTGCAAGGGTCTGCAACAAGGTGACCCCGTATCACCGATGCTCTTCATCCTCACCATGGAGCCACTCCAAAGGTTGTTCGAATGGGCTTCCAAACGTGAGTTCTTGCAGCCTTTGGCGACAACAAGAATGAAGTAAAACCTCTCGATTTTTGCGGATGATGTTGTCTTGTTTACCAAGCTAGAGCCGATGGATCTTGCTATCTGCAAATGCATCTTCGACCTATTTGGTGAGGCTCGGGCTGCACATAAACATGAGCAAATCGGTCATGCTGCCGATACGGTGTTCGGGTCAGGGCATAACTATGGCTAGTTAGGAGCTTGGGTGTCCAGTGGGATCGTTCCCGGTTCGTTACCTTGGTTTTCCCTTGTCCATAAGGAAGCAATCAGTGACACAACTTTAGTATCTCGTGGATCAGATGGTGAATCACTTGCTGAGGTGGAAGGCATTGCTTATGCCTTCAAGTGGTAGGCTTACATTGGTGCAATTCGTTCTGTGCGCTATGCCCATACATGCGATGATGGCATTGGACCTTCCTACCAAAACACTTGCGGCCATGAATAAGGTATGCCGTGGGTTTCTCTGGTGCCGAAAAGCGGAGGCAAACATAGGCAACTGCACGGTGGCATGGGACTGCATGTGCCCCGAAATGGGCATGAGGTCTAGGACTGCCTAATCTGAGATGGATGAATGTGGCAATGCAGGCCAAATGGTCGTGGTTACAAAGGACAGACAACAGTAGACCATGGAGCGAATTCACAATCAAAGTGCCAGATGAATTGATGAGAATCTTCCAAGCGGCCACTAGGTGCACGACAAACAATGGACTGAACATGCTTTTCTGGGAAGATCGGTGGCTGGACGAGAGGCGGATACAAGAGATTGCCCCGACCATCTATGACATGATACCGCGCCGTGTTAGACGGCCGAGTTTGCTAGGCCAAGTGGCGAGCAACGGATCATGGGCAGCGTGCCTCAGCCCCAACTTGAGTATGGATGCACTACAGGAGTTCTTACAGCTTTGGCAGAGGTCCAGACTTGGGAACTAGTAGAGAATGTCCTGGACAGGTTATCATGGTCATGGGAGACGACTGGACAGTTCATAGTGAGATTAGCGTATGCAACGAAGTTTTGGGGCATGGAGGTTATCCCCACAATGGAGTTAACTTGGAAATCACAAGCTCCATCACAATGCAAGTTCTTTACGTGGCTTGCACTACGGAACAAATGTTGGACGTCCGACTGACTTGCTAGGAGAGGGTTGCCGCATCAAGACAAGTGCCCTCTTTGTGACCAAGAGGAAGAAACAATATACCATGTTTTACTAACATGCATCTTTGCCAGGATGATTTGGACAAAGGTCTGTAGGGCATTGGGGAAGCCAGAGTGGATGCTATTTAGAACTATGTCTACATTTTACACTATTCCATATTTCAAAAATGGTATGTGAATTGTATAATATGGCCTATTTAAAAAATGGTATGTCACTTTTCACAATGATTGCAAATTTTAGTTTATCATTAAAAGTTATAATTTAGAAGAACCGCGCGGTATACTCTAGTTTTCCACTGGAGTACTAGTACGATGGAGGAGTGCGAAACAGGCAGCCAATGCGATATGGCGATAAAAAATTATCTAATTTGCTTGTCATTGATCCCACAGTGCCGCTCATCGTTAGCACTGTTCTATTCGTGCCTCGCAGAGAACGTGACACATGCGGCAGAACACCCGAAGAAAAAGAAGAAACACATCAGCAAAATAATAAGGAAGATTACCGCCCCCCTAAAAGGAAGGAAGATGCAGACACAAGTTTGGGGCGCTGCTCTCTACTTCATGAAGGGTTGCTGGCCGCGGAGTCCTAACTGCTTCTTCATCGCCTCCACGACCTTCATCTCCTTGCACCTCTCCTCTGGCATCTTCTTCGTTCTGTCCATGATGCGGGATTTCTCGAGGCGAGCGTGCATCATCTCTTCCACAGCCGCATTACGTTGCTTGACAACAGCCGGGTGCTCGATGCTGAGCTTCACCAAGTCCTCCTTCTATTCCGTGACGAGGGATTTCAGCATCTCACTACTGCAGGATGGTCCAAACGCGACACTAGGATCAGAGACCCTTCGACGAAACTATGTGCGATGCCATAATCGCAAACTGTGATGTAAAAGAACCGTAAAAAAGGTGCAAAACGTTTGCGATGGCAGAGCTATCAAACACGGTTCAGATTTTAGTTGCGTGTGCGATGCAGGGCATATGGTTCAGCTCAATGAATTGTTTGCGATGAGGAGGAACAAAAGAAACGGGCAGCCTAATGAAGGCGTGTGCGATATAGAGCATACGGTTCACTCGGATGAACTGTTTGTGATTAGGCAACACAAAAGAGACGGTCAGCCAGATCAAGGTGTGTGTGATACGCGGCAAACAGGACCGTAATCAGAAATGTGTGCGAAGACCAATAATAACATAGACGATTGCTGCTAATAAGCCATGTGATTTACTCTGTCTACAGTAGAATAACATGTATATATATATATATATATAACTAAAATAAACATCCAATTACATAAGTGACTATACAGATCACTCGCACATACCTCAATAAACAATTGTGTGCATTCTAAAGTAGGAGAAACGATCGTCTAGTCATCCACTTTTTGTGACGCTCCCGCCACTGCTATGTGGCTCGATCTCTCGTCTGGGTCGGGAAGAAGATAGTTCCTCATGTCAACGATCCGCTTGCGCATCTTGTAGCTTGTGTACGCGTCCATGGCCGCGTACTTGACATGTTGTTCATTGCTACCTCTTGAGCACTGCATTGGTTTTCCCTTGAAGAGAAAAGGGTGATGCAGCAAAGTAGCATAATTATTTCCCTCAGTTTTTGAGAACCAAGGTATCAATACAGTAGGAGGCCGCGCACGAGTCCCTCGCACCTACACAAACAAATAAATCCTCGCAACCAATGCGATAAGGGGTTGTCAATCCCTACACGGTCACTTACGAGAGTGAGATCTGATAGATATGATAGGAAAATATTTTTGGTATTTTTATGATAAATAGAAATAAAAGATGCAAAGTAAAATAAATGGCAAAGGAAATAACTAAGTATTGGAAGATTAATATGATGGAAGATAGACCCGGGAGCCATAGGTTTCACTAGTGGCTTCTCTCAAGAGCATAAATATTTATGGTGGGTGAACAAATTACTGTTGAGCAATTGAAAGAGTTGAGCATAGTTATGAGAATATCTAGGTATGATCATGTATATAGGCATCACGTCTGAGACAAGTAGAACGACTCCTGCCTGCATCTACTACTATTACTCCACACATCGACCGCTATCCAGCATTCATCTAGAGTATTAAGTTCAAGAGAACATAGTAACGCTTTAAGCAAGATGACATGATGTAAAGGGATAAACTCATGCAATATGATATAAAACCCATCTTGTTATCCTCGATGGCAACAATACAATACGTGCCTTGCTGCCCCTACTGTCACTGGGAAAAGACACCGCAAGATTGAACCCAAAGCTAAGCACTTCTCCCATTGCAAGAAAGATCAATCTAGTAGGCCAAACCAAACTGATAATTCGAAGAGACTTGCAAAGATAACCAATCATACATAAAAGAATTCAGAGAAGATTCAAATATTGTTCATAGATAAACTTGATCATAAACCCACAATTCATCTGTCTCAACAAACACACCGCAAAAGATGATTACATCAACTAGATCTCCACAAGAGAGGGGGAGAACTTTGTATTGAGATCCAAAAAGAGAAAAGAAGCCATCTAGCTAATAACCATGGACCCGTAGGTTTGAAGTAAACTACTCACACTTCATCAGAGGGGCTATGGTGTTGATGTAGAAGCCCTCCATGATCGATGCCCCTTCCGGCGGAGCTCCGGAAAAGGCTCCAAGATGGGAGCTCATGGATACAGAAAGTTACGGCAGTGGAATTAGGGTTTTGACTCCGTATCTGGTAGTTTGTGGGTACGTAGTGATAACCCACAAGTATAGGGGATCGCAACAGCTTTTGAGGGTAGAGTATTCAACCCAAATTTATTGATTCGACACAAGGGGAGCCAACGAATATTCTCAAGTATTAGCAGCTGAGTTGTCAATTCAACCACACCTAGAAACTTAGTATCTGTAGCAAAGTGTTTAGTAGCAAAGTAATATGATAGTGGTGGTAGCGGCAACAAAAGTAAAGACAACAAAGGTAATGTTTTTGGTATTTTGTAGTGATTGTAACAGTAGCAACGGGAAGGTAAATAAGCGTAAACCAGTATATGGAAAACTCGTAGGCACCGGATCAGTGATGGATAATTATGCCAGATGCGGTTCATCATGTAACAGTCATAACATAGGGTGACACAGAACTAGTTCCAATTCATCAGTAGGCATGTATTCCGTATATAGTCATACGTGCTTATGGAAAAGAACTTGCATGACATCTTTTGTCCTACCCTCCCGTGGCAGCGGGGTCCTATTGGAAACTAAGGGATATTAAGGCCTCCTTTTAATAGAGAACCGGAACAAAGCATTAGCACATAGTGAATACATGAACTCCTCAAACTATGGTCATTACCGGGAGTGGTCCCGATTATTGTCACTTCGGGGTTGCCGGATCATAACACATAGTAGGTGACTATAGACTTGCAAGATAGGATCAAGAACTCACATATATTCATGAAAACATAATAGGTTCAGATCTGAAATCATGGCACTCGGGCCCTAGTGACAAGCATTAAGCATAAAAAAGTCATAGCAACATCAATCTCAGAACATAATGGATACTAGGGATCAAACCCTAACAAAACTAACTCGATTACATGATAAATATCATCCAACCCATCACCGTCCAGCAAGCCTACGATGGAATTACTCACGCACGGCGGTGAGCATCATGAAATTGGTGATGGAGGATGGTTGATGATGACGACAACGACGAATCCCCCTCTCCGGAGCCCCGAACGGACTCCAGATCAGCCCTCCCGAGAGGTTTTAAGGCTTGGCGGCGGCTCCGTATCGTAAAACGCAATGATTTCTTCTCCCTGATTTTTCTCTCTCCGAAAGCAAATATATAGAGTTGGAGTTGGCGTCGGAGGGCATCCAGGGGGCCCACGAGGTAGGGGCGCGCCCTAGGGGGGGCGCCCCCACCCTCGTGAGAAGGGTGTGGGCCCCCTGGTCTTCATCTTTGGCGAGGATTTTTTATTATTTTTTCTAAGATGTTCCGTGGAGTTTCAGGTCATTCCGAGAATATTTGTTTTCTGCACATAAAACAACACCATGGCAATTCTGCTGAAAACATTGTCAGTCCGGGTTAGTTCCATTCAAATCGTACAAGTTAGAGTCCAAAACAAGAGCAGAAGTGTTTGGAAAAGTAGATACAACGGAGACGTATCAACTCCCCCAAGCTTAAACCCTTTCTTGTCCTCAAGCAATTCAGTTGACAAACTGAAAGAAAGAAAGAAAAACTTTTACAAACTCTGTTTGCTCTTGTTGTTGTAACTATGTCAAGCCAGCATTCAAGTGTTCAACATGTTGGGTAACGCAGCAGAAAACAAAAATTTTCCGACCTACGCACCAGCCCAGGACCACTATGGAGACTGCATACAAGGTTTGATCTGTTTCGTTACCGACTCGTAGCGCAGCGGGAAGTAGAGTCGATGACGATCGGCGGTGCAGATCCCCACAGCTAGGATTTACAACCTCCCAACCGCGAGGATGTATACCCTCATCTGCTCCTCAGACAGCCCTCCGGGAGGCGGTCGAGCAGTCCCCCGGACGGTGTTGCGGACAGCCCTTCGGGAGGGCCTTCGAAACTCGAACGGTCACTCGGACAGCCCTTCGGGAGGCATTCTCGAATAGCCCCTCGGGCACTAAGATCGAAACTACGACCTCTCTACAGAGTTGCACACATACGGTGTCATCTATCCGGCAGGGCTTCGCCGTCCAGAACTAGTTCCTGCCGGAACCCAGACAGCCTTTCGGCTCTACGAAACTGTTTCGCTGGGAGGGAGAGAGAAGCCAGATCATGCATGGCACTTGTATGTGATAAAGAGTGAGTGTGGAGGGCTGCCCCTCCACCTCTATTTATAGGAAATCCCAAGGGGTAGGGTAGTTTCACACAAAAACCCAAAATGCACATGAATGAAGTCCTTCCACAAGGACCTAGGAGTGAAACCAAGGAACAAGAGGGTCCCCAAGGGGGGATACCCCATGTGGCCGGCCACACCCCCATGAGGGGCCCAAAAAATGGCTCCTATCCATCCATGTCATCCCTAAGATCTTTTGGAGCAAAGCCCCAAAAGGTGGCTTTCCATAAAGTAACCATAAAGCTGATTTTCACTATTCATGATGACATTTTTCAGCGTCCGTTCGAATTGAAAATATTTATGTGGGCTTAGAACATTTCTAGTACCCACCAAAATGATTTTCAACGCGTTCCGAAACAATTCCGGTTTAGTGATTTTCATCTGCGAAAAGCATCTGAAGTGGTTCCGGCAGCTCCGGAGCATATCCGGTTTTTATCCCGGAAAATTCCAGAAAGCTTCCAGAATGATTCTGGCACCCTCCAAGAATTATCAGGTATGTGCCGAAACCAATTTGACTTAATGTTATCCCCTGAAACAAGTTTTCAGTTTCATCGAAACTCATCCGATGACCTCTCTCTGCGGAACCTTTTCCGCTGTCCGAAAAATTTTCCGGTGTCCGAAACTTTTTCGGTGATTTTCTCTCAGACTCCTTGTCTAGTATTCAGCAGATAGATGACCCTTAAGCGTGTGACCCTATAGGTTCGGTGAAGTATAGACATGACCCGGAACCCCTTCCGATCAATGATCAACATTGGAGCCGTGGACACCCATATTGACCCCTATACCCACACGAATAAATATTTGAGTGAATCTCGAGTTGCAGTGAGCTATTCCTGTTGCTTCGTGATATGTCACAAACACCCGAGGTGAGATTTGTTGCATCCCCGTGGACGAACCATTTGTCCACCATGCAAGTTACCTCGTTACCGGTTTTGTTCTCTTTTCTCGTTTCCGTATTCCGGCATCCCAGTGATCAAATCACACTGTGTCTGGCCAGACGATGATGGATACCGTAATACCGAGAGGGCCCAAGAATATCTCTCCATCGTCGGAGGAGCAAATCCCAATCTTGAGCTATCAAGTTACTTGACACACTTTTCCATGAACCCGTAAGCCGCCATAATAGCCACCCATTTACGGATGACGTTTAACAAACCCCAAAGTTCATGAAGCAAGCATGAAGAAACTCGATACTCTCATGGTCTAAGGAATCATGCAAACGTTAACCATCTCTGTGTTATGTACCATTAACTTGTGACGAACGAATCTCTTAGCATAACATCAATCCGGGTCGATTCAACACAAATGTTCTCTTAACATTGTGCCCTCAAGGTTGCTGGCATAGACATGCCCATCATCAGGAAAACAGAACCATCATGCAACACTTGAGCTAGTCTTAGAGGCCAGACTAGGAATACATTTTACCGTTTATTATTCCACACGTGCATATGAGTCTTCCTCCGAGCCTCGTGGTTATTGCAGACTCGAGAACCATATCAGTTATAGCATGGAACATAAACATAATTATGAACTCGGAGATAAATAATATCATTTATTATTGCCTCTAGGGCATATCTCCTACAGACTCCCACTTGCACTAGAGTCAATAATCTAGTTAATGCAAATGCACTTTACACCTATGGCATACCGGTGTAAAAAATGCTTCGTATGTGGTATAGCCTGATGTCCATCAGATCTGACAACTTTAGCTCCATGTGTATCTCTGCATATCCTTGTGTTTTCACGCTTTCACAAAATTCATATTTTGTGCGGACTTGGCTTTGTATATATGTGAATCATTGGTCGAAACCTGATTCCTCAGACTGAGTTATGGAGCAACTATCTGCAATAGTGTCCCATTGACCAAAGCCTTCTTGGAGCCATACTAAGTTCATGAATGAACTATATGATTCAACATCTTGTTTGTCGCTTCTAAAGCGTCAACATACTTAGCCCTTGTTATAGAAATCGCCACAATATATTGTTTGGAACAATTTCAAACTACCGTGCCACCATATTGTGTATCACAAAAAACCCTTAATTTAAATCGAAAATCGCATGGACCATTGATGAAGACTATATCGATGTAATTACTTACAACGAGCACTTTCATAATCTCTGCTTGCGAGAAAACATGTCATCAGTACTACTCTGGTACTAAATGACATCTTTCACTGTTGTCCTATGATCAATACTTTTGACCATTTTGGTATCTATACTCACAACACATTTGGAGTATCGGACATATTTGGTTGTTTTACATACCATGGAATACATGATTAATCCAAAACACGAAGGTGTGTGGAATCTCCATCATGTATTTTACTCATCAGTGTTTTGGGACACCGAGTCTTGTAAAAACTCTTTCCATGTGACTTCGGCAAGAATCACTCCTTGGCGTTTTAAATGCTAAAAGGTTTTAGCATCTTGTCAATATGTATTCATTGCTTAGCCCCATTAGGTAAATCTATCTCCATAGATCATCATGCCTAATATTGAGGCTATTTTGCCTAAGCACTTCATCGAAAAACTATTTTCAAATGAAGTCCTAATTCGTGTCAAGGAATTTATTTCCAATTACCAATGTGTCAAGCACACAAGGTTATTAGAAATATTATTGTGCTCCCACTTACTTTCTTGAATTACAAGCATCTTCATTACCCATTGATGAAGTCAAAACCCCTTTTGACCATTTCATCAAAACACGAAGATTCCAACTCCATTTTGCTCTCTTCTGTCCATCGCTGGAACTCTAAAGTTTGCATACCTACTAGCATTGTAGCGACCCGACCCGAATGGATCAAGTCTACTGTGCTCCGGTGTCATCCCTGGATCAGCAATGCTGACACCACACAGTACTTCGAAGGATTTATAGCAGAGTTGCAATCACACACTTATTACATCGATGTCTCAAAGAGAACTTATTACAATAAATATGGCTTAAGGCCATCTAATAACGATAACAGCGGAAGGCTCGGAAGATAAATGGGTCCATCAACTCCAACGGCATCACTGAGTATAGAACCACGACCTAAAAGCACCTTACTCGTCGTTTGAAAAGTCTGCAACATGAAAGTTGCAGCCCGAAAACGGGTCAGCACATGGAATATGCTGGCAATGTAACACATAGAGAGTAATGGAATGAAACAGCTATACTATATGCATATATGGCTGGTGGAAAGCTCTATGGTTACAGTTTTGCGTAAAGCCAGTTTTTCCCTACTGCAAAGGAATACATTTATTTAACTATCATGGTAGTTGTTAAACATCGAGAATGGTTGACAGCATTCTGATCCCAATTAAGTAATTAAAACCCAACAACATTAATTAGAAGTAACATGATGAGATTCACATGATATTCAAGTACTAGATACTCAAGTTGTCCATAACCGGGGACACGGCTAATCATGATTAGTTTGTACACTCTGCAGAGGTTTGCGTACTTTTCCCCACAAGACTCGATCGCCTCCGTTTGGTTTCTCGCACTACAGGGTGTTTGAGAAGACAGATGACCGAGACACAGTCTTTCAGAAGCGCTAGCACCTTACATGTGGGTAGACCAGTACACCTACTTTCCCCTACATCTGCTAGTCTACCCGTAAGAGTTCGCACAACTTACTCAACTATGCCAGAGCCCATAATGGCTTGTGGCTGCACACGGAAGTTACTAGCATGAATGATCTTATGATCCCTTTGAGCCTGGGTGGCGGTCCGAAATAAAAACAGGCAAGTCCTGATAGACATCAGGTGCCTCAATCCACCCAGATGTGTGTTTAAGTTGCCACCTTAGATAAACCCTTAATTATCAATCTCACATCTGTCATGGATATCACTCACCCAATCCACGTCTACTAGTATAGCATGGCATAATAAGCAAACATAGAAGTAACTCCCAAAGGTTTGATAATAATACAGGTAATAGGTACTACCTCATCTACTTCCCATCCCACAATTTAATTAGATCCTAACCATGCAATGTGTGAGGATTGATCTAATGCAATAAAACTGGGTTGTAGAAAAGGCATGATCAAAGTGTTACTTGCCTTGCTGATGATCCGCGAGACCTAGGGTTTCGAAGTAACAAGCGGCGCAATCCGGGTGATCTATCGCAGACAAACAACAAGCACACAATAAGTACTCATCTAATGCACAGGTAAAACTCGAACAAGAGAACGAACCAGAAAGTTCAACTTAAGAACTCCGGTTGCAAAGAAAGAAAGAACCGAACAAAGAAACGAAAAAACAAATGGCGGAAGAAAGCAACTCGGTTCTAGCAAGTTGAAACTAGGTCAAATTTTACTGTAGCAAAGGCTTGTTCAAGTTGATTAGACGGAACGGCGGTTTCGATACGAAACTCCAGGCGCTTGAATCGCCTGATTCCGATAAACGAGCGGGAAGAAAGACTAGAACGAAGATCGGATCTGAGATCGCGATCGCGGAATAAATCCGACGAAAAGAAAGAGATGAACGGTTAAACGAACGGGCGTCGTTAACCGGGAAAAATCGGTGATCACGTTCATTGAGACGAACGGTCCGAAAGAAGAATGAAAATCGATCTAGGGTTTCGGAAGAAAACCGAAACAAAACCGGAAGAAAAAAGAGAAGAACCGGAACGGTTTGCTAGAAGAAAAACTGAACCGAGGAAAAGAAAAGGCGGCGCGGCTACCTCGGGAGGCGGGGCTCCGGGCGGCGGCTTAGGGC
>NC_041390.1:158853717-158921454 GCF_002162155.2 Triticum dicoccoides | reverse complement strand
TTGGGGTGGTGTGGGGAAAAGAGAGGGGGGGTGAGTATATATACTAGGAGGGGGGGTGTGACTCGGCCAAGGGGCAAAAGGGGGGGGCGGCGGCCTAGAGTCCCGCTGGGACTCGGCTTCGCGCGAGGGGCTGGGGCGGTGGCGGCTGGCTGGGCCTTGGCCCGGCTGGCCTGGCGCGCGGGAGCTGCTCCTTTTTTTTAATCGGTTTCGCGCGCAGAAAAACAAAGAAAAGAAAAACTAAACGAACTCCAGAATTTCTAAAGTAAATTTTCCCCGACTCCTACAAATGAGTCGAACGAAATGAACTTTTCTCCGGGCCTAAAATGCAATTTTTGGAAACACGCATTTTTCCCTATCCAAATAAAAGCAAACAAAACTCCGGCAAAACCAAAACTTGACTCATTCATTAAATCTTCATTTTTTTCCTAACTTTGGGAAAGTCATATTATTCCCTCTCTCACTTTTTTTATATTGGAAAAATAATTGAAGATGAAATAAATAAATCAAATGATCCTCTTTTCCAAAATTTGAGAGAACTCAAATATGAAAATAACGAAATCTCCAACTCTCTCCGTGGGTCCTTGAGTTGCGTGAAATTTCTAGGATCAACTAAAATGCATGAAAATATGATATGCATGATGATCTAGTGTATAACATTCCAAATTGCAAATTTGGGATGTTACAAACCTACCCCCCTTAAGATGAATCTCGCCCTCGAGATTCGGGTTGGCTAGAAAATAGGTGAGGGTGGTCCTTGAGAAAATCTTCTTCTCTCTCCCAGGTGGCTTCATCCTCTGAGTGGTGGTTCCACTGAACTTTGCAAAACTTGATAACCTTGTTGCGGGTAACTCTGCTGGCATAATCGAGAATCTTGACTGGCTTCTCCTCATACGTTAAGTCGTCCTTCAACTGAATCGCTTCGAGTGGCACGGTATCTCTTAGCGGTACCTCCGCCATCTCGGCATGACACTTCTTCAGCTGGGAGACATGGAATACATCATGAACTCCTGACAGCTCCTCTGGTAATTCCAACTTATAAGCGACTTCTCCCATACGTTGCAAGATCTTGTACGGTCCAATGAAGCGCGGTGCTAATTTTCCCTTAACTCCAAAGCGCTTAACTCCTCGAAGTGGGGATACTCGAAGGTAAACTCTGTCTCCAGTTTCATAAACTGTCTCCTTGCATTTTGAATCTGCATAGCTCTTCTGCCTGGACTGGGCTACCTTGAGCCTATCGCGAATCAACTTAACTTTCCGTTCAGACTCCTTAATCAAATCTGGTCCAAAGAATTGACGGTCTCCAACTTCGTCCCATGACAACGGTGTCCTGCACCTCCTTCCGTATAAAGCTTCGAAAGGTGCCATCTTCAAACTGGTTTGGTAACTGTTGTTATAAGAAAACTCCGCATACGGCAAGTTATCGTCCCAGCTAGATCCATAATCTAGTGCACGGGCTCTCAGCATATCTTCCAAAATCTGATTGACTCTCTCGGTCTGTCCATCTGTCTGCGGATGAAAAGTTGTGCTGAACTCTAGTCTGGTTCCTAAAGTTTCATGCAACTGATTCCAAAATTTTGAGGTAAATTGAGTTCCTCTATCTGATACGATACTCCTCGGAACTCCATGCAAACAAATGATCCTAGTCATGTATATCTTTGCCAACGTAGCACTGGTGTAAGTGGTCTTAACTGGAATGAAATGTGCTACCTTTGTCAAACGATCAACTACTACCCATATCGAGTCATAGCCTGCTTTCGTCCTGGGTAGTCCTGTGATAAAATCCATGCCTATCTTATCCCACTTCCATTCGGGTATCGACAATGTTTGTAACAATCCTGCTGGCTTCTGATGCTCTGCCTTTACTCTCTGACATACGTCACAAACTGCTACATATGCTGCAATATCCTTCTTCATTCCGGTCCACCAGAATGTTTCCTTCAAATCCAAATACATCTTGATATTCCCTGGGTGAATCGAATACGGTGAATCATGTGCCTCGTGCAAAATCAACTTCCTGATCTCCGGGTCATTGGGCACATAAACACGGTCCTCAAACCATAAGGTATCGTGCTCATCCTCACGAAATCCCTTTGCTTTTCCTTCGCTCATTCTCTCTTTTATAGCAGCAATCTCCTTGTCAGATTTCTGAGCTTCTCTGATTTTATCCATCAATGTTGACTGAATCTCCAATGCTGCTACATAGCCTCTCGGAACTATTTCCAAACATAGCTCACGAAGGTTTTCTGCTAACTCCTTTGGTACTTCTCCCGTCACTAGGGTGTTGACATGGCTCTTACGGCTCAATGCGTCAGCTACCACATTAGCTTTTCCGGGATGGTAATGCAATATCATGTCATAATCCTTGATGAGCTCCAACCATCTCCTTTGTCTGAGGTTCAACTCCTTCTGCGTGAAAATGTACTTCAAACTCTTGTGATCCGTGTACACCTCACAATGATTTCCAATGAGGAAATGTCTCCATGTTTTCAATGCATGCACTACGGCTGCTAACTCCAAATCATGCGTGGCATAATTCAGCTCATGAGGCTTCAGTTGCCATGAAGCATACGAAACAACTCTCCCTTCCTGCATAAGCACTGCTCCAAGTCCTCGATGTGAAGCGTCGCAATACACCTCGTTATCCTTGGTCTGATCTGGCAAAATCAATACTGGTGAGGTAACCAAGCATTTCTTCAATTCCTGGAAACTAGCCTCACATTCCTCAGTCCAATTGAACTTAGTATCCTTCTTCAACAATTCAGTCATAGGCTTTGCAATCTTTGAAAAGTTCTCAATGAACCTCTGGTAGTATCCTGCGAGTCCAAGAAAACTCCGGATCTCTCCAAATGTCGTTGGTGATTCCCATTCGGTTACGGTCTCAACCTTAGTGGGGTCAACTGCTATGCCTTCTCCGGATATAACGTGTCCGAGGAATCCAACTTCCTTCAACCAAAACTCACATTTGCTGAATTTGGCGTATAACTGATGTTCCCTTAGTTTCTCCAAAACCAAACGCAAATGTTCCTTATGCTCCTCTTCATTCTTTGAGTAAACCAGGATGTCATCAATGAACACTACGACAAACTTATCCAAAAACTCCATAAACACTTTGTTCATCAGGTTCATAAAATAGGCAGGTGCGTTAGTCAATCCAAATGACATAACGGTATACTCATACAGTCCATATCTTGTGGTGAATGCTGTCTTAGGTATGTCCTGCTCTCAAATCTTCAATTGGTGGTACCCTGATCGCAAATCGATCTTGGAAAACACTTTAGCTCCTTGCAAACGATCAAACAGATCATTAATCATTGACAGTGGGTACTTATTCTTGATGGTTACTTCATTCAATCCTCGATAATCAACAACCATCCTTAATGATCCATCCTTCTTTTCCACTAGAAGTACGGGTGATCCCCAAGGCGAAGAACTTGGGCGAATGTAACCTTTATCCAATAACTCCTTAATCTGATTCTTGATTTCCACCAAATCCTTTGCTGGCATCCGGTACGGTTGCTTCGATATTGGGCCTGTACCTGGCAATAACTCAATCAAAAACTCAATGTCTCTATCCGGTGGCATGCCTGGCAATTCCTCAGGAAATACATCAGGAAAATCCTTTACCACTGGTACTTCTTCTTGCACAACTCCTGTTAAGCAGTTTACTTGTGTCCTGTTTGGCACATGCCGGGATACATACTTGATCCTTCTTCCTTCTAGTGTGGTAAGCAAAATTGTCTTACTGGCGCAATCGATGTTTCCTCCATACATCGACAGCCAATCCATACCAAGAATCACATCCAGACCTTGGGACTCCAGAATAATTAAATCCGTTGGGAAAACATGCCTTCCTATACTTAATGGCACTTGGAAACATCCTTGTCTGGCCATGTACTCTGCTCCTGGCGAGCTTACTAGCAAAGGCGTTTTAAGAATCCTAGTGGACAGGCTATACTTTTCCACAAATCCCCTTGATATGTATGAATGCGATGCACTAGTATCAAAAAGAACGAGTGCAGTAAATGACTTAACCAGAAACTTACCGATTACTGCATCCGACTGATCTTCAACCTCCTCCACATTAATGTGGTTCACATGTCCTCTATTGAAAGGGTTCGGCTTCTTCCCAGAGCTTCCATTGCCATTTCCATTCTGGCCTTCAGGACATTCATTGGCATAATGTCCGGTCTTGGAACACTTGAAACAGGTGATTTGACTCAGATCTCTCTTGGTTGGGGTCGATGGGGTGGTACGGTTCTGGCCGTTGCTTCCTCCATTCCCATTATCATTCTTGTGGCCGTTATGGTTGTGCGAGCTACCTCCTCCATGGGTATGTTGAAACTGAAATCCCGGTTTAGGGATAAAACGGGGCTTCTGTTGGGCTCCAGAGTTATACTTCCCCTGTCCATACTTCCTCTTACGGTTCTCAATCTGTTGTTTCTTTCCTTCAATCATGATGGCACGATCTACCAA
Organism: Triticum dicoccoides; assembly: GCF_002162155.2. Lineage (NCBI taxonomy): Eukaryota > Viridiplantae > Streptophyta > Magnoliopsida > Poales > Poaceae > Triticum > Triticum dicoccoides. The sequence continues at coordinate 158,916,981 of NC_041390.1, read as the reverse complement.
CTCCTGGTAGTTGTTGAAACTCGCTACCATCAACTGCATGCTTAGTTCATCATTCAGTCCTTCCAGAAACTTCTCCTGCTTAGCTGCATCCGTAGTAACGTCATCTGGGGCATAACGTGCTAACTTGCTGAAATCGTCAACGTACTGGCCAACTGTCCTTCCTCCTTGGTGTAAGTTGCGAAACTCATGCTTCTTCATGGCCATAGCTCCTGCTGAAACATGGGCAGTGCGGAAAGCTTGCTGAAACTGATCCCATGTGACAGTGTCAACTGGGTAAGTGGCTGTGAAATTCTCCCACCATGCTGCCGCGGGTCCGTCAAGCTGATGTGCGGCAAACTTCACTTTCTCACCATCTGTGCATCCTGTAGTGGTCAACTTCCTTCCTATCTTGCGGAGCCAATCGTCTGCTACTATTGGCTCAGTGCTACTGGAAAACATGGGCGGATTCAGCCTAAGGAAACGGGCTAAGTGGTCAACAGGTGGTGGTGGTGGGGGTGGGTTGTTGTTGTTCTGCTGGTTCTGGACTAACATCTGCATTAATTGATTTCTGCTGCTGGATCAACTGAGTGAGCTCTGGTGGGAATCCATTGTCACGTCTCGGAGGCATCCGAGGGTTTAGAAAAGACGAGAATTAAGAATAGAGTGAGGTATAAAGAGAAAAACACTACCCCAATGCGCATGAGCAAATGCACACAAAATCACTTCATTCAATCAAACAAGGGCTTACAATCGGTCTAAAACTATCGCAAAAGTGCTCGACTATGATGTTTACATGGGGGAATACTACTACTATCTGGTGGTCATCTAGAAATTTGAACCGGTGGAAGACTCCATGATATCTGCTCCAGCTTCGTCTTCAAAGTCGGGTTCACTTGGATCCGAATCGGTGTCGTCGATGATGATGTAGTTGTCCGGACATGCGACGTACTCGTCTTCCTCCTTGGATGCTAACTTCCTCTTGAGTTCTTCAATCTCCTGCTTAAGATCGCCATTGTGTCTCGCTAGAGCTACGATCTCGTCCATGTAGTCCTTGCGTGTAGACTTCAGTTCTCCTTCTAGCTCGATGATCCTTGCCTTTGCATTCTTCAACTCTATCATATCATTGCACATCTGGTTCTCGTGGCGTCGAATGTGCTGGTTTAACTCCTGGATGAAAGATGCAATGGATCTATCCTTCTTGGTGCTGACTAACTCCCATTGTTCGTCTCGGCGTCCGCAAATCTGGTAGATAGTGTCCTTGAGGTCTTCTTGATAAACTTCTCCTATGCGTCCCATGGTGATAAGAGCTGCCATGCTCCTTCCCAGACTCTAGGTTGGTGCATTGAAAACACTATCTATGGGCTTCGTGATCGGTGCAAATGTCCTTCTCGGAACGTGAGCTTGAATCTTCCAGCGCTCCTCTTCAGGCAGAGTGGCGTTGAAGGTTCCCGTGAAGCTTGGTAATCCAATGTTCAGGTACTTGGTTACTTCCTTCAAGTGAAATCCAAAAGGTGTGCCTTCATCCGGTTGGGCGTACTTAATCTTCGCGTTCGTCATCCTAATAGAGTAGAAAAGATGAGGAGTCAGAAAATGAGAAGAGAATGGTGTTCTATGGCTTTAACTTAGTGGTCGTGTCCTACAGTCAGCGTGTGCTCTGATACCATCTCTGTAGCGACCCGACCCGAATGGATCAAGTCTACTGTGCTCCGATGTCATCCCTGGATCAGTAATGCTGACACCACACAGTACTTCGAAGGATTTATAGCGGAGTTGCAATCACACACTTATTACATCGATGTCTCAAAGAGAACTTATTACAATAAATATGGCTTAAGGCCATCTAATAACGATAACAGCGGAAGGCTCGGAAGATAAATGGGTCCATCAACTCCAACGGCATCACTGAGTATAGAACCACGACCTAAAAGCACCTTACTCGTCATCTGAAAAGTCTGCAACATGAAAGTTGCAGCCCGAAAACGGGTCAGCACATGGAATATGCTGGTAATGTAACACATAGAGAGTAATGGAATGAAACAGCTATACTATATGCATATATGGCTGGTGGAAAGCTCTATGGTTACAGTTTTGCGTAAAGCCAGTTTTTCCCTACTGCAAAGGAATAAATTTATTTAACTATCATGGTAGTTGTTAAACATCGAGAATGGTTGACAGCATTCCGATCCCAATTAAGTAATTAAAACCCAACAACATTAATTAGAAGTAACGTGATGAGATTCACATGATATTCAAGTACTAGATACACAAGTTGTCCATAACCGGGGACACGACTAATCATGATTAGTTTGTACACTCTGCAGAGGTTTGCGCACTTTTCCCTACAAGACTCGATCGCCTCCGTTTGGTTTCTCGCACTACAGGGTGTTTGAGAAGACGGATGACCGAGACACAGTCTTTCAGAAGCGCTAGCACCTTACATGTGGGTAGACCGGTACACCTACTTTCCCCTACATCTGCTAGTCTACCCGTAAGAGTTCGCACAACTTACTCAACTATGCCAGAGCCCATAATGGCTTGTGGCTGCACATGGAAGTTACTAGCATGAATGATCTTATGATCCCTTTGAGCCTGGGTGGCAGTCCGAAATAAAAACAGGCAAGTCCTGATAGACATCAGGTGCCTCAATCCAACCAGATGTGTGTTTAAGTTGCCACCTTAGATAAACCCTTAATTATCAATCTCACATCTGTCATGGATATCACTCACCCAATCCACGTCTACTAGCATAGCATGGCATAATAAGCAAACGTAGAAGTAACTCCCAAAGGTTTGATAATAATACAGGTAATAGGTACTACCTCATCTACTTCCCATCCCACAATTTAATTACATCCTAACCATGCAATGTGTGAGGATTGATCTAATGCAATAAAACTGGGTTGTAGAAAAGGTATGATCAAAGTGTTACTTGCCTTGCTGATGATCCGCGAGACCTAGGGTTTCGAAGTAACAAGCGGCGCAATCCGGGTGATCTATCGCAGACAAACAACAAGCACACAATAAGTACTCATCTAATGCACAGGTAAAACTCGAACAAGAGAACGAACCAGAAAGTTAAACTTAAGAACTCCGGTTGCAAAGAAAGAAAGAACCGAACAAAGAAATGGAAAAACAAACGGCGAAAGAAAGCAACTCAGTTCTAGCAAGTTGAAACTAGGTCAAATTTTACTGTAGCAAAGGCTTGTTCAAGTTGATTAGACGGAACGGCGGTTTCGAGACGAAACTCCAGGCGCTTGAATCACCTGATTCCGATAAACGAGCGGGAAGAAAGACTAGAACGAAGATCGGATCTGAGATCGCGATCGCGGAATAAATCCGACGAAAAGAAAGAGATGAACGGTTAAACGAACGGGCGTCGTTAACCGGAAAAAATCGGCGATCACGTTCATTGAGACGAACGGTCCGAAAGAAGAATGAAAACCGATCTAGGGTTTCGGAAGAAAACCGAAACAAAACCGGAAGAAAAACCGGAAGAAAAAAGAGAAGAACCGGAACGGTTTACTAGAAGAAAAACCGAACCGAGGAAAAGAAAAGGCAGCGCGGCTACCTCGGGAGGCGGGGCTCCGGGCGGCGGCTTAGGGCGGCGGCGGCGGCTTAAGGCGGTGGCGGCGGCTTAAGGCGGCGGCGGCTTGGGGCTTGGGGTGGTGTGGGGAAAAGAGAGGGGGGTGAGTATATATACTAGGAGGGGGTGTGTGACTTGGCCAAGGGGCAAAAGGGGGGGGGGCGGCCTAGAGTCCCGCTGGGACTCGGCTTCGCGCAAGGGGCTGGGGCGGTGGCGGCGGGCTGGGCCTTGGCCCGGCTGGCCTGGCGCGCGGGAGCTGCTCCTTTTTTTTAATCGGTTTCGCGCGCAGAAAAATAAAGAAAAGAAAAACTAAACGAACTCCAAAATTTCTAAAGTAAATTTTCCCCGACTCCTACAAATGAGTCGAACAAAATGAACTTTTCTCTGGGCCTAAAATGCAATTTTTAGAAACACGCATTTTTCCCTATCCAAATAAAAGCAAACAAAACTCCGGCAAAACCAAAACTTGACTCATTCATTAAATCTTCATTTTTTCCTAACTTTGGGAAAGTCATATTATTCCCTCTCTCACTTTTTTTTGATATTGGAAAAATAATTGAAGATGAAATAAATAAATCAAATGATCCTCTTTTCCAAAATTTGAGAGAACTCAAATATGAAAATAACGAAATCTCCAACTCTCTCCATGGGTCCTTGAGTTGCGTGAAATTTCTAGGATCAACTAAAATGCATGAAAATATGATATGCATGATGATCTAGTGTATAACATTCCAAATCGCAAATTTGGGATGTTACAAGCATCCTCTGGATCGACAAATTACTTTGGACTGTATCACATACAAGTCCTAGGTTTCATTTCCATCATGATGGAAATCCTTTTGTTATCCATGTATCATATCTCAAGATTGAAATATGTATTAATTGCTAGTTCAACCCGAACCAACTTTAAGCATCGCTACAGTGAAAACAACCTCATCGTAGTCAACTCTTGAACTTGTTATTTCAACAAGTCAAGCTTTATGGATAAAACATTTTTATCCGTATCAGTTTTAAGTTCCATAAATATTCGTTAGACTCTAAGTCTTCCGAAAGGTGTATCAAGGTTTTAGTCTTGAATCACTTATATGGAAACTAACTCGGGTTGTATTGGCATTTAGCCAATTCCGGAGTCAGGGCCCATCAACGCTTCCTTGTGTATCGTAGGTATAATGTTGTCTAACAACAATATCTCGTTTGCGCACCTGAGAGGTTTGCACGAGCCTTGCCTACGTGGTTCAGGTGCAAGTTCGACCGAAGTTCATACATTTTATTGTAGAGACTTCCGTATCAGTCGTAGTAGAAAACTCTGGAATTACTTCCAAGGTCTCTTTCCTTTGATCTGATGATGAAGATACTGTTTATCTCATCGAGTTGCACTATTCTCCCACTCACATTTTTGAAAGAACCATTCTCTTTAAAAGCACACCGTTTCACAGCAAAACTATTTGCCTCGGTATAGTGAGGGAGGAATATCCAACATTTTGGTATAACCTACAAAGTAGCACTTGTCTGATTTGGAATAGGTTTGTAACATTTTACACAAGCCCCATATTCCAAATGTTAAGAAAAGATATAACATGGTTGGGCGTACCATACCGTGGCTTCATTTCAATAGACCCGATGTAGTTCTTTTCAGTGTAAAAGCCGTAGTCTCTAAATCATCACTTTAAAAGGGATAATGGCAAATTTATTTATGTCATCTTTGACCTTACCATGTCATAAATGGTTTGATTACATCTTCACATACATTCCACTCATAGTGGTGTTCCGGAAGGTGTAAGTTATGAAACTCTTTTCACAACTCATCAGACATTCGCTAAACTTGTAACTCAGATATTCCTTTCTGCAATCAAATTGTAGAAACATAATTTCCTTGTTACAATAACTTCTACTTAATTTTTGAAAACCTTTCAAATAATTTCAAAAGTTCCAGACTTACGTCTCATCAAGCAAATATCCATATATCTACTTGAGTCATTTCTGAAGATATATAAATCCACTACTTGCAACAACATTTATTGAACTACACACATCAAAATGTATGATCACCAATATGTTTGTTGCTCATTCCTTATGGCCTGTGAACAGTATTTCAGTCACTTCACTTTTTGGAGGAAAGTTGCAAGTGTCAGATGATTCAAAATCAAAAAGACTTCAAAATCCATCATAATGGAATTTTCCATGCGGGTTTCTCCAATGTGAACAAATGTAGTGCCACACTTGTGTGGTATTCTTTTAGTCTTGCGACATTTAGCGTCAGTGTTACGGATGTATCATATTACCATCAATATTCATAACATACATCCCATCTTGGATGGAAGCATGGCCCTTCATGTTATGCATAATACTTAACAACAATTGTTGTTTTTATGAACAACTCTTTTGCAACAAACAATGTGCAATGGGCTAGAGTGTATGAAACTCTAAAATGAATTATGAAAGTAAACCTAGAGGTATTGTATTATTATCAATATTCATAACATACATCTCATTCATAATGAAAGTATGGCCCTTGTGTTATTCATAACATCGAACATAAAAAGTTCTCTTATGAACAACCTTCTTGCAAGAGGCTAGAGTTTGTAAAACTCTAAATGAATTATGAAAATAAATACAGACGGCAATACACCGATGGAAGGTATAGTAACATTTACTATGTTCCCTGTGTATACCTAAACCTCATTTCTGGCTAGTCTTTTAGGCCATAGTAGTTCTTACATCGAGTTGCAACAGAATGCAATCGAGCGGGTATCTTTGTTATTTAACTCACAATACCCAAGAATCAGTGATCAACAATTTAATCATAATTCCCAAGGACTATATCTTTGACCAGCCTTCTATACATCAAAAACTTGTATGACATTCATACATGAGCTGGATATTCCAGTCATCTTTCTTTCTGCCTTTATACTTCTAATAGTTTAACTTTTAGTATTTCTCCTACTCGCAAAAGAAGCACCCAACTTAAGAGTGGCGTTAGCCCCGGACTTCCTCGGCGTGTAAGTCATACTAACACCCTTTGGACACTTCCTTTCTCTTTAAGTTGTTGTTTTATTCACCTTTCATTATATGACATGCGTTCTTCTGGATCCCCTTCTCAACAGTCAAATGCATAGTAAACACTTTTACTAATACTTGCAAACAAACATTGCTTTGTTTGTATCTGAAAATAATTTTCAGTTCCATGAATATCACATAACTATCCCAAACTTTCGAAGTTCGAGTTTCATGGAAGCAAACATATTGCACTTGACCGCAATGGAATTCTAGCTTTTGGATCGAAGGACAAGAGTCTCATCATCCATTGCATTTAGCGGGAGTATACGGAAAGCATGCGATAGGACAAAGTCCTTCTCGGCACTTTTGAGGACAATCCTCACATTACGTTACCAATCGTAAAGTTTTAACCAGATATTTAACAGCTATTCAATTGTAACAGGGAAGGTGGAAACGCGAGCCATTATTCTACAACTATTTTGCAAGAAACACTTAGACAGTGTTCATAATTAATTGCACTGAGAATTAAACGAGTTAATTCTATAGTGCGCTCCCACTCAAATCAATATCTCTCATAATTGATCGTGAGTGATTCAAGATCCGCATTTCAATTCAACGCCATTGGTGTAACACCACTGATGACGAAAATCTCAACCGGTAGGCCAACTTGCCAATCACATCTCTATGTGACTCTTGTTCATCTTTTGATGCGTGTGTTCCGAGCTCATGACGGTCATGCCTGAACGTCAAGACAACCAAGTGATCTCGCTGCGAGGTCTCAACTCACCCGCCTCACACTTCTCTAATCGTTCGTACCCGTGTGACACGGCGCAGCCCAAAAAGATAGGTGCCGTGACGGTGCTACACTTGGGAGAACACTAACTACTTGATATTTTTGTGAGAGATCACCCTAATAAAAAGCGACTACGGCACAATCAAGAAGGGTGCATCAAAGGGATAAACATCTCAAGCAATTCATAATTAGCATGATATGGTATAGCCCTTTCTGACGGAGAAGTCTTTCATTTCTTCGTCTTCGGCACTCGCGTCGGTGTTCACCTTCGCGAAGATTGCCACCACCTTGTCGATGCACCAGATAATATTGCTATCTCTATAGCTAATAAAATAATGCACTACAACAAGGTTGACACGCAGGTCATTAAAGTGACAATCATATGGCTCCAGCCATCATGCCGAATCATGACACGCAGGTCATGTTAATAACATCATATAGTCATCTCATACATAATCAAATTGAATATGAGTATTTCTATACCACATCACATGCACATCCTGCAAAACCAAGTTAGACGCCTCTACTCGGTTTATGCAAAAATTTATTTTTACGTGGCTTCTAAGGTTTTGACTTAAACCGCATCTACCAACGTTTTATTAACAAGTATGATTATTCACGTTGCTAGATTAACATCTCGGGGTGTATGAAACACGAGATAATTAAATCTCGAGCCCCATACTAAACTCCGTCATACGCATGACCCCCCTGCAGATCATATCTGCAATGCCCTTTCATCAGCGAATTTCATCTTTCTTTTGACTATGGCGGAACCCAAAGAACTGATAGCACTTCCATGATCAATCAGGATCACAGATTGCCAGAACTTTGTCAAATTCCACCATGCTGTCTCGAGATTGAGCAAACGCAAATTCTAGGGAAGCAACAAGAATGTCGGGTAACAGATTTCATCTGTCACCCGCATAAATAATTTTCAGCAATAGATCTCATCTACAACCTAATTATATTATGCAATACCCATACATCTCCATGTATTCTAGATCGAAACCTGCATCTACGCATAGTACGGCTCTTGATGCCACTGTTGGGTAACGCAGCAGAAAACAAAATTTTTCCGACCTACGCACCGGCCCAGGACCACTATGGAGACTGCATACAAGGTTTGATCTGTTTCGTTACCGACTCATAGCGCAGCGGGAAGTAGAGTCGATGACGATCGGCGATGCAGATCCCCGCAGCAAGGATTTACAACCTCCCAACCGTGAGGATGTATACCCTCATCTGCTCCTCAGACAGCCCTCCGGGAGGCGGTCGAACAGTCCCTCGGACGGTGTTGCGGACAGCCCTTCGGGAGGGCCTTCGAAACTCGGACGGTCACTCGGACAGCCCTTCGGGAGGCATTCTCGAACAGCCCCTCGGGCACTAAGATCGAAACTACGACCTCTCTACAGAGTTGCACACATACGGTGTCATCTATCCGGCAGGGCTTCGCCGTCCAGAACTAGTTCCTGCCGGAACCCAGACAGCCTTTCGGCTCTACGAAACTATTTCGCTGGGAGGGAGAGAGAAGCCAGATCATGCATGGCACTTGTATGTGAGAAAGAGTGAGTGTGGAGGGCTGCCCCTCCACCTCTATTTATAGGAAATCCCAAGGGGTAGGGTAGTTTCACACAAAAACCCAAAATGCACATGAATGAAGTCCTTCCACAAGGACCTAGGAGTGAAACCAAGGAACAAGAGGGTCCCCAAGGGGGGATACCCCATGTGGCCGGCCACACCCCCATGAGGGGCCCAAAAAATGGCTCCTATCCATCCATGTCATCCCCAAGATCTTTTGGAGCAAAGCCCCAAAAGGTGGCTTTCCATAAAGTAACCATAAAGCTGATTTTCACTATTCACGACGACATTTTTCAGCGTCCGTTCGAACTGAAAATATTTATGTGGGCTTAGAACATTTCCAGTACCCACAAAAATGATTTTCAACGCGTTCCGAAACAATTCCGGTTTAGTGATTTTCATCTGCGAAAAGCATCTGAAGTGGTTCCGGCAGCTCCGGAGCATATCCGGATTTTATCCCGGAAAATTCCAGAATGATTCTTGCACCCTCCAAGAATTATCAGGCATGTGCCAAAACCAATTTGACTTAATGTTATCCCCTGAAACAACTTTTCAGTTTCATCGAAACTCATCCGATGACCTCTCTCTGCGGAACCTTTTCCGCTGTCCGAAAAATTTTCCGGTGTCCGAAACTTTTTTGGTGATTTTCTCTCAGACTCCTTGTCTAGTATTCAGCAGATAGATGACCCTTAAGCGTGTGACCCTATAGGTTCGGTGAAGTATAGACATGACCCAGAACCCCTTCCGATCAATGATCAACATCGGAGCCGTGGACACCCATATTGACCCTATACCCACACGAATAAATATTCGAGTGAATCTCCAGTTGCAGTGAGCTATTCCTGTTGCTTCGTGATATGTCACAAACACCCGAGGTGAGATTTGTTGCATCCCCGTGGACGAACCATTTGTCCACCATGCAAGTTACCTCGTTACCGGTTTTGTTCTCTTTTCTCGTTTCCGTGTTCCGGCATCCTAGTGATCAAATCACACTGTGTCTGGCCAGATGATGATGGATACCGTAATACCGAGAGGGCCCGAGAATATCTCTCCATCGTCGGAGGAGCAAATCCCAATCTTGAGCTATCAAGTTACTTGACACACTTTTCCATGAACCCGTAAGCCGCCGTAATAGCCACCCATTTACAGATGACGTTTAACAAACCCCAAAGTTCATGAAGCAAGCATGAAGAAACTCGATACTCTCATGGTCTAAGGAATCATGCAAATGTTAACCATCTCTGTGTTATGTACCATTAACTTGTGACGAACAAATCTCTTAGCATAACATCAATCCGGGTCGATTCAACACAAATGTTCTCTTAACATTGTGCCCTCAAGGTTGCTGGCATAGACATGCCCATGATCAGGAAAACAGAACCATCATGCAACACTTGAGCTAGTCTTAGAGGCCAGACTATGAATACATTTTGCCGTTTATTATTCCACACGTGCATATGAGTCTTCCTCCGAGCCTCGTGGTTATTGCAGACTCGAGAACCATATCAGTTATAGCATGGAACATAAACATAATTATGAACTCGGAGATAAATAATATCATTTATTATTGCCTCTAGGGCATATCTCCTACACAACATAGATCATAACTAACCACATTTGCAATAATTCTCAGGTCTCATGATTACTCATATCAATAGCATAATCAACTAGCAAGTCATAATAATAAATCTCGGATGACAACACTTTCTCAAAACAATCATAATATGATATAACAAGATGGTATCTCGCTAGCCCTTTCTGAGACCGCAAAACACAAATGCAGAGCACCTTTAAAGATCAAGGACTGACTAGACATTGTAATTCATTGTAAAAGAGATCCATGCATAGTCATACCCAATATAAATTAACAATGATGAATGCAAATGACAGTTGTGCTCTCCAGCTAGTGCTTTTTAATAAGAGGGTGATGACTCAACATAAAAGTAAATGGATAGGCCCTTCGCAGAGGGAAGTAGGGATTTGTAGAGGTGCCAGAGCTCGGTTTTGAAATAGAGATAAATTGTATTTTGAGCGGTATACTTTCATTGTCAATGTAGCTACTAAGAGATGGCGATATCTTCCATGCTAAACACATTATAGGCGGTTCCCAAACAGAATGGTAAAGTTTATACTCCCCCTCCACCAACAAGCATCAATCCATGGCTTGCTCGAAACAACGAGTGCCTCCAACATACATCAGGTCCCAAGGGGAGTTTTGTTTGCAATTAATTTTGATGTAGTTTGCATAAAGCATGGGACTGGGCATCCCGATGACCAGCCATTTTCTCGTGAGTGAGGACCGGAGTCCACTCCTCTTGAGAATAACCCGCCTAACACAGAAGATAAGGACAGCCTTGGTTGATACATGAGCTATTCGAGCATACAAAACAGAATGTTTATTTGAAGGTTTAGAGTTTGGCACATACAAATTTACTTGGAATGGCAGGTAGATACCGCATATAGGAAGGTATAGTGGACTCATCTGGAATAACTTTGGGGTTTAAGGGATTGGATGCACAAGCAGTATTCCCGCTTAGTACAAGTGAAGGCTAGCAAAAGACTGGGAAGCGACCAACTAGAGAGCGACAACATCCATGTACCTGCATTAAAATTAATAAACATTGGGTGCAAGCATGAGTAGGATATAATCCACCATGAACATAAATATCATGAAGGCTATGTTGATTTTGTTTCAACTACATGCGTGAACATGTGCCAAGTCAAGTCACTTAAATCATTCAAAGGAGGATAGCACCCCATCATACCACATCATAATCATCTCAATAGCATGTTGGCACACAAGGTAAACCATTATAACTCATAGCTAATCAAGCATGGCACAAGCAACTATGATCTCTAATTGTCATTGCAAACATGTTTATTCATAATAAGCTGAATCAAGAACACGGGACTCATCATATTTACAAAAACAAAAGAGGTCGAGTTCATACCAGCTTTTCTCATCTCAGTCAGTCCATCATATATCATCATAATTGCCTTTCACTTGCATGACTGAACGGTGTGAATAATAATAAGAGTGTACGTGCATTGGACTAAGATGGAATCTGCGAGCATTCAATAAAGAGGAGAAGACAAGGCATTATGGGCTCTTGGTTAAATCAACAATAATGCATATAAGAGCCACTTCAACAATTTAATCATGGTCTTCTCCTACTAACCCCCAAAGAAAAGAAATAAAACTATTTACACGGGAAAGCTCCCAACAAGCAAAAGAAGAACGGGAAATATTTTTTGGATTTTCTTTTTAATTATTACTACTACAGCAGAAAAATAAACTACTACTATTTTTTTTCTTAAGGTTTAGCAAACACACGGGAAGAAAGCAGGAAAAAGAAAATAAATTACCATGGATATTACAGTGAAAAAGTATGAGCACCGACCTCTAGCAATGAGTGTGTGTGAACATAAATGTAATGTCGATGAGAAATACGTACTCCCCCAAGCTTAGGCTTTTGGCCTAAGTTGGTCTATGGCCACGGCTGGCCTGGCGGATATCCATAATAATAGTTGTTGGGGTCGTACTGTGATGAGGAAGAATAGTTGGGATCATACTGTGATGAAGAAGAAGACTCTGACTGCCATTGGCTAACGGTCATCTCTGGATCCCAAGAATAAACAGATTGTCGTGGAGGCTCATCTTGTGGTTCCTGTTCCGGGGCTGGTGCAGGATTCTTGTAAGCTTGGACGGCAGCCCACGTAACGAGGTAGGGTCCTACAAAATTAAACAAAGAAGGAGCAGGCAGGATAATAGTCTCAGGATGATGTTTGTTAAAGAACAATTGATATTTAAGCTCTCCTGCCCTATTCTTAACAATAAAATCATGTGCCACCATACTTTTATGATCTAGATAAACACGGGGCAGCACTTTTTCTTCCTTCTCAGCATGCCTAATAGGTATTTAAAATGTGCACCATACTTAACCGTCTAGCAATAATACCGCCCATACTAAAAGTGTTATCACTGTATAAACTGTGGTGCAGAATAATTATATCAGGGATACTAAGGTTTTCACTGTTTCCGCGTCCAATTAAACAACGACTAGCAAATAATGCAAAGTAACGTAAAACAGGAAAATGTATGCTAGTGATTCATGCATCGGAAACCTTTCTAGTTTCTCCTACAGTGATAGTATCAATAAACCCAGCCACATCATCATGATGTCGTTCTTCTGTCTTGCCCTCAAAAGGGATTAAACAAATCTGACAGAAATCATAAAGTGACATCTCCTTATGCTCATCATATAAATGAAACTCCACCGTAGGTGGTGAGTTCCTAGAATGAAAATGAAAGTTTTGCACAAAAGTATTTGTGAGTAAGAGATACTGGTCGCATGGGTCGTGGAGGAAAGCGGTGAGGCCTGCATTGTGAGCCAATTCATGAAAATCTTCATAGATATCGGCTGCTCTCAAGAAATCTTCAGAAGGCCATTCACACACCCGAATCTCCGTGGTGCGCGGCAAATTATACTTAGGCTTCAGTGCCTTTTCCTTTGAGCTTTGGCTCGATGAGCCCCTCAAAAATCTCTGAAATTTTTTGTAACTTCAAACAAAAGTGAACCAACTTCAATAAAACTGATAGCAACTACTCCTACAAGTGCCTAGAGCCTATATCAAGCATTAGAACTACTTGGAACCATATAAATTTGACATGCAAGCTCAAGAACATGGTCACCTATGCAGCACAAATTTGCAAAGAATAAAGCACTAGAACAAAAACTAATTGGACCAATGGAGGAGTCACATATCAAGGAACAATCTCCCCAAGCAGTTTTGTGAGAGGTGCTTTGAGCAAGGAGATCGAAAATCACAGCAAAAGTGGCTGGAACTCGTGCTTGAGTTGGTTTTTCGGGTTTGTGTGAGATAGAGGAAGAAGATGGGTGCTGGGATAAGTGGAGGAGGGCCACCGTGGGCCCACGAGGCAGGGGGTGCGCCCTATAGGGGGGGGGGCGCCCACCACCCTCGTGGCCAGGTGGCAGCTCCTCCCGCGGTAATTTTTGCACAGTAAATCCTCAAATATTCCCGAAAAAATCATATTAAATTGGCATGTAATTCTGAGGACTTTTATTTTCGGGATATTTTTATATTGCACGGATAAGTCAGGAAACAGACAGAAAATACTATTTTTACTTTATTTAATATAAATAACAGAAAGTAAAAGTGGGGTATAGAAGTTTGTGCTTCTAGTTTCATCCATCTCATGCTCATCAAAAAGAATCCACTAACAAGGTTGATCAAGTCTTGTTAACAAACTCATTCCGATAATCATGAAACCGGAGAAATTTCGAATAACACTAAGTTACCTCAACGGGGATATGCACATCCCCAATAATAAGAATATCATATTTCTTCTTGACAGTAGGAAGAGGAAATTCAAAACCTCCAAATATAATCGATGGAATTTTTCCAATAGAGTTGATACTATGAACTTGAGGTTGTTTCCTCGGAAAGTGTACCGTATGCTCATTACCATTAACATGAAAAGTGACATTGCCTTTGTTGAATCAATAACAGCCCCTGCAGTATTAAGAAAAGGTCTTCCAATAATAATAGACATACTATCATCCTCGGGAATATCAAGTATAACAAAGTCCGTTAAAATAGTAATGTTTGCAACCACAACAGGCACATCCTCACAGATACCGACAGGTATAGCAGTTGATTTGTCAGCCATTTGCAAAGATATTTCAGTAGGTGTCAGCTTATTCAAGTCAAGTCTACGATATAAAGAGAGAGTCATAACACTAACACCGGCTCCAAGATCACATAAAGCAATTTTAATATAATTTATTTTAATGGAGCAAGGTATAGTAGGTACTCCGGGGTCTCCAAGTTTCTTTCGTATTCCACCCTTAAAAGTATAATTAGCAAGCATGGTGGAAATTTCAGCTTCCAGTATCTTTCTTTTATTAGCAATGATATCCTTCATATATTTAGCATAAGGATTTGTTTTGAGCACATCAGTTAATCTCATACGCAAAAATATAGGCCTAATCATTTAAGAAAAATGCTCAAAATCCTCATCATCCTTTTTCTTGGATGGTTTCAGAGGAAAAGGCATGGGTTTCTGAACCCAAGGTTCCCTTTCTTTACCATGTTTCCTAGCAACAAAGTCTCTTTTATCATAACGTTGATTCTTTGATTGTGGGTTATCAAGATCAACAGCAGGTTCAATTTCTACATCATTATCATTACTAGGTTGAGCATCATCATGAACATCATCATTAATATTTTTACTAGGTTCATGTTCATTACCAGATTGTGTTTCAGCATCAAACATATAAATATCATTTGGATTATCAGGTGGTTCAGCAATAGGTTCACTAGAAGTTTGCACAGTTCTATCATTCTTCTTCTTCTTCCTTTTAGAAGAACTAGGAACATCAATATTATTTCTCTGAGAATCTTGCTCGATTCTCTTAGGGTGGCCTTCAGGATACAAAGGTTCCTGAGTCATTCTACCAGTTTTAGTAGCCACTCTAACAACATAATCATTTTTCTTACTATTCATTTCATCAAGCACTTCTTTTTGAGCCTTAAGTACCTGTTCTACTTGAGTGGTAACCATAGAAGCATGTTTGCTAACAAGTTTGAGTTCACTTTTAATATCAACCATATAATCACCCAAGCGTCTAATCATATAAGCATTTTCTTTTAATTGTCTACCAAAATAAGCATTGAAGTCGTCTTGCTTACACATAAAGTTATCAAACTCATCCAAGCACTGACTAGCAATTTTAGTAGGAGGGACTTCAGCTTTATCATATCTATAGAGAGAATTTACCTTTACTACCTGTGTCGGGATATCGGGATCATGGGGTTCTTCAGTAAATAAAGAATTAAGATCATATGTTTCTTCAACAGGCGGTGAATTAAGACCATGTATTTCTTCAATAGGAGGTAAATTCTTAACGTCTTCAACTTTAATACATTTTTCTTTCATAGATTTCTTTGCCTCTTGCATATCTTCGGGACTGAGAAATAGAACACCTCTCTTCTTCGGAGTTGGTTTAGGAATAGGTTCAGTAATTGGGGCAGGAGTTGGCTCAGGAGCTGGCTCAGGAGGTGCCCAATCATTTTCATTTGTCAACATATTATTCACTAGAATTTTAGCTTCATCCGGTGTTCTTTTCCTGAAAAGAGAACCATCACAACTATCCAGGTAATTTCTGGAAGCATCGGTTAGTCCATTCTAAAAGATATCAAGTATTTCAGGTTTCTTAAGAGGATGATCAGGCAAAGCATTAAGTAACTTGAGAAGCCTCCCCCAAGCTTGTGGGAGACTCTCTTCTTTAATTTGCACGAAGTTGTATATTTCCCTCAAAGCAGCTTGTTTCTTATGAGCAGGGAAATATTTAGCAGAGAAGTAATAAATCATATCCTGGGGACTACGCACACAACCAGGATCAAGAGAATTAAACCATATCTTAGCATCACCCTTTAATGAGAACGGAAATATTTTGAGTATATAAAAGTAACACGATCTCTCATCATTAGTGAATAGGGCAGCTATATCATTTAACTTAGTAAGATGTGCCACAACAGTTTCAGATTCATAGCCATAAAACGAATCAGATTCAACCAAAGTAATTATATCAGGATCAACAGAGAATTCATAATCCTTATCAGGAACACATATAGGTGAAGTAGCAAAAGCAGGGTCGGGTTTCATTTTATCTCTAAGTGATTCTTTGTTCCATTTAACTAATAACCTCTTAAGCTCATATCTATCCCTGCAAGCTAAAATGGCGGCAGAAGATTCCATATCAAAAAGATAACCCTCAGGAATAACAGACATATTTTCATCATGACTATCATCATTGTATTCACATTCAATAATTTCTTTTTCTCTAGCCCTAGAAATTTGTTCATCAAGAAATTCACTAAGGGGCACAGTAGTATCAGGCATAGAAGCAGTTTCATCATAAGTATCATGCATAGCAGAAGTGGCATCATCAATAACATGCGACATATCAGAACGAATAGCAGAAGCAGGTGTAGGTGTTGCTAACTTACTCATAACAGAAGGTGAATCAAGTGCAGAGCTAGATGGCAGTTCCTTACCTCCCCTCGTAGTTGAGGGATAGATCTTGGTTTTTGGATCTCTCAAGTTCTTCATGGTGATAAGCAGATATAAATCCCAAGTGACTTAAAGAATAGAGCTATGCTCCCCGGCAACGGCGCCAGAAATTTGTCTTGATAACCCACAAGTATAGGGGATCGCAACAGCTTTCGATGGTAGACTATTCAACCCAAATTTATTGATTCGGCACAAGGGGAGCCAAAGAATATTCTCAAGTATTAGCAACTGAGTTGTCAATTCAACCACACCTGGAAACTTAGTATCTGCAGCAAAGTGTTTAGTAGCAAAGTAATATGATAGTGGTGGTAGCGGCAACAAAAGTAAAGACAACAAAGGTAATGTTTTTGGTATTTTGTAGTGATTGTAACAGTAGCAGCGGGAAGGTAAATAAGCGTAAACCACTATATGGAAAACTCGTAGGCACCGGATCAGTGATGGATAATTATGCCAGATGCAGTTCATAATGTAACAGTCATAACATAGGGTGACACAGAACTAGATCCAATTCATCAACGTAATATAGGCATGTATTCCGTATATAGTCTTACGTGCTTATAGAAAGGAACTTGCATGACATCTTTTGTCCTACCCTCCCCTGGCAGTGGGGTCCTATTGGAAACTAAGGGATATTAAGGCCTCCTTTTAATAGAGAACTGGAACAAAGCATTAACACATAGTGAATACACGAACTCCTCAAACTATGGTCATCACCAGGAGTGGTCCCGGTTATTGTCACTTCGGGATTGCCGGATCATAACACATAGTAGGTGACTTGCAAGATAGGATCAAGAACTCACATATATTCATGAAAACATAATAGGTCCAGATCTGAAATCATAGCACTCGGGCCCTAGTGACAAGCATTAAGCATAGCAAAGTCATAGCAACATCAATCTCAGAACATAATGGATACTAGGGATAAAACCCTAACAAAACTAACTCGATTACATGATAAATCTCATCCAACCCATCACCGTCCAGCAAGCCTACGATGGAATTACTCACGCACGGCGGTGAGCATCATGAAATTGGTGATGGAGGATGGTTGATGATGACGACGGCGACGAATCCCCCTCTCTGGAGCCCTGAACGGACTCCAGATCAGCCCTCCTGAGAGGTTTTAGGGCTTGGCGGCGGCTCCATATCGTAAAACGCGATGATTTCTTCTTCCTGATTTTTCTCTCTCCGAAAGCAAACATATAGAGTTGGAGTTGGCGTCGGAGGGTATCCAGGGGGCCCACGAGGTAGGGGCGCGCCCTGGGGGGGGGGCGCCCCCCACCCTCGTGAGAAGGGTGTGGGCCCCCTGGTCTTCATCTTTGGCAAGGATTTTTTTTCTTCTAAGATGTTCCGTGGAGTTTCAGGTCATTCCGAGAATATTTGTCTTCTGCACATAAAACAACACCATGGCAATTCTGCTGAAAACAGCGTCAGTCCGGGTTAGTTCCATTCAAATCATACAAGTTAGAGTCCAAAACAAGGGCAAAAGTGTTTGGAAAAGTAGATACGACGGAGACATATCACGTAGGTATATATAGGAGGAAGGAGTACGTCGGTGGAGCAACAGGGGGCCCACGAGGGTGGAGGGCGCGCCTAGGGGGGTTGGCGCGCCCCCTACCTCGTGCCTTCCTCGTTGATTGCTTGATGTAGGGTCCAAGTCCTCTGGATCATGTTCGTTCCAAAAATCACGTTCCCGAAGGTTTCATTCCGTTTGGACTCCGTTTGATATTCTTTTTCTGCGATACCCTAAAATAGGCAAAAAAACAACAATTCTGGGCTGGGCCTCCGATTAATAGGTTAGTCCCAAAAATAATATAAAAGTGTATAATAAAGCCCAATAATGTCCAAAACAGAATATGATATAGCATGGAACAATAAAAAATTATAGATACGTTGGAGACGTATCAAGCATCCCCAAGCCTAATTCCTGCTCGTCCTCGAGTAGGCAAATGATAAAAACAGAATTTTTGATGTGGAATGCTACTTGGCATAATTTCAATGTAATTCTTCTTAATTGTGGTATGAATATTCAGATCCGAAAGATCCAAGACAAAATTTCAATATTGACATAGAAATAATAATACTTCAAGCATACTAACTAAGCAATTATGTCTCTTGAAAATAACATGGCCAAAGAAAGTTATCCCTACAAAATCATATAGTCTGGCTATGCTCTATCTTCACAACACAAAGTATTTAAATCATGCACAACCCCGATGACAAGCCAAGCAATTGTTTCATACTTTTGGTGTTCTCAAACTTTTTCAATCTTCACGCAATACGTGAGCGTGAGCCATGGACATAGCACTTTAGGTGGAATAGAATGGTGGTTGTGGAGGAGAAAAAAAAGGGGGAAGATAGTCTCACATCAACTAGGCGTATCAACGGGCTATGGAGATGCCCATCAATAGATATCAATGTGAGTGAGTAGGGATTGCCATGCAACGGATGTACTAGAGCTATAAGTATATGAAAGCTCAACAAAAGGAACTAAGTGGGTGTGCATCCAACTCGCTTGCTCACGAAGACCTAGGGCATTTTGAGGGAGCCCATCATTGGAATATACAAGCCAAGTTCTATAATGAAAAATTCCCACTAGTATATGAAAGTGATAACATAGGAGACTCTCTATTATGAAGATCATGGTGCTACTTTGAAGCACAAGTGTGGTAAAAGGATAGTAGCATTGTCCCTTCTCTCTTTTTCTCTCATATTTTTTTATTTGGGCCTTTTTTATGGCCTCTTTTTTGGGGGGCTTCTTTGGGCTCTTTTTTATTTTTATTTTTATTTTTCGTCTGGAGTCTCATCCCGACTTGTGGGGGAATCATAGTCTCCATCATCCTTTCCTTACTTGGGACAATGCTCTAAAAATGATGATCATCACACTTTTATTTACTTACAACTAAACAATTACAACTCAATACTTAGAACAAAATATGACTCTATGTGAATGCCTCTGGCGGTGTACCGGGATATGCAATGAATCAAGAGTGACATGTATGAAAGAATTATGAACAGTGGCTTTGCCACAAATACAATGTCAACTACATGATCATGCAAAGCAATACGACAATGATGGGGCGTGTCATAGTAAATGGAACGGTGGAAAGTTGCATGGCAATATATCTCGGAATGGCTATGGAAATGCCATGATAGGTAGGTATGGTGGCTGTTTTAAGGAAGTTATATGGTGGGTGTATGATACCGGCGAAAGGTGTGCGGTATTAGAGAGGCTAGCAATGGTGGAAGGAAGAAAAGTGCGTATGATCCAAGGACTCAACCTTAGTCATAAAGAACTCATATACTTATTGCGAAAATCTACAAGTTATCAAAGCAAAGTATTACGCGCATGCTCCTAGGGGGATAGATTGGTAGGAAAAGACCATCGCTCGTCCCCGACCGCCACTCATAAGGAAGACAATAAATAAATAAATCATGCTCCGACTTCATCACATAACGGTTCACCATACGTGCATGCTACGGGAATCACAAACTTTAACACAAGTATTTCTCAAATTCACAACTACTCAACTAGCATGACTCTAATATTACCATCTCCATATCTCAAAACAATTGTCAAGTATCAAACTTCTCCTAGTATTCAACACACTCATAAGAAATTTTTATTAATCTTGAATGCCTAACATAATTAAAGCAAATTACCATGCTGTTTTGTAGGACTCTCAAAATAATCTAAGTGAAGCATGAGAGAACAATAGTTTCTATAAAACAAATTCACTGATTTGCTCTAAAAGATATAAGTGAAGCACTAGAGCAAAAACTATATAACTCAAAAGATATAAGTGAAGCACATAGAGTATTCTAACAATTTCCGAATCATGTGTGTCTCTCTCAAAAGGTGTGTACAGCAAGGATGATTATGGAAAACTAACAAATATAGACTCAAATAATACAAGACGCTCCAAACAAAACACATATCATGTGGTAAATAAAAATATAGCTCCAAGTAAAGTTACCGATGGAAGTAGACGAAAGAGGGGATGCCTTCCGGGGCATCCCCAAGATTTGGCTTTTAGGTGTCCTTAGATTATCTTGGGGTGCCATGGGAATCCCCAATCTTAGACTCTTTCCACTCCTTGTTCCATAATCCATCAAATCTAGTACCCAAAACTTGAAAACTTCACAACACAAAACTTAAAGTAGAAAATCTCGTGAGCTCCGTTAGCAAAAGAAAACAAAACACCACTTCAAGGTACTCTAATGAACTAATTCTTTATTTATATTGATGTTAAACCTACTGTATTCCAACTTCTCTATGGTTTATAAACTATTTTACTAGCCATAGATTCATCAAAATAAGCAAACAACACACGAAAAACAGAATCTATCAAAAACAGAACAGTCTGTAGTAATCTATAGCTAACGCAAGATCTGGAACCCCAAAAATTCTAAAATAAATTTCTGGACGTGAGGAATTTATCTATTAATCATCTGCAAAAATAATTAACTAAATATCACTTTCCAAATAAAAATGGCAGCAATTCTCGTGAGCGCTAAAGTTTCTGTTTTTTTACAGCAAGATTAAAAAGACTTTCCCCAACTCTTCCCAATGGTTCTACTTGGCACAAACACTAACTAAACACAAAAAACACAACCAAAAAAGAGGCTAGATAAATTATTTATTACTAAACAGGAGCAAAAAGCAAGGAATAAAAATAAAATTGGGTTGCCTCCCAACAAGCACTATCGTTTAACGCCCCTAGCTAGGCATAAAAGCCAGGATAGATCTAGGTATTGCCATAATAATAAGATAGATCATTAAAACTCATTTCATATTCTCTACGTTAGGCAGCAAGTTTTCTTTGAGGCAAGCAAAAGTAATCAAAAGGGCTAAATTTAATGGGACAAAAGTCCCCAAGATCAACTTTGGGAGGTATAGGTTCCTCTCTTGGCCCTTCGTATTGCACAACCAATTCATCATTGTAAGCATTCTTTTGACAGAACTTTGTGAGCCTATACTCAAGAGAATATCCTAGTTCATTATTTCGAATAGCCAAATCATCATTAAGTTCAGAAATTCTATCAACTAGAACATTGGTAGGAACCTTTTTTCTAAGATTTTCATTGAAAGCAACATAGTCTAGAGATTGAAAACGCATTATTTCTTCTTGATCAAAAAGGATAGCCTCTATGGGAGGATGGCAAGCGTCCACCCTATAATGCGCAAAGATTTCTTTGGCCTCTTTTATTATGAATCTAAACTCATGAGCCAAAAAGATAGTAGCGGCACGCTTAACAGAAGAATGCTCAATATTAGAAAATTCTAAGAAAATCCTTTGTATGCAAGGATGCATGTGCATAAATTCTATCCTTCATAGGGGGTTCTTCAGCAGGAGCATCAGAATTTTTCATGATATTATTATTGTCCATATCGACAATAATTTCCCCAATTTCAGACATAACGGCAGAAAGCGCAAGGGGCAAAAAAGCAAATAGAGAAAGAAAGAAAGAGAGAGAGAGAGAGAGAGAGAGAGAGAGAGAGAGAGAGAGAGAGAGAGAGGGCGAATAAAACGGCAGGGTGAAGTGGGGGAGAGGAAAACGAGAGGCAAATGGCAAATAATGTAATACAGGAGATAAGGGTTTGTGATGGGTACTTGGTATGTCTTGACTTGCAACGGCGCCACAAGTGACTCGTTGTCGGGAGTCAAATCTTGACTTGTCTTGTGTGAACCTCCCCGGCAATGGCGCCAGAAATCCTTCTTGCTACCTCTTGAGCACTGCGTTGGTTTTCCCTTGAAGAGGAAAGGGTGATGCAGCAAAGTAGCGTAAGTATTTCCCTCAGTTTTTGAGAACCAAGGTATCAATCCAGTAGGAGGCCGCGCATGAGTCCCTCGCACCTACACAAACAAATAAATCCTCACAACCAACGTGATAAGGGGTTGTCAATCCCTACACTGTCACTTACGAGAGTGAGATCTGATAGATATGATAGGAAAATATTTTTGGTATTTTTATGATAAAGAGAAATAAAATATGCAAATTAAAATAAATGGCAAAGGAAATAATTAAGTATTGGAAGATTAATATGATGGAAGATAGACCCGGGGGCCATAGGTTTCACTAGTGGCTTCTCTCAAGAGCATAAGTATTTACAGTGGGTGAACAAATTACTGTTGAGCAATTGACAAAATTGAGCATAGTTATGAGAATATCTAGGTATGATCATGTATATAGGCATCACGTCCGAGACAAGTAGACCGACTCCTGCCTGCATCTACTACTATTACTCCACACATCGACCGCTATCCAGCATGCATCTAGAGTATTAAGTTCAAGAGAACAGAGTAACGCTTTAAGCAAGATGACATGATGTAGAGGGATAAACTCATGCAATATGATATAAACCCCATCTTGTTATCCTCGATGGCAACAATACAATACGTGCCTTGCTGCCCCTACTTTCACTGGGAAAGGACACCGCAAGATTGAACCCAAAGCTAAGCACTTCTCCCATTGCAAGAAAGATAAATCTAGTAGGTCAAACCAAACTGATAATTCGAAGAGACTTGCAAAGATAACCAATCATACATAAAAGAATTCAGAGAAGATTCAAATATTGTTCATGGATAAACTTGATCATAAACCCACAATTCATCATTCTCAACAAACACACCGCAAAACAAGATTACATCGAATAGATCTCCACAAGAGAGGGGGAGAACTTTGTATTGAGATCCAAAAAGAGAAAAGAAGCCATCTAGCTAATAACTATGGACCCGTAGGTCTGAAGTAAACTACTGACACTTCATCGGTGGGTTTATGGTGTTGATGTAGAAGCCCTCCGTGATCGATGCCCCCTCCGGCGGAGCTCCGAAAAAGGCCCCAAGATGGGATCTCATGGATACAGAAAGTTACAGCGGTGGAATTAGGGTTTTGGCTCCGTATCTGGTAGTTTGGGGGTACGTAGGCATATATAGGAGGAAGGAGTACGTCGGTGGAGCAACATGGGGCCCACGAGGGTGGAGGGTGCGCCTAGGGGGATAGGCACGCCCCCTACCTCGTGCCTTCCTTGTTGATTGCTTGACGTAGGGTCCAAGTCCTTTGGATCATGTTCGTTCTGAAAATCATGTTCCCGAAGGTTTCACTCCGTTTGGTCTCCGTTTGATATTCTTTTTCTGTGAAACCCTAAAATAGGCAAAAACAACAATTCTGGGTTGGGCCTCCGGTTAATAGGTTAGTCCCAAAAATAATATAAAAGTGTATAATAAAGCCCAATAATGTCCAAAATAGAATATAATATAGCATGGAACAATCAAAAATTATAGATACGTTGGAGACGTATCATTCATCCAATCTCTTATGCCACACACTGTGCCAGGCGTTCCTGTCCTTATTGCTCTCATTCTTCATCTTCATGTAGTAGGGGTCGATGATGGCCGAGTCGAGGTCAACCAAGGAGTTCAGTTTGTTTTTGCCGCTGCCCCAAACCTTGTAGTGGCTTTGGATGTTGACAAGATTCGGGCATTTCAAGTCCGAAACCTTGAGCGCTTTTAGATCGTTGGTGGTGTCCACCGTAGCGAAACTGTAGTCGGAGCTGTTGATAAACCTGGAGAAACGCTCGCAAGGCCTTGTGGCAAGGTGGTAGTGGTAGACGAGGACGTCATGTCGCATGCACAACTGGGCGACGGCAACCTTCTGACTGTGCCCGGCACGACCACTGGTGTACTCGAGGTCGAAGCCGACCACTCGGTACTTGTCCTCGGCAAGGAACTGCTCCATACTTTGTATGGAGCTCTCCACCGAGACCGGATCGTTCGTGTACACCACCGAGAGGGCCTTCCCCCTCACATGGGTGTCCACTACATGATGCGTGGTGAACTGCCCACCGTTGTCGTCATCGGCCAATGGGAGCGCCATTGGAGCCACGGGGAGTGCCATTGGAACCACTGGATGTCCTCTCTGTATGTGTCCTCGTGGGTGTGCTTATTATGTCGTGTGAGACGAGAGATGAAGGTAAATGGATGCAGGAATAAAAGGGGCCGGGCGGCATGGATTCTCGACGCGTCCGCATGGCAGTTTTTGCAGCGGGCAACTGCATCATCGCGCCGCGCCCGGTGCAACAGCTTGCACACGAATGTGAGTGATCATGTGCCGGCCCCAAACACTGGCAGCGCGCGTGGAGGGACGAGGGCAGAGCACCCCGAGGGACGCGAGAGTAGAGCGTGCGCGGCGGGACGCGAGCAGAGCGCGTCGCGGCCACCTTAACCGCGAGCAATCACACGCATAGTGAAGGAAATATGCCCTAGAGGCAATAATAAAGTTATTATTTATTTCCTTATTTCATGACAAATGTTTATTATTCATGCTAGAATTGTATTAACCGGAAACATAATACATGTGTGAATACATAGACAAAATAGAATGTCACTAGTATGCCTCTACCTGACTAGCTCGTTGATCAAAGATGGTGAAGTTTCCTAGCCATAGACATGAGTTGTCATTTGATAAACGGGATCACATCATTAGGAGAATGATGTGATTGACTTGACCCATTCCGTTAGCTTAGCACTTGATCGTTTAGTATGTGGCTATTGCTTTCTTCATGACTTATACATGTTCCTATTATGCAGCTCCCGTTTATCGGAGGAACACTTTGTGTGCTACAAAATGTCACAATGTAACTGGGTGATTATAAAGGTTCTCTACAGGTGTCTCCAAAGGTACTTGTTGAGTTGGCGTATTTCGAGATTAGGATTTGTCACTCCAATTGTCGGAGAGGTATCTCTGGGCCCTCTCAGTAATGCACATCACTATAAGCCTTGCAAGCAATGTTACTAATAAATTAGTTACGGGATGATGCATTACGGAACGAGTAAAGAGACTTGCCGGTAACGAGATTGAACTAGGTATTGAGATACCGACGATCGAATCTCGGGCAAGTAACATACCGATGATAAAGGGAACAACGTATGTTGTTATGCAGTTTGACCGATAAAGATCTTCGTAGAATATGTGGGAGCCAATATGAGCATCCAGGTTCCGCTATTGGTTATTGACCGGAGACGTGTCTTGGTCATGTCTACATAGTTCTCGAACCCGTAGGGTCCGCACGCTTAACGTTTGGTAACGATTTGTATTATGAGTTTTGATGTACCGAAGGTAGTTCAGAGTCCCGGATGAGATTGGGGACATGACGAGGAGTCTCGAAATGGTCGAGACATAAAGATCGATATATTGGACGACTATATTCGGACACCGGAAAGGTTTCGAGTGGTTCGAGTATTTTTCGGAGTACCGGGGAGTTACGAGAATACGGGGGAAGAAGTATATGGGCCTTATTGGGCTTTAGGGGAGAGAGAGAGAGGCAGGCCGCTCCCCCCCCCAATGACTAGTCCTAATTGGACTTGGGGGAGGGGCGGCGCCCCCTCCTTCCTTCTCTTCCCTCTTCCCCTTCCTTGTCTCCTACTCCTACTACTTGGAAGGGGAGGGATCCGACTCCCGGTGGGAGTAGGACTCCTCCAGGGCGTGCCATAGGGGCTGGCCCTCTCCCCCTCCTCCACTCTTTTATATACGTGGCCAAGAGGCACCCCATAGACACACAAGTTGATCACAAAGATCTCTCCTAGCCGTGTGCAGTGCCTCCCTCCACCATAATCCACCTTAGTCATACTGTAGCGGTGCTTAGGCGAAGCCCTGTCACGGTAGCTTCATCAACATCGTCATCACGCCGTCGTGCTGACAAAACTCTTCCCTGAGCTCTACTAGATCGTGAGTTCGCGGGATGTCACCGAGCTGAACGTGTGCTGAACGCGGAGGTGCCGTACGTTCGGTACTGAGGATCGGTCGATCGTGAAGACGTATGACTACATCAACCGCGTTGTCATAACGCTTCCGCTTAACGGTCTACGAGGGTACGTGGACGACAGTCTCCCCTCTCGTTGCTATGCATCACCATGATCTTGCGTATGCGTAGGATTTTTTTTGAAATTACTACATTCCCCAACACATAGAGCAGTTGAACATGCAGGAAATGGTCGCCTACAAGCCGGCCGACAGTTGCATCGCTGCGTAGAGAGCGGCCGTGTGCTACCACCTTCGTCTAGTCTATAGTCTCCTTTATATTCTGTGCCATACATTGCCCTCAAATTTAACCAACAAAATGTTAATTCATGTTTTAAAAATTATATAATTAGAAACTATGTTCAAATACAAATCCAACTATATAATCTTTGGAGACATGCACTCGTATTTTATTAGTTAAATCATACTTATAAACCAGGACGGTGGTATAGTAGGTAATTAAATCGCAAATGTTTTTTTATTAACCTTATGTGCGCGTGGCCTTTCGTCCTCCTCTCGCACATCTTGTCACCCTGCTGCCGCAGACGGCTTACAGCGCAAGCTTGCACAGCGTGTGGGGGCATTCTTTTGGCCAAACTGTGGCGCTAATGAATCGTCGGTGAGCCTGTTCCCGTGCAACCTCGCAGGTTCCCGCGCAAGCTTTCCGCCCGACTCGGTGAAATCCCCCAAAATCCCAATGCTTACCGGCCTGCAATATAAACCCTCACGACCGGCAAGTCCTGCGTCGCATTTTCCCCTCCCTCCCTGTAGCTTATCTCGTCTGCTTCTCCCACAATCGTCAATGGCACCGGTCCATCGTCGTTGCTCAGCCACTCCGCCGTCATCAGAGGACAGCTCCAGCTGGGAAGCTACACCGTGGCGGCGGCGAGTCCCCGACATAGTGCAGTGCGTGTGGCGTCCCTGTTGGGTGTGCGCGGAACACCCACCACACGCTCCGCCGCCGGTGCCCGTCGGCAGCTGTTGCCGGCCGCTGTTTGTCGGTGTCAAAACCAGCGGATCTGGGTAGGGGGTCCCAAACTGTGCGTCTAGGATGTAACAGCCTGGATTTTGGCCCTTTCCTTTTTCTTTTTGATTTATTTGGTTTTTGCTTTGTTTTTCTTTTTGGAGTGGTTCTGTGGCCTTGTCACATGGGAAATCAACTTCATTTCCTCTCCCAAGTGGCTCATCATTCTCAAAACCTTTCCAAGATCATGTCACTTTACTCTTTGACCAAACCCTAAAATCTTTTTCTAGGAATATTCCTTTTTCTATTAAAGGAATAACCCTATCTGCCCTAGGTTGTGAAGCAACCTATATTATGTCCATCCAAAAATTCCCAAATAATTCTCATAATTCCTTTGGGTCATATGTTGCTCAAATATGCCCAAACTTTCCTGTCCTAGACCAAGAATAATTCTCCAAAATTCATTCTTCCATTCTGTCCAGAGTGGCACTTTGTGAAGGAAGTGCCACCTATCCAATCTTGTTTGCTCCCAAACTTGTTGGGAATTCTTTTATGTCCAAATAATTGCCTCATGCCAAAATTAAACTTTGTTTTACTAGCCAATCTTCCTTAGCAATTTTTCAAAGTTTTTGTCAAACAGAAGGCTTTGTAAAGGAAGTACTAGCTAGGGTTATCCAAATGAGATGAAATTTGGCACACTCCTTAATGTGCTCATATTAACCTCCTCCTCCAAGTTGCAGCTCCATCCAATCATCTATGTGAGCACAGGACCAAATCTTTTATTCTGGCAATATTTTCAGGTTGTGAAGCAAGTATAATTTTTATTGCTTCAAAAATCCTGATAAATTACCAGATTGTTCTCCTACCCAAATAACTTCTCTCCACCAAATTTGGCACCTTTTAACTCAGCGAGTATTTTTCCAAAATTATTGCAAGTTTCTGGTCGGCAAGGATGTTTGTGAAGCAAGTACCATTTTTGTAAATCCAATTAGTATGAAACCTATACAACATCTTTATATGATCAAATCATCGAGCCTTGCCAAATTTGAGCTCAAGTGGCCACACCATTTGAGTGCATCATCTTGATCCATTTTCTGGACCATTTGGGGCAGTTGCAAAGCAACTATGTTAAACCTTGATCCTAATCTTCTCGAAATTACCAGGATGAAAGTCTTTCTTTACTTCAACCTCGCAGACAAACTCAATGGCTCCAAACCCTTTCCTGTTGATCACTAGTGCTCAACCAAATTTACTGCAGTAAACTTCAGAGACTTCTTACCGTTTAACCAGATCACTTTTAATCGATCTACCACCGCGGTTGAGACCTACCTTGGATGAACTACATACTAGACAACCCGTTCCAGCCCCTCTCCCTTGCTACCTGCCAGTGCACGCGGTGACCGCGTTAATGACACCACAGTGCACGCGCTCTGTGTGCAGTGGCAGCGTCCAGTGGCCGTTTTTGCGTCGGCAGCTCCTCCCCTTGTCAGCTTCGTGCGCGTGAGCATGTCCAAGAGTTTTACTGCGTCATCGCCGTCCTCCTGGACCTCCCTCCCTCTCAGTAAAACTCCTCACCGATGCTCACCGACGCTCGCCGCCGAACGCCCACGAGAGCACAGTAGCATTTTGGCTCGGTTCCTCGCCGTCGTCATCCTCCCCGTGCTCCCTTGGCCGCCTCTGTCTCGTGAGACTCCACTGTGCCTCCCTCGTCGCCTGCCTCCCCAACCACTCGCCCGAGCTCCTAGAGCTCTCTGTGTCTCCCATGGCCGCCACCCCCTCCGGCCTAAATCCGAGCGAGTCGAGCCCTCCCTCCCCTTTCTGTCTCCACGGCGGTCTCTAGCGCGGCTCTCCCTCCCCTCGCCTATTTAAGCAGCCCCGGGAGCACTCGACCACACCAACAGCTTCACCTCATCTCCAGCTCCCTCCCCAACCACTCGCCCGAGCTCCTAGAGCTCTCTGTCTCTCCCATGGCCGCCACCCCCTCCGGCCTAAATCCGAGCGAGTCGAGCCCTCCCCCTCCTTTCTGTAGCCACCAGAGTCCTCCCCGTGCTCCGGTGAACCTCTCCGCCACCTCACCCTCTCGCTGGAGTGCCCCAGGCTGCGTGCCCCCAACCTTTGCCGCCGCCGTTGCTCTCTGCCACCGCGGCTATCTCGTGCTCCACCCCTCCCCGGCACCCGTGACCCAGCCAGATGGATGCGGCGCCCTTCCCCGATCCCGCCGGCGGTCTTTCCGCGGCCAGAGGTGCCCGGAGCTGCCCGGCCCGTCGCCGGCGCGCGCGGCTATCCTCTGCATCGCGGGCGAGCGCGAGGTTGAAGGCGCTGACCAGGCCAGCCGGGCCCCGCGTCGCGTCGACCCCACCGGTCAGCCGCACGGCGTTGACCCGGGCCGGGCCAGCCGGGCCCCGCGTCGCCTCGACCCCACCGGTCAGCCGCACGGCGTTGACCCCGCCCGGGCCAGCGTGCATAAGTGACAGGGCCCCATCCCATGGGACCCGCACGTCTGCGACCCCAGCCCCGGACCCGCGCGCGTTTAAGTGGAAGCGTACTTCCGAAAGTACGTTTTCGTGTGAAGTAAGTGTATTCCGCCTCTGCTTTATATAGAAATGCGCTTTCTCCGTTCTTAAGACGCATTCCGTAAAATTCGTTTTCTGTTTTTCAGCTCAGGGGCCTGTTTGTAGAGTTATTTTTACAGATTGGTCCCTGAACTTCGTCGAGCTATAACTTTTTGCTCACAACTCCGTTTGAGGTGAATCCAAAGCCCACTTCTTCGTTTTGTCGAGCCCGTTCTGGTGGAACCATTTTCACCATGTTTCGACATTCTTAAAATGACCGTCTTCCCCCTGCCCTTATTCAGCCCCCTCCGAGAGAGAACGCTTTCCGGTGATTCGTTCCGCGAGTTTCTCGCACTTTCTTGCGGTGTATTCTTCCATCCCAGACAAGCCACACCCTCCATTTGCATGATTGCAATGCAGTGACATGGTTTATTCATTTGAACTTGTTTAAAACACTACATTAGCTATGTATGATCTGTTCATGGCATTTCCGGGAGTATTGTTTAGAGCTTGATATTGCCATGATATTGCTTGGAGTTCTAGGATTAATATTTTGATGATTATGTGGATGATACGTGCCTTTGGATTCTTAGTGGCTATTATGATTATTATTTTCATGATGGTATCCGGTATTATTTTGAAGTATTACTTTGGATATCATGCTACCTTTGGATTATTAGTGGTTAGTATGATTATTTTTCATGATGCTAGTTGATGTTCTGTTGCTTGGAGTATTATTTTCAGAAATGATGTTTACATGTGGATCTTAGCCGAATAGCTTTATTCTTGTTATTGGAGTAGTAGGATTATGATTTTCGGATTCATCATGACAGTAGTGTAGTGCTACCCTTGGAGTATTTTGAGATGATGATATTATGCTTGGATTATTTGTTGGTTATTGCTATGACTTGGATTATAGTTTGATAGTTGATATTGGAGTATCAGTTATCACAGTTATATTTTTGGGGATAAATTCCGTCATTAAGTTGGTCAGGTGCCACCGAACCGGGCTCTTCCAGTGCAACCACATTTGCCTTATGGGAAGGCCATAATGTGGTCTATTGTCATGTCTCTTGTCGGTGCCTCCAACGAGGGAAGGTTATGGGCGTGCGTACCCTGGCCCGGTAAGCAGACATAACCTTGTGTGCCCGTAGTTGTTAGGCGCCTTTTTGTCCCCATTGGGACGTTTATGTTTTGGCCACGACGGTGGTCGTTGTGTCTTTGGTAGACACGGGGCCACCCAGGACTAAACCCAGAAGGGGTGTTGGTCGGAGTGGCCGGGAGAGTGTCATGGTAGTAGAACGGTTTTGTCGGAACGCCGCTGGTCCACCTGAATGGGAGTGCGACGCCATGGGTTTCGTGGTGTGGGTAAAGTGCGCTACCTCTACAGAGTGTATTTGTTTAAACTATCGATAGCCGCATCCTCGATCATGGGCATGGGTTCGTACTAGGTCCCATCGTTCGATCAACACTCACATGACGGAATGACTTATAGGTGATATAGATATACATATATATATATGTTGATATTTGAGCAGTACAGATTGGCAGGATGTTGATGATGATGTTGGAGACCAAGTGTTGGTTGTGGTAGTGATCGCCAGAAAGATCACCGTTTGAGACCAAGTGTTGGTCGTGGTAGTGATCGCCGGAAAGGTCACCGTTCGAGACCAAGTGTTGGTCATGGTAGTGATCGCCGGAAAGATCACCATTTGAGACCAAGTGTTGGTCATGGTAGTGATCGCCGGAAAGAGCACTGTTTGGATTTGATCACGAGGTGATCGAGATGGTATATTGCTTGGCCGGTTAGCCAAGAGTGATATGGTTATGGAGATCTGAGATGGTGATTTATTAGTATTGTATCAGTTTCATACCATGCTTAGTAGTTGTTTCATCATAATAGTTGTTAATTTAATTAACCTGTTAAATGCTATGTTATTGTCTTGCCTTGATGTTTATGGTTGTTGTGAGCTTGCAAGTACATTCAATGTACTAGCCTGGCGTGTCATGCCAGATTGCAGGTGATGCCATGATTGCTTGCTTGCTTGTCGAGGTTGCCGTGCGTGCGAGCTAGAGCGTGTCCCAGCCAGAGTCCCTGTGGAGTGGAGTTCACCACCTTCGTCGTTGTTCCGCTGCTAGAAGTATTCTGCTGCTACGAGTTGTTCCACTGCTAGCATAGAGAAAGTGTAGTTTCGCAGGCGTAGTGTCGCCGTGCTGATGTGCTTCGTTGTAACATCAAACCCTTGTATTATTATTCTTGTAATAAGAGCTGATTTGTTCTATGTCAAGAAGTGCCGTATTCCAGAGACTTTTCCTTGATCTCTGGGCTGGAATACGGGGTGTTCCGGTTTCTCTGAGCCGGTGTGTCACATAGGATCGATGGTAACAGGAGACGAGGGACACATTGTTTACCCAGGTTTGGGCCCTCTCTATGGAGGTAATATCCTACTTCCTGCTTGATTGATCTTGATGAATATGAGTATTACAAGAGTTGATCTACCATGAGATCGTAATGGCTAAACCCTAAAAGTCTAGCCTGACTCTGATTATGAGGATATATCTACAGACCTAGCCCTCCGGTTTATATAGACACAAGAGGGATCTAGGGTTACACAAGGTCGGTTACAGAGAAATGAATCTTCATAGTTGGTCGCCAAGCTTGCCTTCCACGCCAAGGAGAGTCCTATCCGGACACAGATAGAGTCTTCGGTCTTTGTATCTTTACGGCCCATCAGTCCGGCCCATATCCAATAGTTCAGACACCTGAGGGCCCCTTAGTCCAGGACTCCCTCAGTAGCCCCTGAACCAGGCTTCAATGACGATGTGTCCGGCATGCAGATTGTCTTCGGCATTGCAAGGTGGGTTTCACTTTCCGAATACTCCAAGATAGTCTTCGGATAAAACAAAGGTGTCCGGATCTGCAACACAAGTACCACACACGACTGTAGGGAATATAATATTTCACGAGTCCCATCTGCTGACAACTTTTTGAAAGATGACATCACGTTTGTCCGGTCATTATATTGAACCGTTCTTGTCCACCGTTCCGTGTTTTGAGATGCGGTTTTCATTGGCACGTCTTGTCAAAGCAGAGATCATGTCCCCTTATTGCGGGATTCTCATCAATATGGGCGTGGGTAACCCAACCGTGCCATTTACACAACCCTCGAGAATAGGCGAGTTTTAGGGCGAGTGGGGAGGCGTTCAATATTCACTGCCTTTATAAGGTGATAAGGATTCCCCTTCTTCTCCCACGCCTTCTCTCTTCCTCTGCCCTTCCAGTCTTGAGCTCTAGCGCCCAAGTTCTCATCTTTCCTCACTCGAGCAAAAGCACTCAACCATGTCCAGATCTGGAGGTCAAGGCAAGTGGATGGCCTCCTCCCTCAAGGAGAAGGACATTACTGAGCTTCGGGCGGCCGAGTACCTAGCTAAGGAAATTGCCCACCGTCTTCCAGCCAAGGGGCAAGTCGTCCCCACACCGAAGCCCAATGAGAGGGTGGTAATTCATCCCACATTTCCTCCGCGGGCTAGGGTTTCCACTCCACCCCTTCGTTCGCGGTCTGATGTTCTATTACGGACTAGACTTCCATGATCCGGCCCCGAACTCTTTCCTCATCATCTCAGTGTTCATCATCGTGTGTGAGGCCTTCCTCCGCATCCAACCCCACTTCGGGCTGTGGCTCAAGGTCTTCAACGTGAAGCCGAAGGTGGTGGATGGCCAGCACACGGAATGCGGAGGCTCCATGGTGAGCAAGCTGACCAATGTCTCCTGGCCAAAAGGCACTTTCGTGGAGACTGACAAGGAATGGCAGAAACTATGGTTCTATATCACAGAACCCCGTGGCGCCACCTGGGCTGCAGCTTCCGAATTTAACTCTGGCGCTCCAATGCGACTCACCTGCTGGGTTGAGAAGAGCCCGAATTGGTCTTCGTCAGACGAGCTGATAGTGCTGCAGACACATGTTCAAAGCATGGTGGATAAAGATATCAAGCTCGTCGATGTAATCCAGGTGATGCTAGTTCGCCGGATTCTCCCTTGCCAAAGCCGAAGTCGCCCTTTATGGGAGTTCAATCCAAAGAAGCACCAAACCCTAAAGAGGCTCTTCGAAGCTACTCAAGAAGATGCCTGGAAGTTGCTCTTCAAAGGAAACGAGACGCCGCCTGCCATAGATTCGGACCGCGGGCACGACATTACCCACCTCGCCAACGAGGTAAGCCTTTAACACATCCTCTACGTGCTTGTTACAAGGAGGATATCTGAACTTTTATCATCATTGCTTCTTCAGGAATGGATGGAGAGGGTGAAGCGGATTTGGTGTCCGGCTCCGCTACCCGAGGAATCAATCATCCCGCGCGTGGCGAAGATGCTGGTGCTGGCGCCCTATACGGCGCCGAAGAAGAAGGCCAAGGGGGTCCGGAATGGCCCTCGCCGCAAGGGCGCTTCGGACGTGACGTCCGAGGACAAGACCCGCTCCTTTGCCGCCGAAGACGACGACGATGAGGAGGAGGAGAGCGACTCTCCCCCTGATGGGGGGAGGAAGAAGAGGGTGGCCTCCACAAATCTGGAGGAGGAGGCACCCAAGAAGGGGAAAGGCCCTCTCGCGGACAGGTCCATGTGGGACGTCAACAACAGTCCGGAGCGACGCCCCCGGAACAAGCCCCTGGCCGCATCGTGAGTACTAAGAACCTGCACACGTCCATTTATCTAGCCTCTCCACCTTATGGTATTTTATATGGTTTAATCATGTTATTGCAGTCCGGCCCACGACAGCCCCCAACGATCCTCATCAAGAGGCTTGTTGGATTCAAAGGCAATGGCCAGCGAGACACCGCCGGCCGCTCACTCTCCCAAGGCCAAGGGAGATGACGAGGTGCTGTCCCAAAGGACCTTCCCGGGCCAGGGAGAGGTTCAGGAGGCCGTCATGGTGGTGCCAGGAGGCAAGACCTCGACTTCCGGACACATGGGGGATCAGATCCCCATGGCGACTGGGGGCCTCAATCAGTTCGGCCCCTAGCCGAATATGATTCCGAAGGCCCATGCAGCTCCAGAATCCGGTGAACAACCTCCTTTGAAAGAAGGGGGTGTGCCTGTCGCACCGGTGACCTCTGTCCAACCAGAGGCACCGGATAATCTACTAGAAGCGCTACGAGGCGCTTCCATTGTGGAAGAACTCCATATCCTTATGGGTACGGTGATTGAGAAGGTTCAGTCCTTCAAGAGTGGACTGACCGAAGCCTGCAGCGGCCTGCTGACAGGTTTTGAGGTAAGCAACATAACAGGGAAAATCCCAATATAGACAGTAGCCCCTGAGACACTGTCCGGTGTTCGGAGAGAAAAGCCGGATAGAGGATCAATTAAATTTCGCACGAAACTAACCAAACTGTGTCTGATGTGAATAAGCAGGCGTCGCTGTTGGCCGCGACCTCTCACACTGCCGAAGTCTCCGGACTAAAGCAGAGACTGGAGCGGGCCGAAGAGGAGCTCGGCCAGGCGAGGAAGCAGCTAGAAGACAGCTGGAAGACCAGCAAGGTATGTATTGACTCGATATGTATTCGGAAAGAATAAATGATGTATATTGACCGTAGTGTCATGATATGTATAGGAGCGACGACCGAGGTCGAGGCCCTTAAAAAGGCCCTAGCCGAAGCCGAGGGGAAAGCTGTCAAGGAGCAGGCTGCTCGTAAGAAGCTTAAGGCCAGGCTGAACGAGGTCCAGCAAGAGCTCCAAGATGCTGTGGAGAAGTATGAGGCCTTGGAGGGTGATGTTTCGGCTCGAGAGGCCGAACTCTCAAAGGCTCTCCAAAGCGCGGAAGTGGCCCGGGTTAAAGCCCAGGGTGCCCTCCACGAGATCCAGGAGGCCAAGAAGATCGCAACGGGTAAGGCATTTAGTATGCAAAGCAAGTATGTGAAGAAGAAATATTTCCTACTAACCCGCATTCGGAGTTCTCCAGGGGCATTTGCAGATCTGCCGCGCAGTGTGTCCGACGCCGTGGAGTTCTTCTGAGCCGAAGAAGGGAGCTCAACGGAGAAACTGTTCTGGTCGCAATACCTTGCGCTAGAGCATCCCGTGCCCTTCACGGATCAGCTAAAACAACTAGTTGAGCTGCATAGGGTGGCCGAACTAGCCATGAAGGATTTGATAATCCGGCTGTGGCCTGCCGAAGCTATGCCCGGCAGCTACTCCGGGCTTGTGAAGCAGCTAGTGAACGCCTGTCCTTGGTTGGACGTCGTCAAGCAATCGACCTATATTGAAGGTGCGCGCATGGCCTTCGCCCGCGTCAAGGTGTGGTGGGCGAAGATGGACGCCGTCAAGCTGACGACTGAGGGGCCGCCAGAGGGCAAGGAGCACCGCACGCCCAAGCGGTATTTTGCAGATGTCTTGGAGGGGTCTCGCATTGTAGCAACGCAATGTTCGCAAGACATTGTTTTCGAATGAATACATTCATGTTGTCTTTGCCTTGTATGATGAAAAAAAATCGTTATGTAATTTAATGTTTTGGTAAAAAATTTCTCCTCCTGTGTGGCCGTGTTATGTGAAATCTGAGAGTTGGCCAGTCGTCGGCTTCTGCCCCCACGTAGGAAATACGGGGGGTGTTCGGGATGTAATATAAACACTCTTGATCCAATTGTTTGGTCCTTGAAGGAGGTGTTTAGCGCGACGAACTAGGCAATTGGACTATGCGGCTTTAGCACCCTCACTTAGCCATAGGAGTTTGACAATAGAAATACAGGCGCAACCCCTAGTATCCAGACTAGGATGCTGTAAACACTTGATCGGGTAAGTACCAATCCCTCACGTAATGCAGAAAAAATATCTAAGGATTTGAGACCTCGATGAGCTGATCGGCTCTCGCCGCATCATGACAGTCGGTTTTCAGCTTTCTCTACTGAGGTGCTCACGTGGGTAAACCAGGGCACAATCGCAGCAGTTCTCCCTTTACTACCCTAGCCGATAAAGCAGAACGTAAGGTAGTAAGCACAGGAGCCGGGCAACCCAACTATTGACCAAAGACATGAGTCGGAGCAAATGCATATAGTGCTAAATTCGGGGTGCCGAACTGTACTATAAAAGTGTTCGGACTTTTGTTGCCATGTTGTGGGCGCTATGAAGCCCCTGGCAAATTGAAACGCACCAGAGTGTACGGGTGTTATCTGATAAAGTTACCAAAAAAGAAAAGACAAAAAGGAAGCAAAAGAAGAACAAGTGGTAAGCTAGAGCCGTAAAATTGGGCCGCAAACTGTTTCTATTATAATTTCATTGGTGTGTTAAAGTGCATTTATACAAGTAATGCAATAAGAAGAAGGCTATTTACTATGCCTTAACCAAGGGAGAGCTGCGTGTGGGTCCTGAAAACAGGTAAAGGGATCGTTAAAGAAACCACCTAAAGATTCCCCAGCACGTCCATGCTTCTTGTCGCCTTGGTGTTTTTATCCTTCAAAACGAATCGATGGTCAAGCCGCCAGAAAAGGCCTGTGAAAAAAGAAGAAAGAAAAAAGGTAATAGTGAGATTATGCGTGTCCGAGGCGGTCGAGCCGTATTGCGGATCATAAGCTGATTATGCCTCCATCTGTGTCCATGGTACTTTCAGTGCGTAATTATGTACGCGTGGTACAATTGTCGCCACATGGTCAGGACTGGGACGAAGGCCAAATTGCTAGTCGAGCTCTTGACGAGCCGAGCTGTCCTTCTGCAGAATGGTTTGGACTCTCTTGACAGTGTCCGGGGGATCGGCCGCCGAATTGAGGTTCTGCTTGAAAAGGACGCCCTGTACCTCTGTCGCTAAGGCAGCGGTGTGCTCCTCGGTGTGGAGGGAGCGTTCTGTGTTTCCATTGACTGTTATGACACCGCGTGGTCTGGGCATCTTGAGCTTGAGATAAGCGTAGTGTGACACCGCGTTGAATCGAGCAAATGCGGTTCGTCCGAGCAGTGTGTGGTAGCCGCTGCGAAAGGGGACGATATCGAAGATTATCTCCTCGCTTCGGAAGTTGTCTGGAGACCTGAAGACAACCTCTAGTGTGATTGAGCCCGTACAGCGGGCCTCTACGCACGGTATGACTCCTTTAAAGTTAGTCTTTGTGGGTTTGATCCGTGATGGGTTAATGCCCATTTTGCGCACTGTATCCCGATAGAGCAAGTTGAGGCTGCTGCCACTGTCCATCAGGACTCGCGTCAGGTTGAACCCATCAATTATTGGTCCAGGACAAGTGCGGCTGAACTGCCGTGATGGATGCTGGTCGGATGATCCCGCCGATCAAAAGTGATCGAGCATGACGACCATGGATTAAATTTTGGGGCGACTGGCTCTATCGCGTGGACGTCCCTGAGCGCGCGCTTGCGCTCCCTCTTGGAGATGTGGGTAGCGTATATCATGTTCACCATTTTGACCTGAGGGGGAAACTTCTTCTGCCCCCCTGTGTTCGGCGGCCGAGGCTCCTCGTCGTCGTCTTCGCTTTCCGATCCCTTATCCTTATTTTCGACATTTAACTTGCCGGCTTGTTTAAAAACCCAACAATCTCTATTGGTATGATTGGGTGGTTTGTCTGGGGTGCCATGAATCTAGCACGGACGATCAAGTATGCGGTCCAAGCTAGATGGGCCCGAATTGTTCTTTCTGAACGGCTTCTTCCGCTGACCGGACTTAGAGCCACTGAATTCGGCATTGACCGCCACATCCTCGGTGTTGTCATTGTTGTTTCGACGCTTGTATCTGTTGCATCGAGACTTTCGTTGCTATTTTTAGCTTCAGGGGTGCCGACGTCGTTTGCATTATTCTTGCTATGGGCCAGCTAACTATCCTCACCCGCACAAAAGCAGGTCTGAGTGCCGTGAGGGACGCCATGGACTTTGGCTTCTCTTGGCCGAGGTGGCGGGCGGGCCAGTTGTCGTGGATGCTGTGTTTAAAGGCCGCTAGGGCTTCGGCATCCGGACAGTCAATGATCTGGTTCTTTTTAGTTAACAACCTACTCTAGAATTTCCTGGCGGACTCTCCCGGCTGTTGAACTATATGGCTTAAGTCATCAGCGTCCGGAGGTCAAACATATGTACCTTGGAAGTTATCAAGGAAGGCTCCTTCCAAGTCCTCCCAGCTGCCGATGGAATTTTCGGGCAGGCTATTCAACCAGTGTCGGGCTGGTCCTTTGAGTTTTAGGGGGAGGTATTTAATGGCATGAAGGTCATCACCGCGGGCCATATGAATATGGAGAATGAAGTCTTCGATCCATACCGCGGGGTATGTGGTTCCATCGTATGATTCTATATTCACGGGTGTGAACCCTCCTAGGAATTCATGTTCCATGACTTCGTCTGTGAAGCAATGAGGGTGTGCTGCGCCTCTATATCGGGCCGTATCGCGGTGTAGCTCTGATGGAGTCTGTCTGCGGCTTTCAGCCCGTGCATGACTAGGTTTGTCACATTCGAATAGGTGGCCATCGTCGCGTGTCAGGGCACGTCCTCGCGATCCGTAGATCGATCTGGTATGTCCTGCTTTATTGTTCAGGTCCCGTCGAAGGTCATATGTATGACGATGAGCTGATTTACCTCTGCCTTCAGTCAGACACATTGCACGATGGTGGAATGTGTTCCGGCGCCTCGTCGTCGAACCAAGGTAGCAATTTGCACTTTGGGTATCTTTTGGCTGGGCGCTTGAGGCCGTATTCTTTGGTTGCTAGGACATCGGTCAATTTATCGTTGACCAGATCTTGGTCAGCTTGAAGCTGCTGCTCCTTCTTTTACAGGCTCCTTGCAGTGGCTATTAGCTGGCGCTTGAAGCGCTCCTGCTCAAGAGGTTCCTCAGGCATGATGAAATCCTCAGTGCCGAGGCTCGCCTCATCCTCGGAGAGCGGAAGGTAGTTACTGTCCTCCGAGTCTTCGTGCATGGCCTGTTTACCAGGTCTATCCTGCCCATCTCCCCATTCGTCCTGTTCAATAGCTGCATCAACAGGGTCTTCGTTGTCTTCGGCACCTTCCAGAGTGTTATCTTCTCCCGTGCTGGTGTTGCCGTCTTTACTGCGGCGTGACTTAGAGTGGCACCGCTGACGTTGGCGCTTCGATTGTATCTCGGGAGGTTTATCCTCAACTGGATCTTCCTTGTCATTGCCTCTATTCTCCTTTGGTGCATCCACCATGTATACATAATATGAGGAAGTGGCCGTCCAGCGTCTGGTGAATGGCGGGTTCTAGGCCTCTTCTTCTCCGGCATCGTCGTCCATACCGTCGATGCCGTCGGAGCCGTAATCGAGCATGTCAGTTAGGTCTTCGACAGTGTCTATGAAGTGGGCGGTGAGTGGAAAGTGAAATTCTCCATCATCAGTCTCCGGTTCAAACCGGACACAATTCAGTTGTGAGACTCCCGCTAAAGATAGTGCTCTTAACGAGTTTAGCATGTCGCCCAAAGGCGAGTGTTGGAAGATGTCCACGGCGCTGAATTCGGCGATCGATGACCGATCATGCTCGACATGCGCAGACGCACATAGTTCGGAACTTATAACTGGAAACGAGTCCGTAGCTCCGCTGACATGGATGTTACTTGAAGTTAAGTCTGTGTGCGGATCCAACGCCGCTGAGTCTACGGCTTCCGCGACGGGTTTGAGCTTCCCATCTTCGAATGGCGCGATCTGCTCTAGATCTACGGCTAGAGCAGCTATAGGTACTATCTCCTACATACGGACTGATGATAGATTTACGTCATGTTCATCGTGGTGGCAGGGAGTGGCTGCCGTGGTCTCAAATCCATCGAAGAGCAAGTCTCCGTGGATATCCGCGATGTAGTTCAAGCTCCTGAATCTGACTTGACGGCCAGGAGTGTAGCCGTCAATCTGTTCCAGATGGCCAAGCGAGTTGGCCCGCAGTGCGAAGCCGCCGAACACGAAGATCTGTCCGGGGAGGAAGACATCCCCTTGGACAACATCGTTGTAGATGATTGAAGGAGCCATCAAACCTTTTGAGGACGGCACAGTGGAACTCTCAATGAAAGCACCAATGTCGGTGTCAAAACCGCGGATCTCGGGTAGGGGGTCCCGAACTACGCGTCTAGGATCGATGGTAACAGGAGACAATGTTTACCCAGGTTCGGGCCCTCTCTATGGAGGTAATACCCTACTTCCTGCTTGATTGATCTTGATGAATATGAGTATTACAAGAGTTGATCTACCACGAGATCATAATAGCTAAACCCTAAAAGTCTAGCCTGACTATGATTATGAGGATATATCTACAGACCTAGCCCTCCGGTTTATATAGACACATGAGGGATCTAGGGTTACACAAGGTCGGTCACAGAGAAATGAATCTTCATAGTTGGCTGCCAAGCTTGCCTTCCATGCCAAGGAGAGTCCTATCCGAACACGGATAGAGTCTTTGGTCTTTGTATCTTTACGGCCCATCAGTCTGGCCCATATCCAATAGATCGGACACCCGAGGACCCCTTAGTCCAGGACTCCCTCACCGTTGCCGCCACACCACCGTCGAAAGCCAGGGCCATCGCGCGCTCCGTAGCGGCTTGAAGGCAGGAGGTGGCCGTCGTGGCCTCCACCCCACTGCCGGCCACTATGGCCATCACCCGCTCCGCCACCACGGCCCGAAGGTAGTAGGTGGTGGTCGTGGCCGCCACCCCGTCGTTGGCCGCCGTGGCCGCTAGCCCACCGTCTACCGCCGGGGTCATCACTCGCTCCGCCACTGGCGCCCAAAGGTGGGAGGCGGAGGTGGATGCCCGCACGTGCATCAACGACCTTGCGCGCTACACCGAGTTCCTGCAAGAGGGGGAGGAGCGCCTCGTCGAGCATGCAAAGAGCCTTACCGCCGCCGTGGCCGCGACACATGCCGCCTCAGAGGCGAGGAATCAGGAGATCTACGAGGAGAACCACCGCTTCGAGAGGGGTCGTCTGGAGCGGCAGAGGGCATTCAAGGCGAGCGTCGCTGAAGCTGCAATAGCAGCAGACACCGTATTGCGGTTGCCCAGCTTGTCGGTAGGCTCCTCCTCCTCCGCCTCTTACTGAGGCGTGCTCGGCAGAGGAGAGGCAGCCGGAAGTAGTACAAAGCCCCTCCGCAGTAGTAGTATTTAGGGGCTATTTTGTTCAGTTCACCTGACTATAGATGTGGTGGAACTGTACAACATACTTAAAATTAGCTAGTATATATAGTTGAACTAGCTATTTCAGTACGTGGTTGCCAATAATTGGGGAAAAGTTTGGTCGGTTGAGCTGTCGAGTTGAACTGTTTGTATAAATTAAGAACGACTGCTTAATCTATGAATGAAATCTATGCTTAATTACTGAATTTTAGTTGCAAAAACTAGATACTGCTAGTGATTTTTAGCTTCATATTTTGACAAATCATAGTGTTACAAGGATTGACAAATCTTACCAAATTGTTTGTATGTGGTTGCACACGGGTCATCCAAAACAACCGTTTGTGTTGAAGGGATGCAGAAATCATGTGCCGCTCTCACTTTGCGTACGGGTGTTCTATCTAAAACGTTTGCGATCAAGAGCAGCAGAAATCCTGCTCGGGAGATTTTCATTTGGCTTCCTGGGGAAGCTGTCGGTTTGCATACGGGTGTTCTAA
Source organism: Triticum dicoccoides (assembly GCF_002162155.2). Classification (NCBI taxonomy): domain Eukaryota; kingdom Viridiplantae; phylum Streptophyta; class Magnoliopsida; order Poales; family Poaceae; genus Triticum; species Triticum dicoccoides. The sequence goes on along the minus strand of NC_041390.1, from coordinate 158,874,074 downwards.
CTAAAATGTTTGCGATGATTGTTTTATATTTAAAAAGAGAAAAACTGTGGCTTGGGCGCCATTAATGGAGAGGATGCAAGCAAGGCGGGTGGCCATGGAAATCAAAGGGCTCGCTTCCTAGTGAGACTGCACAGCGTACAGCTCGCACGCTTCTCGGTGAGCCTGCGCATTCGAGGATAGCTTGCATGCCTGTCGGTTAGCCTGCGCACCGGACGGCGCTCGCACGCCTCCCGTTCAGTCAAGGTCAAGCAACTGTCCACACGGCACCTCCTACAACCATTAAAACCAAGACACGTGACGTCATGTGAATGGTTAACAGAACGTACATCATTTGAATTATACAAATGTTTGAGATATTAAAGTGGCAGCTATTTTTTCAAAATGCCTTTGTTGGCTTTCATTATTCGAGTGCGCCTTCTCTCAAAATGGACACGAAAAATATCACAGCATGTCGGGTGCCATTCCATGATAGCATGACAAGTTTCATGAATTTCAGACGAGTTTTGGATTTACTAGAATTTAAAAACCAGGCATCTCAATGTTTTGCCAGCAATCAACGGCGCCTTGGTGTTTGAAATTCATTCTCATTTCTTGCATGGGACCTAAGCATGCACCCAAGGACACATATTTGATTTTTCAACCAATTTGTATGCACTTGAGCATGTGCATGTAGTTCAAATTTGAATTATGCACATAAATACATTGAAAACTCAGTTAATGCGTAAAAATGTCCAAACGAACCCCGAAAAATCACAAAAATTGACACAACACTCCTGTTGTTCTATGTTGACACGAGAAATTTTTTTGGAAGCAATAAGAGGCAGTGGATATCGTTTCGTCCCCAAAGATGGGACGTTCCCTACCGAAATAATGATGCTTGTTATGAGAAGCTCTGGTTTGTGAGAAGCATATACCCAAACCTGCCCCAAACGGGACAAATTTTTTACCATGGCATGTTGATGCCTCTCCATGAAAGCATGCCAAGTTTCATGAATTTCATACGGGTTTTGGATTTACTAGAGTTTAAAAATGAGGCATCTCAATGTTTTGCCGGTAATCAATGGTGCCCTGGTGTTTGAAATTCATTCCCATTTCTTGCATGGGACCTAAGCATGCACCCAAGGACACATATTTGATTTTTCAACCAATTTATATGCATTGGAACATGTGCATGTAGTTCAAATTTGAATTATGCACATAAATGCATTGAAAACTCAGTTAATGCATAAAAATGTCCAAACAAACCCCGGAAAATCACAAAAATCACACAACACTCATGTTGTTCTATGTTGACACGAGAAAAAAATTTGAAAGCAATAAGAGGCAATGGATATCGTTTCCTCCCCAAAGGTGGGACGCTCCCTACAGAAAACCATCATGCTTGTTGTGAGAAGCTTTGGTTTGTGAGAAGCATATACCCAAACCTACCCTAAATGGGACAAAATTTTTACCACGGCATGTTGATGCCTCTCCATGATAGCATGCCAAGTTTCATGAATTTCAGACGAGTTTTGGATTGACTAGAATTTAAAAACTAGGCATCTCAATGTTTTGTCGGCAATCAACGGTGGCCTGGTGTTTGAAATTCATTCCCATTTCTTTCATGGGACCTAACCATGCACCCAAGGACACAAATTTGATTTTTCAACCAATTTATATGCACTGGAGCATGTGCATGTAGTTCAAATTTGAATTATGCACATAAATGCATTGAAAACTTAGTTAATGCATAAAAATGTCCAAACAAACCCCAAAAAATCACAAAAAATCACACAACCCTCCTGTTGTTCTATGTTGACACGAGAAAAAAATTTAAAGCAATAAGAGGCAATGGATACCGTTTCGTCCCCAAAGGCTGGACGTTCCCTACCGAAAACCATCATGCTTGTTGTGAGAAGCTCCGGTTTGTGAGAAGCATATACCCAAACCTACCCCAAATGGGACAAAAAATTTACCACGGCATGTTGATGCCGCTCCATGATAGCACGCCAAGTTTCATGAATTTTAAACGGGTTTTGGATTTAGTAGAATTTAAAAACCAGGCATCTCAATGTTTTGTCGGCAATCAATGGTGCCCTGGTGTTTGAAATTCATTCACATTTCTTGCATGGGACCTAAGCATGCACCCAAGGACACATATTTGATTTTTCAACCAATTTATATGCACTTCAGCATGTGCATGTAGTTCAAATTTGAATTATGCATATAAATGCATTGAAAACTCAATCAATGCATAAAAATGTCCAAACGAACCCCGAAAAATCACAAAAAATCACACAACACTCCTGTTGTTCTATGTTGACACGAGAAAAAATTTGAAAGCAATAAGAGGCAATGGATATCGTTTCGTCCCCAAAGGTGGGATGTTCCCTACCGAAAACCATCGTGCTTGTTGTGAGAAGCTCCGGTTTGTGAGAAGCATATACCCAAACCTACCCCAAATGGGACAAATTTTTTACCATGGCATGTTGATGTCGCTCCATGATAGCATGCCAAGTTTCATGAATTTCAGACGGGTTTTGGATTTACTAGAATTTAGAAACCAGGCACCTCAACGTTTTGCTGACAATCAACTGTGCCCTGGTGTTTGAAATTCATTCCCATTTCTTGCATGGGACCTAAGCATGCACCCAGGACACATATTTGATTTTTCAACCAATTTATATGCAATGCAGCATGTGCATGTAGTTCAAATTTGAATTGTGCACATAAATGCATTGAAAACTCAGTTAATGCATAAAAATGTCCAAACGAACCACGAGAAATCACAAAAATTCACACAACACTCCTGTTGTTCTATGCTGACACGAGAAATTTTTTGAAAGCAATAAGAGGCAATGGATATCATTTCGTCCCCAAAGGTGGGACGTTCCCTACTGAAAACCATCATGCTTGTTGTGAGAAGCTCCGGTTTGTGAGAAGCATATACCCAAACCCGCCCCAAAAGGGACAAAATTTTTACCACTGCATGTTGATGCCACTCCATGATAGCATGCCAAGTTTCATGAGTTTTAGACGGGTTTTGGATTTACTAGAATTTAAAAACCAGGCATCTCAATGTTTTGCCGGCAATCAACGGTGCCTTGGTGTTTGAAATTCATTCCCATTTCTTGCATGGGACCTAAGCATGCACCCAAGGACACATATTTGATTTTTCAACCAATTTATATGCACTGGAGCATGTGCATGTAGTTCAAATTTGAATTATGCGCCTGAAATGACTAGAAAACCAATTTAATGTATAAAATGTTCAAACGAACCCTGAATAATTCCAATTCTTTTACGACACACATATAGTTGCATGTTCACTCTAGATAAAAGGTCTAGAAATTCAAACACCATCCATTGCCGCTGTGACCCCATTATGTAATTCAAATCAAGATGAAAAATCAAGTAGATCGCACATAGTTTATTATCAGCAACCGTGTGAGATGCAGCACAAAATATCCTGGAGCACCGTCGGTGTATAGTACGCCTATGGCTTACGCGAGAAGGTGCGTTGGCTACAGTCCACAACCAGCATCTCAAGCACACTAGCTCGCTCCCCAAATATCATTTCAATGTTCAATCGCCGCCGGTGAAAGATGGGCACGTGGACCCGCGTCGTGAGGGCAACTTCGGTAGCCCACTCCAGTGAGAGCGCGGCCGTAGCCACCATCCGCGCGCTAACAAGGTGCATGAGCGCATCCGCAATCTGCGACCAGGAGGCAAAGGTAGCCCAAACAGCCGTTGTTGCTTCTCAGGTGGCGACATCAACATCTGCCTCGGGGATAGCAACTGGTGAGAGCGGCACAACAGCTGTCCATTCTGCAGCGGCGGCCTTAGCCCTCATGGAGGCCACCCATGACCATGACAAGGCCGCCCACGCCCAGCTCCTGGCGGTCACCACACAAATCGAACGAAGCTTCTCCGACAACGGTCGGCAACCCACGGCCGAAGAGCTGGCAATCGTCGAGAGCGTTCGAGCAGCCGTCCGTTCCTCCACCGCATACCTTGCGACAATGGAGCCCGTCCAAGCCCAGACCGCGTCCGTCCATGCCCAGCTCGTGGCGGCCTTTTCCAAAGAGATGGCGGACGCGAATGGCGAGATGCTTGGCAAGTATGGTGCGATGGATGCCATGGAGCCCCTTCCCCAGGAGACCGTTGGGCGCGAGCTGGACATGGAGGCGGCGGCGGAGATCGACGAGCACCAGCCGTAGTAGTACTGTTTGTTTTGTTTAATTAAGAGCGCCGGTCTTTAATTTGTTAGAGTAATGTTTAGGTCAGCTAGCTCTGTTTAATTGCTGAACTTGCTCGATTAAGAAATGTAGGTGTGTTGTAGTCTCCTTTGTGTACCCAAATTATGCAATGACGTGGATGACCACTATAACCATGGAAATTCGAACCAAAACTTTTGACGTTCAAACTCATCACACACAGGTGAATCTATGTGAATCATTTGTGATGTCCACATATCATACATAGTTCTGAATAAGGGATCATGTCTGATGACACTTTGCGCACCAGTTTTTTGGCTGAAGCGATTCCATATTTTCGGCTTCCGCAAAAATATCTACCTCCCCTCACCCCCTTACCAAAAGCCACATTTCCCCTCTTTCCGCCTTCCTTTCCAAGTTGAAACCTTCACTTCTTGCTTGCAGCGCTGCCTCCTCATCGGAGACCCTCCTTCACGCTACTCGGCCTCGTCTATCCAGGCAGGTAATCCACACCCGCCCCCCATCCTCCTCCTCCTTCCACATCCCACATGCCCCGACCACCGGCGCGAGCGCGACACCTTCCACCCAAATCACCGACCCCTCCACCAAGTAAGCGCCGCCCTAAGCCATGGTGCATGTAGTATAGCCAGGATCTCAAGGAGCATTTGGCAGCGGAGAAGCAAATCGCGGCCGCACGCGCGAATGAGGTCGTGAGGGCTGCCATTCGTGCCGACCCCTAGATCTTGGAGGAGCACCTTGCCATTTGCTAGCTATGCCGGTTAAGCATGCTCGGTTTACCTGTTGCGTGTGCTGCTCCTGCCTTTCCTTCACAAATTCTAGTGAATTGTGCTATCTAATTTTACCATGCAATCTGGTGCTCTAGTGTATATGTTCTATATGTCGTGTAGTGTGGTGCTCACTTATTAACTGTTTTGTTAATTAGTTGTCGTCTTAAGTTAACTGTTTGGTTCAATTCTACAAATGTGATGTTCAATTCTTTAGGCTGCAATTTTGTATTGTCTTCCATGTGAGAAACAAATCGAATTTATCTTTACAAAATACATGAGAAATGAATACAATTGCTATATTTCCAAGTTGTCAAGCATGCTTGGTTTGGTTATACATTGTGCAATGTGGTGCTCAGTTAACATTTGGTTCATTTGTGTAACGGTGTTTAGTTAACTGTTTGGTTCAATTCTACAATGCGATGTTCAATAGTTGTGGGTGCATTCTATTATTGTATACCATGTGAGAAATAAATTGAATTTGGCTATAGTAAATACACGAGAAACAAATACAATTGCTACAATTGGCTGTAGTTAACTGTTTGGTTAACTGTCTGATCTTCTATTAGGAGTATGTTATATTGTGCAATGTGGTGCTCAGTTAATGTTTGGTTCATTTGTTGTGGTGTTTAGTTAACTGCTTGGTTCAATTCTGCAATGCGATGTCCAATTGTTGTGCGTAGAATTTTGTGTTGTTGTGCATGTGAGGAATAAATCGAATTTGGCTGCACTTAATACATGGGAAACATATACAAGTGCTATATTTCCTAGTTCTTAATCATGCTTGGTTTGGGTAAATGGGTTTTCGTGTGGCTTGAATTAATCTGATGAATCTGCAATGTGCTTATTTTTCATCAACATATTTTACTGATAGCATGCGAACCCTTACTTAACCTGATGACTAACTACCTTATATGTGTTGCAGGGAAACAATGGGAAGCAATGAGGTTTACAATCAAGGTTAGCACGTGCATGGTCCATTCTCTAATAGCACATTATTGTGCAATTGCAGGAACCATTCTAATATTTTGGTTTTTAACAATTTGGTCTTGCACATGTAGGTCCTGCTATTAGAGGTTTTGACCCACTGTTCGACCCTTTTTGCATATGGGGAAATGAGTTGTCCATGAATATCGATCAAATCAAGAAACTCAGAAAGATAGTTAGGATAAAGAAATTAGCGAAAAAACAACTAGATCTTTGTCTGCATAATGAAGAGGACATCAGTTCACTACAAGATGGTACTAACTATTATACCTTGCCTTTTTTATTCCTTTGCCCCATTTCCAATATAGAGAAGATATTTATGCACATCCTTGTTTTTAGGCCTTTCCAAAGTAGTTCACTAATGATTACCTCTCAAACCACCTCTATGGTCAGGAGGCAAGGAAGGTATTCATAAAACACCCACGGTTCAATATTGAAGTGTTCCTGAAGAGGACGAAGGATGGACGGTCAACCATCCACAGGCACTGGCCTAAAGTTGCAAAGACCTTCAACATGAATGAAGGCTCAATATTCGCTTTCCACTTCAGCAGTTTTCCAGATGAGATGCATCTGTCTATATACCGTCTATGATGCTAATTTCGAAAGGTTCTACATGTTGCATGTGGAACTTGCTGCTCGTGCAGTTGTGTAATAGGGTAGCTGATTGCTGAAGCTATATCATGCTGTACTCTGATGTATTTCAATTATGAAATTTTGCTTCCTTAATATGGAAATGAAATATATTGTGTGCTTAATATGAAATGTCAATTAGATTAATAAATGGATTATGAATAATCAGATAATTAGCCTACTAATGGCGAATTAGCCCGCTAATTGGGTTTTGCTATTCCAAACGGTTGTTGAAAAAAAATACCGTGGGCGATGACCTCAGGCAACACACACAGTTTCTAGGAATAAACCGTGTTGGATCAATGAAGAATCACACATGACTTTCTCTTGAAAACTGTTTGTGTTAGGCCACCTTGCATAAACGTTTACCACATAAAAACTGGGTGTGATGGATAGCCTTTGCCACACAGTTTCTTGTATGGACCGTGTGTGATACATTCAATAACGCAAACGATTTAACGAGAAAAATTGTGTGTGATGTACCTGTGAATGGAAACGTTTTCTTTGGAGCGACTATGTGGGATGTACATACGAACGGAAACGTTTAGCAGGGACTAACTGTGTGGCGTACTTGCGACCGGAAACAATTTCTCCGTATAATTGTAGTTTTTTAGCTCTACTGTACGTATTTCCGTATTTGAGCGCTCGCCGGTCGCACACGTTCTTATTTTGCCGAGCGTGCTAGCCAGGAGGGCATACCCCCGACAGTTTCTGGGTCGTGTGGGAAGGACCCCCTATCACCCACACTCACTTGGCGACGGTTCCAGATGCCACCGCGGAAAGGGGTTAAAAACTGCTTGTTTAGGACCGACGTGCACCAGTGTCTTCACCGAGAAACTGCTCTTCTCATGCAGGTTCTTCCAGCCGGCGCTCTCCTCGTTCAGCAGGTCAAGCTCCTAGCGGAGCTTCACCTTGTCCTCCCGAAGTTGTAGGATTTCGCCATTTGCCTTCTTACCCGAGGCAATGCTCTCCTTCAGTAGCTTCGCCAAGCCGGCGGTCAACTCCTCCTGCTTATTGAGCTAAGCGGGCATGTCATCGAGGCTCTCCTGCAGCAGCTTCACCAAGCCGTCAGTCAACTCCTTCTGCTTATTGAGCTGAGCGGGCATGTAGTCGAGGGATAACGACTCCAGCACCGCCAGCTCGGTATGTTCGCCTCCACGGCTAGTGCGCTCCTGAGAGTAGTCGCCTGCCTGTGTGAGATCTTTCGAGCCCCCTCCGCGAGGCGGCGAGTCCTCTTTTTTTCCCGCGGCCTTGGTTGCCACTCCCTTCTTACTAGTAGTTCTCGACCTAGAGCTCTGCGCACCGGCCATGGCAAGGAAGGACGAACAAGAAAGACTTGTGAGGAGGAAGGTAGAGTAATGTTTGGCTAGGTAGTTCCCCTTTTTATAACCTAGTAGTACTAGTACTAAAACCTGCATAGTGGGAACATGTTCAGGTTTGATAAGTGTGAACATGTTCGCACTTAGTTATAGCATGGTAGCAATACTACCACTTTGAAATGTGATGGGAATAAGCTAAAGATTTATTGATGGTTTTGGTTTCGAAGCCCGAAACGGCTCCCGGTAAGTTTCCTTGAACACAAATTTCAAGTACTGCTAAAATGTGGTCGCACATGTCAGTGATGTACCTGGTCGTACATGTCAGACAAAGCCGATGTGTGTCCCTTCGGTGAGACGCAGGTCCGACCGACCGTCTATTGGTGCGACCGACCGTCAAGTATTACATGATGGAGACTTATGGTTGTGGCTTTGGGTGATTGTCACGATCAAGCATTCAAAAACTCGTGATAAATAAATTACCATCTTTTTCCAAATGACCAAGTATTTTCACAGAAATACAATACATATAGATGCAGTGATTGTCACAGTTGCGAACCGCCATGGCATCGCAAGTTCACTCCAGCAGCAACCGAGTAGGTCACTGTTGGAAATATGCCCTAGAGGCAATAATAGAATAGTTATTATTTGTAACATCCCAAATTTTCAATTTGGATGTGATACATAGGACATCATATGCATATCATATTTTATTTGCATTATGATTGTGATCCTAGAAATCTTAAGCAACTCAGGGACCCAAGGAGAGAGTTGGAAGTGTCGTTTATTTTCATATTTGAATTTTTCTCAAATTTGAAAAGAAGATCATTTTGATTTTAATATTTTTTCTCTTCGAAATATTTCGAATATTAAAATAAATGAGTGGAGATAATATGACTTCTCCTAATCAGACGGGAATATTGGAGGAAAGATTTTAAAATCAAATAAGTATTTTATTTGTTATTTTGTTGCTATTTTATTTGAATTAGAAAATATGCATTTTTCAAAATTGCATTTTTAGGCCAGAAAAATGTTCACCTCGTTATAAATATTTTATTTAGATGGTGAAAATTATTTTTGGCATTTTTAGAATTTTCTATATATTTATTTAGGATTTTTTTCCGTGGAATCTATTTACAAAAAAAAGTTCTGGGCCAGCCCGAGCCGAGCCGGGCCAAGCCCAGCGCGCCTCCGACTCGGGACAGAGTCCCGGGCCACGCCGCCGCACGCCGCCATGTCCCGCCCGGACACCGCTGTCCGCGCCCCCTCCCGCAAGCCGAGGCCACCCCCACCTATAAGTAGCCGCCGTTGCCGCCCCTCTCCACCCCATCCCGAGCCACCGCAACCGCCCACCGCCACCGCCACCGCCGTTGTAGTCCGCGCCACTGCTGCTGCTGCTGCGCTGCCGCACGCCGCTGCGCCGTCACCGGAGCCCCGCCGCCTCGCTGTTGACCACGCCGCCGACACCGCCGCCACCGCCGCCATCACCGCCGCCGCCGCCATCATCGCCGCCGCCGCCAACCCGTTTTGCCAAGTTTTTCTTTGGTTTATTTCGGTAAACCCTTAGATCTAACTAGGTTTTTTAGATCGGTTTTCTCGGTTTTTCTTTGGTTTCGTTATTTAGCAAACGTTTGCCCGTAAGCCTCTGTTTACGAACGCATTTATTCATTTGGCTCTGATAACAAACATTCGTTCGGTAGTATTTTTCTTTTTCTTTTATTTTCGGCCAGGGACCTATCCATAATTATTTTTATTGCAGATTAGCCCCTGATCTTCAAACCTTCGCAGTTTTTCAACCATTTGACCAAATCTAATGAAACCAACGCCAAAATCTTCGTCTCGAACCCCTCTTTCTAGTTAACCCACTTGAAGATGGTTTTGACAATTTAAAATTTGGTTGCAAGCAGATTTGAATTCGAACTTCTTTTGATCGTAGTTTGAGTTTCATAGCTCCGATTGGAGTGATTATTTTTGCAAATCGAAGCTCTTTTCTTGTACTTTCAATTTGGATCTTTTCTCTTGAGTTTTACCCTTGCATCTATTGCTTGAGTGCTTATGTATGCTATTGTTTGTTTGCCATAAAATTTCTGGAGTGCGAAGCATGCTACTACTAGTCACTAGGGTTTTTAGATCGTCGGCAAGGCAAGTAACACTTTGACCATACCCCTTTATTACCCAGTTTTTATGTGTTAGTTTAAACCCTCAAACATTGCATGCTTAGGACTTGATAACATGTGGGTATTGGGAAGTAGTAGTTGAGGTAGTACCTATTGCCCTTTTTCATTCAAACCCTGGGAGTTACTTCTACGTTGTGCTTATACTGCTATGCTATGCTCGTAGACATGGTTTGGGTTGAGTGATTCATGACAGTTTTGAGTATTATTATGAACTAAGGGTTTATTTAAGGTGCCTAGTTTAACACACATCTGGGTGGATTGTTTGTGGGCACCTGGGGCTATCCAGTGCTATCCAAGGAGATCCCGGGGAATCCGTGTGATCATCCTATGGTCCGCCACCCAGGCTCAAAGGGATCATATTTTTATTCATGCTGGAAACTTCCGTGTGCAGCAACAAGTCATTATGGGCTCTAGCATAGTTGAGTATGTTGTCTGAGCCTCTTTCAGTGGTAAACTAGCAGATGTAGGGGATGTAGGTGGTACAGTTTACCCGTCAAAAGGGCCAATGCTTCCAAAAGACTGTGTCTCGGTCATCTGTTTCTCAAATATCATGCAGTGCGAGAAATCAACAGAGGAGATCGAGTCTTATGGGGAAAAGTGCGCAAACCTCTGCAGAGTGTACAAACTAATCATGATTAGTTATATCCCCGGTTATGGACATCTTGAGTATCTGGTGCTTGAATTATTATGTTGATCTCATCACTTTATTTAATAAACTTGTTGGGTTAATGATTACTTTAATTGGGATTGAGATGGGGTTACCATTCTCAATGTTTATCAACTACCATGATAGTTAAACAAAATATATTCCTTTCTTGTAGGGAAAAATTGGCTTTTCGCAAAAAACATGAAAACCATAGAGCCTCCAGCAGCCATATATGCATGTAGTTATAGTTGTTTCATGTTCATTGCTCTACAGTGTTATTTTGCCAGCATATTCCATGTGCTGACCCATTTTCGGGCTGTAACGTATTATGTTGCAGACTTTTTAGACGAAGGGTAAGGTGCGCTAGGTCGTTGTCGTGCACTCAGCTATGCCGTTGGAGTTGATGGACTCGCTTTACCTTTGAATCCTTCCGCTGTTATCTTATTTAGATGGCCTTAAGCCATATTATTGTAATAATTTCTCTTTCGAGACTATCAATGTATTAAGTGTGTGATTGAAACTCTGTTATAAATCCTTAAAGTACTGTGTGTGTCAGCATTACTGATCCAGGGATGACACTTATGCATAGATATTTGACCGTTTGAGGTCAGATCGCTACAAGATGGTATCAGAGCACACGCTGATTGTAGGACACGACCACTAAGACAAGCCATAGGTCACTCTTCTCTACTCATTTCTGACTCCTCTCCATTTTCCACTCTATAGATGGCAGACCTAAGGAACAAGTTTGCTCAACCGGATGAAGACACAAATTTTGGACGACACTTGAAGGAAGTCACTAGGTACCTGAACATCGGAATACCAAGCTTCACCGAGACCTACACCGCCACTTTACCAGAAGAGGAGCGTTGGATGATTCGAGTTATGTTCCAGGAAGGACATTCACGCCAGTTACTGAGCCCATAGAGTTTTCCTTTGATGCACCAACCTGGAGTGTAGGAAAGAGCATGACAGCACACATCGCCATGGGACGCATCGACGAAGTTTATCACAAGGATCTTAAGGACACCATCTACCAGATATGTGGGCGCCAAGATGAGCAATGGGAGATGATCAGCACGGGGGACAGGTCCATTGCAGCCTTCATCCAGGAGTTAAACCAGCACATTCGTTTCCAGGAGAACCAAATGTGCGCAAGCATGGTAGATCTGAAGAAGGTGATGACCAGGAACATGGAGCTTGAATAGGAACTCAAGTCTACATGCAACGGATATGAGGAGGAAATCGCAATACTAGTAAAAAGAATGACGACCTGACGAGGAAGCTAGGAGTATTCATGGGAGACCCCGCGCCATGAGGAGATGACGACCATCCCGAGGACTACATCATCATCGATGACACCGACTCCGACCCCGGCAGTAGTGATGATGATTACGAAGATGAAGCTGGAGCAGATATCATGGAGTCTTCCACCGATCAAAACTTCTAGTCGACCACCATATTATCAGTAGTAATTCCCTAGTGTAAATAGTAGTAGTCCGAGTATCTTTGTAAAGGTAGCTAGATCGTTTGTATGCCCTTGTTTGGATTGAGTGGTGTGATATGAATGTGTTTGTCTCATGTGCATATGGGTAGTGTTTTCCCCTTAAACCTCATTCTATTCTAATCTCTCCCCTCTAAACCCATCAGATGCCTCCGAGACGTGACCCCGGATTTGTCTTCCCACCGGAGCTCACTCAGTTGATCCAACAGCAGAATGCCTTGATGCAACTACTAGTCCAGAACCAAGGCAACAACAACAACCCACTGCCACCACCTCTAGTTGACAACTTAGCCCGTTTTGTGAGGTTGAATCCGCCGGTGTTTTCCAGTAGCACCGAGCCGATTGTTGCTGATGACTGGCTACGCATGATTGGAAGGGAGTTGACCACCGCAGGTTGCACAGATGCGGAGAAGGTGCACTTTGCCGCACATCAATTGGATGGAACAGCAGCCTCATAGTGGGAGAATTACACAACCACTTTTCCCATAGCCAATGTCACATGGGATCAGTTTCAGCAAGCTTGTCGCATATCCCATGTCTCAACTGGAGCTATGAATATGAAGAAGCGTGAGTTCCGCAAGTTACACCAGGGAAATCGTACTGTGGGGCAGTACGTGGATGAGTTTAGCAAGTTAGCCCGTTATGCCCCAGATGATGTGGCCATAGATGCCATGAAGCAGGATAAGTTTATGGAAGGGCTGAATGATGAGATGAGTATGCAGTTGATGGTGGCAACATTCACTAACTATCAAGAGTTGGTAGACCGGGCCCTTATGATTGAAAGCAAACAGCAGCAGATAGAGAGCCGCAAACGGAAGTATGGACAGGGAAGTACAATTCTGGAGCTCAGCAGAAGCCTCGCTTTACCCCTAACCCTGGAGGTTACACCCATAACCATGGAGGCCATACTCACAATGGAGGAAGTTCCCATAACCACAGTGGGCATAAGAATGGAAATGGGAATGGAGCAAGCAGTAGCTAGAACCGCCCCAACCCAGCAACCCCCGCCAAGAAGGACCTGAGCCATGTTACCTGTTACAAGTGCGGGAAGACTAGGCACTACACCAACGACTGTTCTGAGTTGAAGAATGACAATGGAAATGGAAACTCTGGGAAGAAGCCCAATCCGTTCACCAGAGGTCATGTGAACCACATCAACGTGGAGGAGGTTGAAGAACAGCCTGACGCAGTGATCGGTAAGTTTTTGATTAAGTCATTTACCGCACTCGTTCTTTTCGATACTGGTGCATCACATTCATACATATCAAGGGGATTTGTGGACAAGTTTAAGTTACCAACCTTAGCCCTTAGGTCACCTATGTTAGTAAGCTCGCTAGGAGCGGAGTATATGGCCAGCCGATGGTGTGATCAGTTACCCTTAACCATTGGTAGCTATGTTTTTCCCTCAGACCTAATAATTTTGGAGTATCAAGGATTGGATATAATATTAGGCATGGATTGGTTATCAAAGTATGAAGGAAACATTGACTATGCAAGTAAGTCAATTCTGCTCACCACCCCGGAGGGAAAAAGGATCAAGTATGTATCCAAGCATGCGCAAGAAGGACCCAAGTAAATTCCCTCTCAGGAGTTGTTCAGGAAGAAGTGCCTGTTGTGAAGGATTACCCGGATGTATTTCCAGAGGAACTACCAGGCATGCCACCGGATTGGGACATAGAATTTTTGATAGAGCCGTTGCCAGGCACCGGACCAATATCAAAGAGGCCATACTGGATGCCTGCAAATGATCTGGAGCAAATTAAGAAGCAGATTAAGGAGTTATTAAAGAAAGGGTACATTCAACAAAGTTCATCCCCGTGGGGAGCCCTAGTGCTCTTGGTTGAGAACAAGGATGGATCTTTGAGAATGGTTGTTGATTATCGAGCATTGAATGAAGTGACGATCAAGAACAAGTACCCACTACCGATGGTCAACGATTTTTTTGACCAGCTGCAAGGAGCTAAAGTATTTTCCAAGATCGATCCGCGATCAGGATACCACCAGTTGAAGATCCGAGAAAAGGATATACCTAAGACATCTTTCACCACAAGGTATGGGCTATATGAGTACACGGTCATGTCATTTGGATTGACCAACGCCCCTGCCTACTTCATGAGTATGATGAATAAGGTGTTCATGGAGTTTTTGGATAAGTTTGTAGTGGTGTTCATTGATGATATTTTTGTATACTTGAAGAATGAAGAGGAACACAAGGAACACTTGCGCTTAGTTCTCGAGAAGCTCAGGGAACATCAGTTGTATGCCAAGTTTAGCAAGTGTGAGTTTTGGTTGAAGGAAGTTGGATTTCTTGGACATGTTATATCAGGAGAAGGTATAGCAGTAGACCCCACCAAGGTTTAGTCTGTAACTGAGTGGTTGGCACCCACCTCAGTTGGGGAGATCCGTAGTTTTCTAGGACTCGCGGGATATTACCAGAGATCCATTGAGAATTTTTCCAAGATTGCGAAGCCTATGACGGAGTTGTTGAAGAAGGACACCAAGTTCAAATGGACCGAGGAATGTGAAGCTAGTTTTCAGGAGTTGAAGAAACGTTTGGTTACAGCCCTAGTGCCGGTTCTTCTAGATATACACAAGGATTTCCAAGTGTATTGCGACGCTTCTCGCTTAGGACCCGGAGGAGTACTTATGCATGACAGAAGATTTGTTTCATATGCCTCATGACAACTTGAACCGCATGAATTGAATTATGCCACTCATGATTTGGAGTTAGCAGCCGTAGTGCATGCGCTTAAGACCTGGAGACATTTTCTTATTGGAAACCGTTGTGATGTGTACATGGATCACAAGAGTTTGAAGTACATTTTCACGCAGAAGGAGTTAAATCTCAGGCAAAGGAGATGGTTGGATCTTATAAAGGATTATGATATGAAATTGCATTATCACCCAGGAAAGGCCAATGTTGTAGCAGATGCTTTGAGCCGGAAGAGTTATGCCAATACCCTTGTAAGCAGAGGATTACCGAAGGAGTTAGTCGAAGATCTCAGGGAGCTTAGTTTGGAGGTAGTTCCTAGAGGATTTGTTGCAATAATGGAGGTTCAGTCAACATTATTGGGAAAGATTCGAGAAGCTCAGAAGGATGATAAGGAAATCGCTGAGATAAAGGGGAAAATGAGCAAAGGAAAAGCCAAAGGTTTCTGTGAGGATGAGCACGAGACCTTATGGTTTGAGGATCGTATTTATGTGCCTAATAAGGCCGAGATCAGGAAGTTAATACTTCAGGAAGCTCATGACTCACCATACTCGATTCATCCCGGAAACACCAAGATGTATTTGGATTTGAAGGAGCATTTCTGGTGGACTGGTATGAAGAAGGATATTGCAGAGTATGTAGCAGTATGTGATGTGTGTAAGAGAGTGAAGGTAGAACATCAGAAACCAGCAGGATTACTGCAGCCTATGCCGATACCCGAATGGAAGTGGGACAAGCTTGGCATGGATTTCATCACCAGGTTACCCAGGACCCGATCGGGATACGATTCAATCTGGGTAGTAGTTGATAGTTTGACAAAGGTAGCTCACTTTATCCCAGTGAAAACCACCTATACAAGTGCGAAGTTGGCCAAGATATATATGACCAGGATCGTGTGTCTGGATGGAGTTCCGAGGACCATCGTATCAGATAGAGGAACACAATTTACCTTGAAGTTCTGGAATCAGCTGCACCAGACTTTGGGTACCAGGCTAGAGTTCAGTACAGCCTTTCATCTGCAGACAGATGGACAGACAGAGAGAGTCAATCAGATTCTGGAGGACATGTTGAGAACCTGTGCATTAGATTATGGATCCAGTCGGGATGATAATCTACCTTACACAGAGTTCTCAAACAACAACAATTATCAGGCTAGTTTGAAGATGGCACCTTTCGAAGCTTTGTATGGAAGGAGGTGCAGGACACCGTTAATATGGGATGAAGTTGGAGACCGTCAGTTATTTGGACCAGATTTAATCAAAGAGTCTGAAGAGAAGGTTAAGTTGATTCGAGATAGACTGAAGGTAGCTCAGTCCAGACAGAAGAGTTATGCAGATACTAAACGCAAGGAGATAGTCTATGAGATTGGAGATCGAGCATATCTTCGTGTGTCACCACTGCGAGGAGTAAAATGTTTTGGAGTTAAGGGAAAGTTAGCCCCGAGATTTGTAGGACCGTACCGAGTTTTGGAACGTATGGGAGAGGTTGCCTACAAGTTGGAATTACCCGAAGGACTATCATGAGTTCATGATGTGTTTCACGTTTCCCAATTGAAGAAGTGCCATGCGGAGATGGCCGATATTCCACTAAGAGATACAATGCCCATGGAAGCAATTCAGTTGGATAGTGATCTGACCTACTAGGAGAAACCTGTCAAGATTCTCGAATTTGCCAGCCGAGTTACGCGCAGTAAGGTTACCAAGTTTTGCAAAGTTCAGTGTAGCCACCATACCGAGGATGAAGCCACCTGGGAACGAGAAGAAGACCTACGGAAAGACCACCCACACCTATTTTCTAGCCAACCCGAATCTCGAGGGCGAGATTCATCTTAAGGGGGGTAGGTTTGTAACTTCCCAAATTTTCAATTTGGATGTTATACATAGGAAATCATATGCATATCATATTTTATTTGTATTTTGATTGAGATCCTGGAAATCTTAAGCAACTCAAGGATCCAAGGAGAGAGTTGGAGGTTTCGTTTATTTCCATATTTGAATTTTTCTCAAATTTGTAAAGAAGATCATTTTGATTTAAATAATTTTCTCTCCGAAATATTTCCAATATTAAAATAAACGAGTGGAGATAATATGACTTCTCCAAATCAGAGGGGAATATTGGAGGAAAGATTTTAAAATCAAATAAGTATTTTATTTGGTATTTTGTTGCTATTTTATTTGAATTAGAAAAATAGGCATTTTTCAAAATTGCATTTTTGGGCCAGAAAAATGTTCACCTCGTTCTAAATATTTTATTTAGACGGTGAAAATTATTTTTGGCATTTTTAGTTTTTTCTATATTTATTTAGGATTTTTTCGGCGGAATCTATTTACAAAAAAAGTTATGGGCCGACCCGAGCCGAGCCGGGCCAAGCCCAGCGCGCCGCCGCCTCCCTCTCCGACTTGGGACAGAGTCCCGAGCCGCGCCGCCACATGTCGCCGTGTCCCGCCCGGACACCGCCGCCCGCGCCCCCTCCCGCAAGCCGAGGCCACCCCTCTCCACCCCATCCCGAGCCGTCGCAGCCGCCCACCGCCACCGCTGCAGCCCACGCCGCCGCCCGCCGCCTCGCCGTTGGCCACTGCCGCCGAAGCCCCGCTGCCTCGCCATTGACCACGCCGCCGACCGGTTTTGCCCGGTTTTTCTTCGGTTTAGTTCGGTAACCCTAGATCTAACTAGGTTTTTTTAGATCAGTTTTCTCGGGTTTTCTTTGGTTTTGTTATTTAGAAAACGTTCGCCCGTAAGCCTTTGTTTATGAACGCTTTTGTTCGTTTGTCTCCGATAACGAACGTTCGTTCGGTAGTTTTTTTCTTTTTCTTTTATTTTTGGCCAGGGACCTAGCCGTGATTATTTTTATCATAGATTCGCCCCTGATCTTCAAACCTTCACAGTTTTTCAACCGTTCATCCAAATCTAGTGAAACCAACACCAAAAACTTTGTCTCGAACCCCTCTTTCCAGTTAACCAACTTGAGCATGGTTTTGACAATTTAAAAGTTGGTTTCAAGCAGATTTGAATTTGAACTTCTTTTGATCATATTTGAGTTTCGTAGCTCCGATTGGAGTGATTCTTTTTGCAAATCGAAGCTCTTTTCTTGTACTTCCGATTTGGATCTTTTCTCTTGAGTTTTACCCTTGAATCTATTGCTTGAGTGCTTGTGTATGCTATTGTTTGTTTGTGATAGAATTTCAGGAGTGCGAAGCGTGCTACTACGAGTCACTAGGGTTTTTAGATCGTCATCAAGGCAAGTAACACTTTGATCATACCCCTTTATTACCCACTTTTTATGCATTAGTTTAAATCCTCAAACATTGCATGCTTAGGACTTGCTAACATGTGGGCATTGGGAAGTAGTAGTTGAGGTAGTACCTATTGCCCTTTTTCATTCAAACCCTGGGAGTTACTTCTACGTTGTGCTTATACTGCTATGCTATGCTCGTAGACGTGGTTTGGGTTGAGTGATTCATGACAGCTGTGAGTATTATTATGAACAAAGGGTTTATTTAAGGTGGCTACTTTAACACATATCTGGGTGGATTGTTTGTGGGCAGCTGGGCAATCCAGTGCTGTCCAAGGAGATCCCGGGGAATCCGTGTGATCATCCTATGGTCAGCCACCTAGGCTCAAAGGGATCATATTGTTATTCATGCTGGAAACTTCCGTGTGCAGCCACAAGCCATTATGGGCTCTGGCATAGTTGAGTATGTTGTGTGCCCTCTTTCAGTAGTAAACTAGCAGATGTAGGGGATGTAGGTGGTACAGTTTACCCGTCGAAAGGGCCAATGCTTCTGAAAGACTGTGTCTCGGTCATCCGTTTCTCAAACATCATGCAGTGAGAGAAATCAATGGAGGAGATCGAGTCTTGTGGGGAAAAGTGCGCAAACCTCTATAGAGTGTACAAACTACTCATGATTAGCCGTGTCCCCGGTTATGGACATCTTGAGTATCTGGTGCTTGAATTATTATGTTGACCTAATCACTTTATTTAATTAACTTGTTGGGTTAATGATTACTTTAATTGGGATTGAGATGGAGTTACCATTCTCAATGTTTATCAACTACCATGATAGTTAAACAAAATATATTCCCTTGTTGTCGGAAAAAATTGGCTTTTCGCAAAATCATGAAAACCGTAGAGCCTCCACCAGCCATATATGCATGTAGTTATAGCTGTTTCATGTTCATTGCTATACATTGTTATTTTGCCAACATATTCCATGTGCGGACCCGTTTTCGGGCTGCAACGTATTATGTTCCAGACTTTTTAGACGAAGAGTAAGGTGCGCTAGGTCGTTGTCGTGCACTCAGCTATGCCATTGGAGTTGATGGACTCGCTTTACCTTTGAAGCCTTCCGATGTTATCTTATTTAGATGGCCTTAAGCCATATTATTGTAATAAGTTCTCTTTTGAGACTATCGATGTATTAAGTGTGTGATTGAAACTCTATTATAAATCCTTCAAGTACTGTGTGTGTCAGTATTACCGATCCAGGGATGACACTTATGCACAGAAGTTTGACTGTTTGAGGTCGGATCGCTACATTATTATATTTCCTTGTTCATGATAATTGTCTATTGTTCATGCTATAATTGTATTAACCAGAAACCGTAATACATGTGTGAATACATAGATCACAACATGTCATCAATAGATGGTTGTGGTTTCCTGACCATGGATATTGGATGTCATTGATAACGGGATCACATCATTAGGAGAATGATGTGATGGACAAGACCCAATCCTAAGCATAGCACAAGATCGTGTAGTTCATTTGCTAGAGCTTTTCTAATGTCAAGTATAATTTCCTTACACCATGAGATTGTGCAACTCCCAGATACCATAGGAATGCTTTGGGTGTATCAAACATCACAACGTAACTAGGTGGCTATAAAGGTGCACTACAAGTATCTCTGAAACTGTTTGTTGGGTTGGCACGAATCAAGACTGGGATTTGTCACTCCGTATGACAGAGAGGTATCTCTGGGCCCACTCGGTAATGCATCATCATAATGAGCTCAACGTGACTAAGGAGTTCGCCACAGGATCATGCATTACAGAATGAGTAAAGAGACTTGTCGGTAACGAGATTGAACGAGGTATGGGGATACCGACGATCGAATCTCGGGCAAGTAACATACCGGTGGACAAAGGGAATTGTATACGGGATTGATTGAATCCCCAACATCGTGGTTCATCCGATGAGATCATCATGGAACATGTGGGAGCCAACCTGGGTATCTAGTTCCCGCTGTTGGTTATTGGCCGGAGAGAGATGTCTCAGTCATGTCGCCATGGTTCCCGAACCTGTAGGGTCTACACACTTAAGGTTCAGCGACGCTAGAGTTGTTATGGGAACTTGTATGTGGTTATCGAAGGTTGTTCGGAGTCTTAGATGAGATCCCGGACGTCAC